>NC_060068.1:105922904-106231445 GCF_922984935.1 Meles meles
GCACCAAGATATTTTATTAAAGAGAGTTCAGTTCTGATCAAAAGAGATGGAACTCCATCAGAGGCCCGTGGGCCCAGACGGCTATGGCTCCTCCCCTCTCCAGGGTCCCGGGCCCCTCCAAGAGCCTTCCTGTGCCAGGGTTGTAAGGTTTTGGTAGGTGGCAGCAGACGGTGCAGTGAGGCCTCCCTCACCCATTCCAGGGATCCCAGGCAAGGCTGGTCCAAGCCTGATCTGCTTGCCGTCTTTTCTCCACTTCCTCTTGCCATGCTGCAGCTGGGAGGCCTTGGCACGGCCCATGTTCCCTGGAGCTGTCAGAGCCAGTCTTTCCAGCCAACCCTGTTGGCAGCCAGCTCCAAGGGGAAATGACCAGCGGGACTGCTGGGCAGCATGGAGCTCTCTGCTCAGATGGGCCTGGGATCTGCTCGTTGGGGCATGTGAGCAGCTGCCCCCTTCAAGGAGCTCAGAGGTCCCAGGTGTGATGGTCCCTAGCAGGCCCAAAGGATCCTATCAGCCCTTTGGGTTTTGCTGGTCTCTTATTGGCCTTGTGAATGACGAGTGGGGCTCTGCGTTTGACCGAGCCTGTGGAGGTGGATCTCCAAGGTCTTTTTCTCCAATTACGTCCTAGAGAGCCAGAACTCCCAAGATCTTTGGCACAGGCATGGGACTCGAGAGCTGGAAGGGGCCTTGCCAAGGGGATTATCCATCCAAACTCTTTGTTGAGGAGGAGGCAGCTGGGTTCCAGAGAGAGAGAGAGAGAGAGAATGGGAGAGTCTGAGACCTATCTGAGGCCACAGTAATCTAGTCAGTGGCTGAGCGGGACAGGCACCGAGGTCTCTTCCCAAGTCCTGGTCGCTCACTCTGCCCTGTGCTCTGCCCCTGCTCTGTCCTTCAGGAATGTCTACCACACACGTGCCCAAAAGACCACTGGGAGATAGAAGATACATTTGAATGAAAGATAAGGTGGTACCAACACTGTTTCCTAATTGTCATTTGCTTTAGGTTAACAGACTTTACTTTTCAAAGTCGTTTTAAGGAACAGCAAAACTGAGCAGGAAGTACAGAGATTTCTCTTATGTCCCCTACCCACATGTGCAGAGGCCCCCTCACTACTCACACGCCCTGCTACTCTGGTACCTTTGTTGCAAGTGATAAACCCACACGGACACAACGTTGTCACTCAAAGTCCATAGTTCATATCAGATGTCACTCTTGGTGTTGGTCGTGTTTGGGATTTTAACAAAGGCATAATGACATGTATCCAGCATTGTAGTATCATATGGAATGGTTTCACTGCCCCCCGAAATCCTCTGTACTCGGCCTCTTCCTCCCTTCCTCCTCCCTACCCCCTGGCAACTCTGGTCTTTTTACCACATCCATAGTTTTATTTTTTCCCAGATGTCATATAGTTGGAACCAGACAGGGTGTAGCCTTTTCAGAGTGGCTACTTTGATTCAGCAATATGCACTTAAGCTTGCTCCGGGTCTTTCCATGGCCTGAAAGTTCGTTCCTTTTCAGCACTGAATAACGTTCCGTTGTCCGGATAGGCCAGTTTTCTTCTGTGTTCAGCTCCTAAAGGGCATCTTGGTCGCCTCCAAGTTTGGGCAGTTATGAATAAAGCTGCTGTAAACGTCCCTATCCTGGTTTTTGTGTGGACATAAGTTTTTAATTCATTTGGGTAAATACCAAAGACCATGATTGCTGGATTATGTAGTAAGAGTATATTTAGGTTTGTAAGAAACAGCCAAACTGTCTTCCAAAGTGGCTGTACGGTTTCGCATTGCCACCAGCAGTGAGTCAGAGTTCTTGTTGCTCTCCACCCTTGCCAGCACTTGATGGTGTCAGTGTTCTGGGTTTTGGCCATTCTCACAGGGGTATAGTAGTACTACAGTGTGTGAATTTGTAGTTGCCTAATGACACATGATGGTGAACGCCTTTTCATCTGCTTCCTTGCCACCTGCATGTCTACTGTGGGGAGATAGCTGTTCGGGTGTTCTGCCCATTTTAAAAATCTTCAAGAGTTCTTTGTATATTTTGTGTAACCGTGCTTTATCACATGTGTCTTTTGCAAATATCTTCTCCCAGTTTGTGGCTTGTCTTCTCATTTTCTTGCCATTTTCACAGTTTTGTTTTAATTAAGATATAATTCACACAATATTGTGTAAGCTTAAGGTATTCAACATGGTGATTTGTTACATTTATCTATTGCAATATGCTTACTGCTGTAGCATTCGCTAACACTTATCACTCCACAGAATTATTTTCTTACGATGAGAACACTCGGAAATTTTTAACATTAATGAAGTCCAGCTTATCAATTATTTCTGTCATGGATCATGCCTTCAGTGGTATATGTAGAAAGTCATTGCCAAACCCAAGGTCATCTAGATTTTCTCCTATATTATTTTCTCGGAGTTTATAGTTTTGCATTCTACATTTAGATATATCATCCATTTTGAGATTATTGTGAAGGGTATAAGATTTATGCTTAGGCTGATTTTTTTGCATGTGGGTATTCCAACACCATTTATCAAAAAAAACTATTATTTTTCTGTTGTATTGCCTTTTTTTAAAATTTGTCAAAGACTATATTTACATGGGTTCTATTCCATTGATCTATTTGTCTATCTTTCACAGTATCACACTGTCTTGATTCCTATAGCTTTATAGAAAGTCTCAATTTGAATAATGTCAGTCCTCTGGCTTCGTTCTCTTTCAATGTTGAGTTGGCCATCCCGGAACTTCTGCCTCTCTGTATAAACTTTAGACTCAGTTTGTTAGTATCCACTAAATAACTTGATGGGATTTTTAAAAAATATTTAATTTATTTATTTGACAGACAGATCACAAGTAGGCAGAGAGGAAGGCAGAGAGAGAGGGGGAAGCAGGCTCCCTGCTGAGCAGAGAGCCAGATGCAGGGCTCCATCCTAGGACCCTGAGATCATGACCTGAGCTGAAGGCAGAGGCTTAACCCACTGAGCCACCCTGGTGGCCTTAGATGGGATTTTTTAAACTGGGACTGCATTGAATGTATGGATGGAGTTGGGAAGAACTGACATCCTGACAAAACAGAATCTTCCTTCCCATGAACATGGAACGTCCCTCCATTTATTGGTTCTCCTTTGTTACTTCTCAGAGCTTTGTAAGTTTCCTCACATAAGTATAAACCTAACAAAAATATGGGCAAGATTGGGGCGCCTGGGTGGCTCAGTGGTTTAAGCCGCTGCCTTCCACTCAGGTCATGATCTCGGGATCGAGTCCCGCATCCGGCCCTCTGCTTGGTGGGGAGCCTGCTTCCCTCTCACTCTCTCTGCCTGCCTCTATGCCTATTGTGATCTCTCTCTCTGTCAAATAAATAAATAAATAAATAACCTAAAAAAAAAATATGGGCAAGATCTAAGTTTTTCATTTTGGACGCGTGTGAATGTAAATGATGACATGTCTTTAATTTCAAACTCTATTTGCTCATTGACGGTATAGAAGAAAGTGACTGACCCTTGTGTATTAAGGAACCCTGTTTTCCTGCAACCTTACTATAACCATTTTGTTGTTCTTTTTTTTTTTTAAGATTTTATTTATTTGAGAGAGTGAGAGAGAGAGAGTGACTGTGAGAGAGAACACGGGCAAGGGGCAGAGAGAGAAGCAGACCCTCCGCTGAGCAGGGAGCCCAATGCGGGACTTAATCGCAGGATGCCAGGATCATGAACTGAACTGAAGGCAGATGCTTAACAGACTGAACTACCCAGGTGCTCTGTCATTTGCTTTAAAACAGAAACCTTCTCAGAGGATGGTAGCTAAATTTTTTTTTTTTTTAATGTGCTTTCTCTTCTCTTTGAGCTTTCCTACATGCTGTCTCCTCTGCCCGGAACAATCTCCTTTCCACCCCCCTTCAATCTCTGCTCTAGATACTCCCTTCTTCATACTTGATATGTCTTCAAGTCTCAGAGAAGCCCTGCTTTACATTGAGAAGGCTTCCCTTACCCTGGTGAGTCTGTGTTAACTAATCACCCCCCACTTCCTTCCTTCTCTGAAAGATGGAATCCCTGCCTTCAACAGACTTACGGTTTACTTGGGAAACAAGCCACAGAGATGAAAATGATAATAATAAACAAACATTTAGCGCTGATCTAAAGACTTTGCCTCGAGATGCCTGGGTGGCTCAGTCGGTTAAGTATCTGCCTTCAGCTCAGGTCATGATCACAGAGTCCTGGGATCGAGCCCCAGGTTGGGCTTCCTGCTCAGTGGGGAGCCTGGTTCTCCCTCTCCTGCTCCCCTTATGCTTGGTCAAATAAATAAATAAAACATTTAAAGTAAGTAAGTAAATAAATAATAAAGACTGCCTGAATTAACTCATTTAACCCTTACCAAAGTGAGGATTGATGAGAATCAGAATCTTCCTCGCCCTATAAAATAGAATTCAGACACCTTAGGTTGGCACAGAAAACTTGATGTCAGGATCCCCATCTCCTTTTCCAAGCTAAGCAAACTGAATTTCTCGCTATGTCTTGTTATAGTCTGCACGTTCTTCTCTCTGAACCCTTGTATATGCTATTCGCCCTGCTTGGAATACGGTCTACTGTCCTCGGTTTGGGTGAAGCACAGCCATCCACAAGGACCCAGCTGTAGTCTCATTCTTCCACGACCACTCCATTCTCCCTCGTTCTACAGCACTCATTCCCCAGGCCGCTGGTTTTTATTCTGAACCTAAGCCAGTTTGCAGGAGGAAACAGAAACTTACAGAACTCCAAACACGTAAATCCTTACTGCCCTCCCCAGCCCCTCTGATTCTGGCTGAGAGCCTTGAGTGGCTGTCTCTGGTGTGGTCACTGCCTCGTTCCATTGCCACATTTTATGTACAGTCTTTATACATCGACATAGCCAACATATTTGCCATTGAAGTGGTCACCTCGTAGTCCGTGGTGTACATTCATTGCTTCTCTTGGAGAGCCCTGCATTGTGTATTCTAATTCGATTTTGTTTTCACAAATATGTGCATGTCAAGTATGTGCAAGAGACCACGACTCTTGTCTGTGAATATGGCAGTTGCGAGAGCCTCAAGACCAGGCTCGTCTTCAGCATCACCGTATCCCCCCACCCGCTGTGCTGAGCTGGCGTATGCTGGGTGCTCTGAGAGCCCTGCTCGGTGGAAGTAAACGCTCATAAAGCCAGGCGTTTAGCCATGTAACTTACCTTCCACCTCTACCCTGATACACACTAAACCCACAAGGGCTGAGAGGGGGAACAGGAGAATACCCAGTACCCTTTGCCAGAAGCTTGATCACTCTAACATTGCCTCTCTCATCTTGTCACCCCCCATGCCCCCCCCACCCCCAGAGTATCATTTAGCTACAAGGATTCAGGAACCTTGAAGATCATTTTCTCAAGCAGCTAATGCATGCAAACCAAACATGAGGACCAGGTCCCTGGCAAGTGCTTCTGCTCTTAGTAACACAGAGCCGTATGGGGCCCCGGGGGCAGGGGGAGAGTGGGGATCTTGGGGAGGGGAGAGTCAGTGAGCCCATACCTGCCATTTCCCTGACTTTGAGCGTAAACTCCAAAGTCAGAACTGCCTGCGTCTTCTGCGTCTGAGCTCAGACTGAGGAAGCCCGCTCTGAGACCTTCTGCCCCCGGGAAGCATTTTGGAAACACATTGTTGTCTTTCCATGGGCAGGCGGAACTAGCTTTAAGCAAAAGTTTTCTGTGAAAACTTGTTTTGAGATAAAGGAAAAGAGATGTTAGTGAGCAATTTTTTGCTTTACGAAACAATTCAAGAAGAGTTTCCTTCAAAGTAATGCAGCCCCATGGGGCGCTGAAGGGTGACCCGGGGCCAACTCTTGAGAGCAACCATTTGTGGTCTTCCTTTCCAGCCCCTCTGCCCACCCATCCCCTTTTGGAAGTTTTCACCTTTCTGGCTATTTATTCAGCATTTGCTACTAGTCGATGCAGTATTCTCGGAGAATTCTTCTAGCGCTTTCCCCACCCTCTGTTCTGATTCTTCCTGGCCTCTAAATACGGGCCTGCTTCCGTCTTCCCTTTCTCTGTCTGCACTTTCTTCCCGGCAGGCTTGCTTCCCCTTTAATGATGGTCATCAGTAGGTAGTCACTTCTCAAACCCCTCGGGAGCCCACTCCAGCGCCTTCTCAGAGCTCTGCTACACATGTCCTGGGGGCAGCCCAAATCCGACCTCCTAAACTGCTCAGGCAGCTCTGGTCCCCGTTTCCCCAGCTTCCGTCACTGCTCTGATCACCAGCCTCTAGTCACGGCACAGGCCTGGGCTGCTGACCTAGCCCGTCTCGGACGCTCACTTTCCCTCTCTACCTCAGTATGAGGACTGAGTGAGACAAGGGATGTGGAAACATGTCTTGGGCACACCATGAAGAAGTCTGATTGAGGTTTTCTCATCTTGGGGTTTTTATGAGTTACTACAACCTCTGTCACCGTGTCCTTCTATCATCCATCCTTTTCTCTCACTTCTTGATAGCACTGCCTAGGTTAAGCCCTTTCACGCACTGCTTGGCCCGGCCCTCTAAAGCAGAGGTCCTCGGACTGCCAGCCACCTAAGAAGCACTGAGAGGAACTGATGAAAAAGGCAATTGTAGCATCTTTAACAATGATGGGGACACTAGATATCCGCGTGCAAAGGATACCTCACGCTATATACAAAAACTAACCCGGATAGGGCACCTGGGTGGCTCAGTGGGCTAAAGCCTCTGCCTTCGGCTCAGGTCATGGTCCCAGGGTCCTGGGATTGAGCCCTGCATCAGGCTCTCTGCTCAGCGGGGAGCCTGCTTCCTCCTCTCTCTCTTTGCCTGCCTCTCTCCCTACTTGTGATCTCTCTCTTTCTGTCAAATAAATAAATAAAATCTTAAAAAAAAAAACTAACATGGATCAAAGCTAAAAGTATAAGAACTCAAAGGACAAGACTCTTAGAAGGAAAAACAGGCATAAATCTTGAGGACCCTGGATTCAGTAATGAATGGTCTCTGAGACGTGACGCCCAAAACACAAGCGACCAAAGGAAACAATGTAAGGTCTCTGCACGTGCTGGAATATTGTTTGGCCCTGAAAAAGGATGACGTGCTGCGGTGCAGATGAACCTTGAGAACAGTAATGCTACGTGAAGGGAGCCAGTCTCAAATGATGACGGGGGATGTGACCGCATTTCTGTGAAATGTCCAGAAAAGGCAAAGCTAGAGACAGATAGTTGATCTGTGGTTGCCTAGGGCTGCAGGTAATGAGAGAAGAGAGGTACTAAAGAATAGAGCCTTTCTTTGGGGAGTGGTGAGAAAGGTCCTAAAATTGAAGGTGGCAATGGCTGTACAACTCAGTATATATTCCCAAAACAGTGAGTTGTGTGCTGTACGTTGGTCACTTATATGGTATGTCCGTAGTATCTCTACTAACTTTAAAAGTGCAGTTACAAGGGGGAGGAAAAGTTGCTGGGGAGAGGTTACAGAAAGCTTTAAATGCCAAACTGAGCAGTGGGGACTGGATGATCTCCACATACCATCTGCATCAGGATAGTTACAGAGACCAAGTCTGGCCTCACCCCAGAGGCTGTGATTCGGAAGGTATTGTGTGGGATCCATGTTCATGGTTTGCCACAAGCGCCCTAGTGAAGCCATGATTGGCGGCTACCATTGTGAACACTGGTGCGCCCATCGAGCTTGCTGCCTCCAGCCTCCCCCTGCTGCATTCAGCCCTGCACGTTGCTGCCAGATGAGCCTCCAAGAAAACTCCATTTGGGACCCCTTTGCTTAAAAACCGTCCATGTCGTCTCCTTTTCTTGGCATGAGCTCTGAGAACTCCAAGCCATCTGGTCCCCATCCTCTCGGCCCAGGCTTATCTCCCATGACTCCCTACACGAGTCTTTTATGTCAGGCAGGCTGGAACGTTTATCATCCTGTGACCCCACTTTGTGGGCTCCCACTCGTGGGCCCTTCCTCGGCTGTGCCATATTCCAGGAATGCCTTTCCCGTGCTCCCTTCTGGTCTTTTGCAAAACAAATGTTACCATGGTCCTTTCCCTTTAGCCAGATGATCATCTGGAATTTACCACCCAGCCTTTCGTAAACATTAAAGCTATGTGATTCTCCTGGTAAGTCGGACAGCACTTTGCGGAGCTGTTGCAACAGAGCACACGTTGATCAGGCCGGCCCGGCGCGTGGTAGGAGTGCGGGCCGACAGGTGGCACGTGAACCGGGCTTTCTGTGCAGCCGCTGCAGTCCACAGAGGTGGGAGCACTGGCAGGCTGGAAGGGGCACTGGGCAGGGCAGGGTCTCCTGCTGAGCTCAGAGTCCTCCCTGGGGACCCCAGAGATTGGGGGCCAGTCTCAGACACCACCGTCACATGGGCAGGACCTGGGAGGCCCTGGCCACCAGCACGCCCATCCAGCCTTCGTGGCTCAGCTGGCGCCGACTCCTCACAGTAGCTGGAAATGGCGAAGCAGAATCCTTGTTTCAACCAGTGACCCGAGCACAAAGGCTCCCCACCCCATTGTCCACCAAATCACCCCGTCTCTGCGGCAGGAGGGAGGGCTAGAGTGAATTACAGCCTATTTGTTAACGAGCTCTTAAAAATAAAGTAATGATTGTCAGATAATTATTTTACAGTGCAAAAAGAGCCCCCTTGCAACCATTTCAGTAATTACATTAAGCCGTTCTATTTGTAAGAAGCTAATAGGAAACAAACCATTAATTAGCATTTTGTCTTTCCTCCCACTGCCCCGTCCCCCCCCCCTTGAATCAGAGCCAGGGTGCCACCATGGGGGCTAGTGAAGACTAGGAGATACAAGACCCAAAGCTCCCTGGGAGTGAGGGATGAAGAGCGATGGAAGGTACCAGCATTTTTGGGACTCCACTGTGACCCACCCTGGGGCCTCTCATGGCCTAGGACCCACGTCGTGGGGCCCCAGTAGGGCTCTGTGTCCACTCCTTTGGTCCTGGAGTCGAACAGCCAGTAGCTGTGGAACCATCTGAACCCAATGTGGGCATGTTCCCGGGGCCTCGGAGCCCGTGGGTGGGGCGGGCGGGCACCTGGGCAAACAGAGCTAAGCAACGAGCAGGAATGAATCAAGGACAGCTTAAATATGCAGAAATGCAGCTCATACCTCTGGGCAAAAATAATCCCGGAGTTATGTAATGGATGGGAGGGATAGGAGAGGAGGGGTGAGGTGTACACCAGTTTGAGTGAATGAGATGGTGCGGGAGAGAGGGGAGAGGAGAGGATGGAGTGGGAGGATCCTAGGGGATTTGGCAGAGGAGCTCCTGAAGCTGCTGTCTTTGGGGTGGGTGTGCGTGTGTGTATGTGTGCAGATCAGGGAGCGGGTGTCACTTTTCTTTGTGGAACCCTGCACACAGCCGGAGGAAGGGAGCTCTAAGGGATGCTGAATTCCATGCCTGGGGTGGCCTAAAGGTGACTCCAAACATGTGGGCTCCCTGTTCCTGAGTCAGGAAGGAGAGGGACACAGCCCAAGGGCACAGGTGGGCATCTGAGGCACCAGTCTCCCTCACAAGTCAGTGCACCTCCCACCTCTCTGCTCCCACCCCCAGCTCACATCCCACCACCAGCCCTTCCTGCTAAATGGAATATTCCCCTTCTTTTTCTAAAAAGCCCACTTTGGCCACCCCAGGTCATTCTTAGCTCTCTTCCCAAAGAAATTCCAGGGTATCTGGTCTCATCCTTTTCCAGAAAATTATCTATAAATTGCTGCTGCGGTCTTAGGCTGTGATCTTTGTCCATCCTTGACAGTGTTGTCCTCCCTCTAGACTGTGAGCTCCCAAGGACCTTTGTAACCCACAGTACCCAGCACCGTGCCCATCACATAGCAGGTGCCGAGCAAGCAGTGTCTGACCAAAGTGTGTCTGAGCAAGTGCAAGGCAGAGGAGAGGGCACAGAGGCTCCAGTGGGGATCCCCTCAGGCAGCTGAGCTGTTGGAGCCTGTGGCTACTAGGTGAGCCCCAGAGACTAGGGGGTGGGTTGGTGGTATTGGAGCTGCCCACTGATTTAAAGGGGAGGACTGGGTGTAAAATCACATAAAGTAAGCACTTGGCTGGACATCAGTCAGAACCCCAGAACAATATGTCTAATTAGACAAAGGCTGTGGAAGACACTTCACTGACCGCAGTTTCCAGAACCCATTGCTCTGGAGTGGCTGGGAGAAGGAGTCAGAATCACTAGGGGCTGGTTGGAACTAGGGGAGGGTGTAGGAAACAGACTTAGGGCTGAATATGGGTCCAAGGGAGCCGTGAAGGTCACCATCGTCTTTCCCCTTCTCCTCATCACCATTGTAGCCTGGACCCTAGAAAGACTATAGGAATTCTGCAGTGTCTAATGGTCGAGTGCGGGACTCAGAACTCCTGAGGCCATGTGTGGGTGTGCGGTTCCCATGCGCATCCCCACGTGCCTCCATCCACAGGCTGGGCTTAAAAGAGTGGGAGTTTCTGGCAACCAATGGTTGACCTTCCAAAAGTAAGAGGAAGGCTTCTAGATGGCCGGCTACAAGGGCAGCAGCTCATGGCAAGGGAGGAGTTTCCCAGAGTTGAGAACAGATTTGCAGACTCAGAGCTCTTCTCTGACTCTGTCTTGCTAGAATAGCCCCTTGAAGAGTACTTCGGTTTCCCTTGGATCACAGGGAAGCAACACTGAGGCCAGGGCTAGACTGTTACTTCCCAGGAACCACCAGCAAAATCTGGCTGAGCTGAAAAGAGAACTAAAGTTTCCTGGCCCTATCTTGACAGCACACCTACTTGGAATCTGTGTGTCCTGCCCCTGGGTAGATTACACGACTCACAGCTCTGGGATGCTCCAAGAGCCAACAACCTAGACATTCTGGTGATTCTTGCCTTATAGTATGTGCTGAAACTTTCATAAGCTGTGAGCAGGGGCTCTAAGGAAAAGGAGAGGGCTGATTTGGGGTAGTAAGAAGAAAAAGGACAGAGCCAGAGCTGGGTCTTCAGGCTCCCTGAGCCTGCCACAGCCACCTGAAAGTTAGCATCTGTGAAGTTGTCCATTGGAAATTCCCAAGAGATTTACATGGGACCCAGTATCCCAGGCCAGGCCAGGCAAGCTGGGCTGTGGTCCCAGGACCAGCCAAGCCTAGGGTGGCAAGGCTGAGCTGGGTAGGGCTAGGCTGGGCAGGGCTGAGAGAGAAGAGAATTTTTTGCCTCCGGGCTCATAAATGCCTATATTGGGCAAGGCCTCTTGTTTCCTTGGGCGGTGACCAGGAGTCTCTCCAAATTTGCCGGCCTGGCATGAATCTTCTCCCTCTGCCCAGAAGGGGTCTGCAGCCTTCTGGAGGAGCCCCCTCAGTCCTCAAGGTGATGGGTGTGAGCGTTGGTACCCGCAGCCTTACCTCCTAGACCGGATAGAGACACGGAAGTGAACTCGGAGTGAGAGGGCTGCTCTCGGTGACCCCTGCTACACGAGGACAGGACCCCTAGGGCTGAGGACAACTGCTTCTGGGAAACGTGATTCCCAGAGGCTGCTGATCTACGTAGTCACTGTGCCCCGCCTCGGGGGGACAGACCAGCAGCTAAGCCCTCGCACATGGTCCCCACAGCCCCCAGGCCAGCTAACAGTCATTATGTCGTTACATAAATAAATTACGTACTTAGGACTTGGTGTGTAAGTGCCAGTTATTATTATTGCTGTGTAATTATGCAGTTAACTTGAAGAGGGAGGCTGGCAGGAGGACTGAATCACCCCCGACCCTGGGAAAGCTCCAAAGGCTCCCACCTCTCACCCCAGGGGGAACATGGCTCTGGGTCACAGAAGATGAAGTGCTGTCGTCTCCCAGGTGTTTCAGTGCAGATGGGGCAATGTACCCCCAGGCCTTATCCTGGAAGAAGCTGGCAGCGGGAACCCAGGATGACTTACTCACCTGCAGTCGGGCCCAATACCCAGCCTCAGGCTTTCTGTCAGCCCAGTCTGTCCCTGCAGCCTAACAGAGGAGCTCACAGACCACTCAGGGCTCTGCCAGGCCCAGGGGCCATACAGGTAAGGCTGAGAGAGAGCATGGGGCTGGGAGAAGGGTCTAGGAACCCAGAATCTCTCTTCCTCATCTGTGGGACTGGGGACCACTCCCTCACCTACTCCCAGCCGTCTCTCCTCTTGCTGGTGAGCTTGGAACCCTCAGGTGCCTCAGTTCGGAGCGCGGCCTCCAGGCAGCTCTGGAGATAATCTAGTCCAACTAGATCTAGATTGACTAGTCCATCTAGTCCAACCTCAAATTTTCCAGAGAAGAAGTCAGGCCAGAGAGGGAAAGGGACTTGCCCAAGAGCACCCAGCAGGTCCCTGGGGACACTGGCAGCAGTGCCCAGCCTGCCTGCCTCCTGCCTCTCTTCGGCTTCCCTCCTCTGTCTTCTCCATCAATCGCACTCCCACCTCCTACCCCTCCCTCATCACTGGGCTGCTCTACTTTCTCACTTCCTCTCCCTCTCCTGCTTCCAGCCCTGCCCAGGCCTGCCTGTCGCCTCACCTCTCCCCTCCTTTGCTCTCCCATTGCTGCCTGGGCTTTCTTCTCCCGGCCCCTGGAGCCAAGGGAGGCTCCCCACCCTCTCTTTGGCCAATGCTTTCTTCTCTTTCCCGGTCCCTCCCAGGGCTCATCTGGGTTGGGCTAGCCACTTCCCTTCCACCTCCTTTGCTCTCCTAAGAGGGTCCAAAATGAAGGAAAGACACTGAACTCTCAAGTGGGGAGTGTGGATTCCTTTGCGGGCTCGGGGTTGGGTGGGTGAGGCATGGGAAGCCTCCTAAACAGTGGGAATGCACGCCCCCCTCCTCCCCGCAGTCTGGGCCCAGCTCCAGCTGATCTGTGTCCCTGGGAGCAAAAGGAAAGGGGTAGGGGTCAAAAGAGCATGGCGGGAAGGTGTGGCTCATCACCTTAGCACTGCTGGCATGGCCTCTGAGCATGGGAAGCTGCCCAAGACCCAGCCTTGGCATTTCTAGAAGACCAGATATGCCTACTTCATCCACTTAGTGAGATCCCTATGGGAAAGTCCTGTGGGGCACCCCTTCCCCCCTCCTTTTTTGAAGGAGAAATCAAGTCTTATTCAGAATGTCACAGTCGAGGAAGGACTGGTTTGGAGCCTGAGTGAGCTGATGATTTCAAGCTCCCTACTAGACCAAAGCTCAGTGAAGTTCACACACTAAGGTGTGAGAATAAGTGTGTGTGCTGAGCAGGTAGGCACAATTCTGAGGGGACTGTCCAGGGTGTACAGGTCTGTGTTTCAGCCCCAGAGGCATTCATGCCCAGCAATCAAGGGCTCTTCTCCAAGGATCTCGAGCCCATTACTCCTTCAGTCACCTTGATTCTTATGGCCTTCCTGGCTGCTGGACAGAGGGATCTAGGGACACTTCTCATTGTGTAGCTTGAGTCCCTGGTATAGAAAGTGATCTGTTCAGGTTAACCTAATTTCAAGGGCAAAACCGATGTCCTAGCATCTAACCCAGCCCTTCTTGTCCAGACATTGCAGCCCCCTTCTTTTTGGTTGCCCTGTTCTCTGCAGGCTGTGTGAGGGAGAGGGAGGCACGAGTGAACTTGTGGGAAGGAGAAGAAATCCATCAGGGGTTGAAGTTACAGGGATGCTGAAGCTAGGGCCAGGGTGCAGCTTCTGCAAGAGGCACTCCAGGCCTGGTGAGTAGGGACTGGCCCTCGCTTGTTCCCTGGGGCATGCGGGGCTCCAGCCAGGGGACTGTGGCATCCTCCTCACTGGCAGTAATGGGCTTCCCAGGCCTTGCATAATCCCCCAGGGAGCGGGGATTTCTCTGGTCCTACAGGGAGTGGCATATTGATCTATTTCCTCCTCTGGCAGCCTCGCTGGGTGGGGAGTGACGGAGAGGAGCCTCCTGACTTGGAGACACGGGGTCGGGGTCGGGGCGGGATGGGGGGGGTTGGCTGGGGTGAGGGTGGCCTCATCTCCAAGGGTTTTTAACCCCCCGAGACAACATGCTGTGGCTCTGGGATAGCTCAGGGTTGACTTTCTCTGGGGCAGGGGCTGGTCTTTAAAGGACTGCTTTGAGGTCTCTCCAACCTGGGGTCACTGCTTGCTTCTGGAGGATTCCCACTGAGCAATGGGTCCAAAGGGAGGGGGCAAAGCCCAGCTTGGTTCCAAGACCCCTTTTCAGGAAAACTTACAGGTAATCCTCTTGGAGCCCCAGAGTCTCAGGTGGGGGCAAGGGTAATATAGGGTGGTTTTTTTTCCCTCTTTTCACTCAAAGGCATTTTTGCACATGACTCAAACAAGTCTAAACTTTCCTAAACTTCAAAGTTTGCCCATGGCACAGCCTCAAAGTAGAGGGGAAAACGTTAGAAAGGAAAAAAGTTTGTAAGCCAGTTAAACATTGTGTTTTTGCTCCTTACAGGAATTGAATTAACTTGTTATGTTACTATTAGTGTCTCATTGTGAAACCAGGGTCAGGGAGAGGGTTCTTCTCTGGGCGCTGTGGTCTCCAGGCCCATCCAGGCTTCAGATCCCTCCCATAGGACACTGTGCAGAGCACTGCACAACCTGTGGGAGGAGGAAGGGGTTCTCCCTGGGTCATTTTCAGGCTCCTGGCAGGAGCCCCGGTCCAGGCTTGGGGCCCTCCGGATGCCTGCTGTCATCCTGCCCCCTAGCCGCCTTGGCTGCAGGGGCACACATGCATCATGGTACCATGTGGCGCCCTCCACCTGCCTGTGACCTTGGCACTGAGCCTCGGCCACAGGGCTCTCGGGACTGTGCGGGTCCTGAGGCCAGTGGCTGACCCTGAGGAGCCCTTTCTCTTCTCTCTGCCCCTCTCCTCATTCTGTCGAGTGAAACCACGGACCTGTGCTTGGGGGAATGGGCTCTGGGGACATAAATGCATAGGTTCCTAATTGTGCCCTGCCGCTTACTCGTTGTTCGACCTGGACAAATAAAAATTACTTCAGTGATCTGTACCTGTTTCCTTATCTGCAAAATGGGGATACCCATAGACTCCCATCATAGTGCTATCATGCAGAAGTATATGCTAAGCATGTAACGTTAGCTGCCCTTATTACTGCTGTTCTCACTCCCTTACCCCGTGCTTCGGGCGCTCCTCACTTGACTGCCCCTCATGAGGGTCATGGCCTGGTACATAGTAGGCTCTCCAGAAGGTTTGAACGGTTGAGCTGCTTAACTGGCTCCCTTGCCTCCAGTCTCCCCCTTTCCATCCATCCTTCACACACCAGTTTGTCTAATGCACACGCCCCTTCTTGGCTCAACAAAATCATCAATGAAGTACCAGGATGTCCTAATAGTCCAAAAGCATCAGCCTGGCAGGCAGAGCGAGCAGATCTCTGCCTCTGCACAAGCCGGACAGGGTAATGACCAAGGCATGGGTCCCAGGGAGGTGGCTACTGTGGGGCCAGTCCTTGCTCAGCAGCTTCCCCATCACACGAGACTCTGAATGAATAATCTCATCAGCCCTGGTCTTGGTTTCCTCTTCAGAAAACTGGGAGAGGAGTGAACCTACCTCACGTGGGTGTTGGGAATACAAGGGAGAAGGTGTGTATAACGTGCTTAGCACTCTGCCCTGAGCTCTGGTGGACACCAAGTGTCCAGAAAGTGTTTGCTGTGTTCAGCAGCAGCAGCTCCCATCGTTTCCCAACATAAACATGCTCTGCACATGGTCTCCTGAGCCTGCGCCCAGGGAACGCACCCTCGGAGGCTTTGCCAGTGTCGTCTACGGAAATCCTCCCCCTGCTGAAAGACCTTCCTCAAGCCACACACCCTCCCGCAGCACAGAATCTGGGCACCCTAGCCCATGGACTGTGCTTGTGCTCCCTTTGAAGTCCCATGGTCTTTTCTTTACTTTTTCCTCTTTTAAAGATTTATTTATTTCCGTGAGAGAGAGAGAACAAGAGTAGGAGGGGCAGAGGGAGAGGGAGACAGAGAATCTCAAGCAGACTGTGTACTGTGTGCAGAGGCATCTCAAGTCTGGGTCTCACAACCCTGAGATCACGACCCAAGCTGAAACCCAGAGATGGACACTTAACTGACTGTGCCTTCCAGGCATCCCAAATTACCACAGCTTTTCTGACTCTTAGCATGCACTGATACAAAGCCATGAGCTGTCTTGGACTGCCAGGAGAGCCCTACCAGGAGACGTTATCTCCATCCGGCCTGTGCCTTTCACTTGGGCCATTTTGTCTTGCTGTCGCCCTTGGCCATTCTTCACTAGCAGGATGGGTCACTCCTCTGTCCCCCAAGGACGTACTGCCCACCTACCAGGTGCCAGGCGCTGGGCTCCCAGCTCTAAAGGGGCTTGACTCCGGTGGGAGAGACAGAGGTCATGAAAACCAATGCAAAGTGATGTGTTCTTGCAAAGATACTCGAACATTACTAAGGAAACAGAGGAGCTGATCATTGACCTCTCCCACCCTGCTAAAAGCTTGTAGTAGCAGAACATTCCTCTTAGGATAAAGCCGATTGCATGCCCAGGGTTTGGGTTTTTGTTGTTGTTGTTGTTGTTGTTGTTGTTTTTAATGAGCCTACAATGTCGTTTGATCTAACCACAGCTTGTCTCCTCTCTAGGTTCCTTTCGCTCTGTGTGTGCCACACGCCCCCCCTCCCCAACACACACACCCCTCAGCACACTAACTATCTTTTTGTTTTACAACAGCAAGAATGCTCCTTCCCACCCCCACAGCCCTGGATGTGGTGTTGCTTTGACCAGGAAGGCTCTTCCCCTGAGTCCAGCCAACTCTTCACCATTCTTTGATTCCCAATTTAAATGCTTCCTAAGGAAAGCCTTCTCTCACTGCCCCGTTTCCTCTGTAGGACCTGTATGTCAATATCGAGATATGTTTGTTGAGCATGTCCCCATAATATTTAACACAAAGTTTAATTAATTTGCTCTTTGTGTCATTAGTTGTTGGTCTTTCCCCCACCAAGACCGGAACCTGTGTGTCAGCCGGCCCAGGTCTGTCTTGCTCACTGCCAGTCCCCAGCACTGTGCCTGAAACATAGTAAGCCTTACTGCATATCTGCTAAATAAATGAAGAGAGAGGTTGGCCAGACCAAGAAGGGGGAAGGCCATCCTGGGCAGAGAGATTAGTACATGCAAAGGTAAGAGAGGAGACAGGGTAGTGTGTAGGCCTTGTAGGTAAATGTGGCTGGGGCATAGGATTCGGGGCTGGAAGGCTATGAGCTGGGGCCCAGTGCAGTCGGACTCCCAGCACCGTAAGGAGCTTGGGTTGAACCTGCAGGTGGTAGTGAGTGATCTGGCTTGGGTTTTGGAAAGCTCTGTCTGACGGCCTGGAGGAGGCAAGACTTCAAGCAAGGAGATCAAATTGTGTAGGACAAGAGGAGGGAGCAAACTGAGGCCGTGGTGCTTGGCTGGGGAGGGGTGGATAGGAGTGCCATTTTAGAAGCTGAATAAACAGAGGTTTGGAGCAGGAATAAAACCTGGGTTTGGACTCTGCCCAGGACCCCTCACTGCCCACCTTATAGGGAGACATACTAAAGGAATCAAGATGAGTGCTACCTTGGGATATGGGAGGGGGATAGCTCTTCTACTTGGTCTCTCCGGAACTGGCCCCAGTGGGACAGGCTCGAGGCCAAGAGCACCAGAGATCAGCCCTCTGCAGGGCCATTGCCTCCATTGCCTCTATCTTCTCCCTTTCTCTGTCCACTAGCTTATCCTCAGCTTGGCCTAAAGGTCTGGCCAGCACCCCCTCCCAGCCTTGGAACCCCCACCCCCACCCCCCAGTCCTTGGCCTTGACCCAGAGCCCTAGCTTGCTCCAGGCTCTCCTAAGGAGGACGCTCCAGAGAAGCCTTGGGACCCTGTCCTGATGAGGCAGAGGAGTGGCTGAGATGATCTTTGACTCGGATTCCAGTTGGGATGGCTGTAAGGGGACACCTCAGGCAGAGAGAGGCAGGCAAACCGCAGGCTCAGGCTTTCTGGGAGCCAGAAGAGGGAGAGCCTTTGCTGTGTAACCCTTTCAGCACCACACCCAGGCTGGAGCCAGGTCGCTGTCCTTTCTGGCAGCTCTTGCCCAGTGCCTTGTGGGAGGTGGAGGGTGCGGGCTGGAGGGCTGTTGGGGTCTGAAATCACCTCTACAGGCCTGGAAGAGAGGAGCCAGCTGGTGCTGGCTGCCTGGGCTGTCAGAGTATGTGTGTGGGAAGGGGGCTACCCACCACCTGGGGCACCCAGGTTGCTTCAGGCTGCAGCCCGCCTTGGCTGGAAGGGGCTCAGGGACGCAGACTCCCGCAGCCACGCATAAAAATTACTCCCCCAGATGGTGGTATCCCATGAGGTTGAGGCCAGAACTTCAGGGATGAGGAGGCATAGGCAAACTGCCTACAAGACTCTTGGTGGGGGGCTGGGGGTGGGGGGGAGCTCAAGGCCGGGGAGAAAGACTGCAAGAATCAAGAGAGGGTCCTACCTTACCGGGGTGGCCAGTGGGCTTCATTTTGGCCCCACCCTGGTCCCTAATCTGGCGGTCTTCCCAGCCCCATGCTGTCCTTAGCCTGGCCCTTACTAGGGGATCTCTACTCCCCCCTCACCAATCTTGGCTCAGCCCCCCCCCCCCCCCAGCCCAGCTGATTCCGGTCCTCGGTGGCGAGATCTGTGGCGCTCTGTTTGGGCACCGATCCTACCTCGCTCGGCGGCCCGAGGAGAGGTCCAGGGCCTGGACCCAGCTGTCCGCCACCCCCTGTAGCCCGCACAGTTGGCAGGGGGCCGCGGGCGGCGAGCGCGGGAGGGGAAGAGTTAAGGCTGGCTGCTCCCCTCCCCCGGAGGGTGTGACCGCCCTATAAGAAAGGCTCCGCGCTCGGGCACTGGGGCTGCAGGCAGCGGGGGCGCAGCGCGCCAGCGGAGAGCCGAGGCCATCCCAGCCTCGCGTGCGTCCCACCGCTTGGGACCCCAGGCAGAATGTCGGAGTCCAGGAGGAGGGGCCGAGGCCGAGGCGAGAAGCACCGAGAGGGGAAGAAGCGGGATCGGGATCGGGAGCAAGAGCCTGATCCCGGGGAGAAAGGTAGGGCACCTCGATGCACCCAGAAAGCCCGTTTCACTGGGAGAAACCTGCCACCCGCTCACCCGCCCTCAGCTCCTCGCTGGTGAGTCTGGAGCTGTGCGAGCGCCGCCCAGGTGACAGGCACCGAAGGAGCGTGACAGCTTGCGGGCGAGCAGGGCTCCGTGGCCGGGTGGGCATGGGACTGCGCGCGCGGGGTCTGCGGGTGTCTGTGCGTGCCTGTCCCCTGGCTGCTGCATCCCGACCAAGGGGCTGTGGAGAGGGGCTGCGCCCACTCCGGGGACCGCCTGCAGATGCGGAGCCCTGAGTGAGCGGCAGGATGGAGCCGGGGGCACAGATAGGAAAACGGACCAGTAGACAGGGGGCCTGACCTGGCCTGGCTCCGAGTGCTGAGGGAGCTGTCACTGCCTCTCTGACCTCCAAGTGTGCTCCGGGAGCACTCCCACCCATGTGCCACACCTCCATGAGTTCTCCTCAGCCATTGGAGCAAGGGCAGCAGCGCCTGCCAGCTCTGGAGACTCAGAGGGGATGCCCGAACAGGGCTGGTGAGCTCTAGGGAGTAGGGAGCCAGGGCTTTGTGGCCGACATTGCTCCCAGAACTGGACCAGGGACCAGGCATTTGTCTCTCTCTGGTCTTCAGGAGTACTGTCTTGTGCCCAGGAATTCCGTCCCCAGGGTGGGAGTGGAGAAGGTGTCCTGGGTGAGCAAAGAGCCCTGTGCTGACACTCACATTGATGCCCTCCCACAGCAGCTACAGGGTAAAGGAGGAAAGATCCCACAGAGGGCACTGGTCTGGGAATTAGGAGGCTTCAGTGGTGGTTGAGGATATGGCCAAATCTCTTTCCTTTTCTGAACTTCTGTATAATGCGTCAGGAGCTGTGGCAAGAAAGCCTCTGAGGTCTCTTTGTTGGGGAGAGCCCAAGAGTCAAACTTTGCCTTCAGCCTGGTAGTTAATTAGGAGCTAGCGAAATTTAAAGGCGAGGGCTGTGTTTTCTTTATAAAGAACACCCCTTAGGGCACCTGGGTGTCTCAGTTAGGGCTCCTACTCTTGATTTTGGCTCAGGTCATGGTCTTGGGGTTGTGGAATCAGGGCTCCGCATCAGGGTCCATGTTCAGTGAGGGGTCTGCTGAGGATTCTCTCTCCCCCTCTCCCTCTGCCCAACCACTCCCCACGCTCACACTTTCTCTCTCCCTCAAATGAATAAATCTTTAAAAAGAAAGGAAGAAAGAAAGAATGGCTTTCTGCCCATCTCTGCTAGGCAACTGTGTCTAGGAGTCCACCCTAAGGAAACGGACACTGCTGGTGTGCCCTAAGTAGTATGTAGGTCAGCTTAAGCTGGGAACGTGTAATGTGGGATTAGCTTCCAATCTGAGACCTGAAGAAAGTCAGGGTGCCTATTTTCAGGGTCAAAATTTATGGATGTGACTCAGTGAGCCACCCATTTTTCTCCCACCCACCCACCCACCCACCCACACCCCACCAACCCCGAGCACATCCTATCATGGGCAGCTTGGAAGGCTGACTGGTTAAGGGTACCTTCCCAATGTCAAGGAAGCCACTTGATGGGCTTCAGTGGGTGAGGATAGTAGTGCCAGGGAAACAAGAACTCCCACTGCCAAGGGCAGAGTACACATTAGGGCACAGGTGGGAGTGGACTATGAGTAGGAGGTTCCACAGACCTCTCAGTGATCTCTTCCAGAACCTTCTGCCCCTGTGAGAAAGTCCTTCTTGATGTCTTACTGTAATCTTTCCTGCTTTTTTCTTCTCTGCTTCATGTTATTCCCCACTTCCCACTGGGAAGCCTGCTCTTCAGAATGCTTTCCTTCAGGGAGCTGGCTGGTGAGCAGATACCAAACAGAACCAAGACCTGGGCTAGAGGGAATTTGGAGACCTGGGACACTCTGGAAGGGGGAAGCCATGGGGTAGGGTCATGCTCCAAAACAAGGTATCAAGAGAAAGTACCATGCCGGTGAGAAACAACAGTCTTAAATCCATGATGTGTCTAAGGGGTCTGATTTCAAACCCAGTAGAATCAGTGCTTAAGTCAACAGTGGCCTATAGAGCTGGAAGCCTCCCTCACAGTTCCCCTCCAGGCCCACCTGAGGCTGCAGGGCTCTCTTAGTGCATGGTCAGAGCATGCCAGTAGTGGAGGACATGGGCACTGGGCACCCAGAAGGGGGGACTTAGCCAGGGTGGGGCCGCAGTTGGTTAAAAGTCTAGGAGGTGCAGACATGGAGAGTGTGAGCAAGTTATCCACTAAAATCTTCAGCTTAGATGGCAGGGCGGGGTTGGGGTGGGATCTGGAAAGTGCAAGGGAGAAAGGAAGAAAGAGAAGATGATGTTAATTAATTGGCTCCCCACCCTCCCCACTCCCCCCAACCAGCAGCCTCCATCTATCTCCTCCTTGGCAAATAGCAGGAGGAGTCCCCCAGACACACACACACACACACACACACGCCAGCATGGAGAGGTAGACTTTTCTTCTCCCTCAATGCAGGAGTGCCTGCTGAGCTGCAGGTGTGACTCAGTGAGAGATAGTAGGGCTGAACCTGGTATCTCTCACCTGGGGCCAGTTCCCCCCATTTCCCTTTGCCCTTGGGGATTGAGGAGGGGGCTAATGGCATGACCCATGCCGGCCCTGGCAGCAGTATGGGGGATGGGTAATAAACTCTTGTACCTGGGGTCTACCCCCTGCTCTGCCTCTGTGTGACCCCAGGCACTGCCTGCCCTCCATCTGGGCCCCTGGAAATGGGTTCTACTCTCAACTTGTGCTTTCTCTCCATGGCGAGGCCAGAGCCTCAGGCCTCAAGCCTTGTGCCTCTGAGAAGCCCAAGGGAGGAGAGCTGCGAGATTGAGGTAGGAGAGGAGCCAGCCCCCAAAGAAACTGATCAGCCCTGAAGGTGCTATCTGGTTTTGAAGAAGGGCTTGAGCATTAGACTCAAAGTCACCAGCTTTTTCTGGGTGCCCCCTAAAAGGCCAGTCGGGGATGGATGGAAATGTCCCCTCCATTGAGCTCCCCATGAATTGGGAAGTCATGTCTGCCCACAAGAGGCCAGGGGCCACACTTTGGTCTGGGTGTCCTGGAATATGAAGGTGAATTAGCATCACCAGCTGAGAACTCCGGACATCTCATTTGAGTGGGCACCGAGAAATCCTTGCAAGGTCTTTCCCATCTTTCTCATCTCCTGCCTGTGGCAAAAAAACAGCACCCAGAGTTGTAGAGCAGACTATTCTTTAGGCTGTTAAGGGGCAGGTCAGAGGTGACCTGCCCACAGGTGGTGATGTGGTGGTGTGCTGCATCTCGTGGTCGCTCTGGCCGTCTCCACCTCTGGCCTCAGCCCCGGGCTGACCCTGCTAGCCAGGCACATAGCGCGGTCCTCCTGCCACTCTGGGGCTCAGCGTTTGCCTCACACTCTGCTGTGGCTTCCTGGCACCGGGATTTCATTAGGATCAACAACAACAAGCAGAGAGTGACTTTGTACTTGCCAGCGCTCTTTCATCCTGACAGCTCAAAGCAGTTTACAGACCAGGACTCATCAGCCCTCAGCCCAGGTCTCAGGAACTCAGCAGGGGGGATGAGGGGACAGAGAGACTGGCAGGGCCACGGTTGGAGGAGGACAGTGAATCACCTGGGGTGGGGGAGCTGGGTGGCCACTAGGTCTGGGAGAGAAGTAAAATCAAACAGAGGGCTTCAGGCTGCACGCAGAGGGGATGTTCTCCCTTTGAGAAGGAGGAGCTTGTCCCTTCTGACCTGTGCGGACTCCATGAGCTGGCTGCTGGAGGAAGCAGCCACAGCTTCGTGGGCAGCAGAGGTCCTTGGACACAGATAGTGGCAGGAATCCCAAAGAGACCGCAGCTACTGCCCTCTGCCCTCGGGGCAAGAGCTGCAGGGCCAAGTCAGGACAGCCCTGACCTGGAGTGGTGCCAGAATGAAATGTGTGCGGGAGAAGGGCCTGGCCGCACATGGGCGAGCCCCAGCCCAGGCTGGAGGTGAGCTTCCCAGTGTGGATACCCATGCCTGATGCACCCCACCCACCTGTCTGCCTTCCTCTGCTCTCCAGCCCACAAGGCTTGCCTGAAAGGACCGCTGGCACAGAGAAGAGAGGGTTGGTTTGGTTTGTTTTTTTTAAGAAGCCGGCAAGACATTGCCAAAACTTGAGACCTGGAGCCCATCAGAATCATATTCCCATTGTGTTTTCCCACCATTTCTGAGCCTGTAGCCCACCATTTGTAAGAGTCATTTATCAGAGTCGGGGGTGCCTGGGTGGCTCAGTTGGTTAAGCGTCTGTTTTTGACTCAGGTCGTGATCCCAGAGTCCCAGGATGGAGCCCCCCATTGGACTCCCTGCTCAGCAGAAGCCTGCTTCTGTCTCCCTCTGCTGCCTCCCTCCCCTCATGCTCTTGATCTCCCTGACAAATAAATAATCTTTTAAAAAATGCAGTTTCTTGGGGCGCCTGGGTGGCTCAGTGGGTTAAGCCTCTGCCTTCAGCTCAGGTCATGATCTCAGGGTCCTGGGATCGAGCCCTGCATTGGGCTCTTTGCTCAGCAGGGAGCCTGCAATCAGAACCACATGTTAAGCCAGAAAAATGCACAGTGTGTGATGGGGAGAATAACTGGACCTCCTGGAAGGGTATAGAGAGGGCTTCCCAAAAGAGGTGCCATTTGAGCAGAGTGTGGATGGTGAGCAGGAATTCAGCAGGGCGAGGCAGGGCTTTCCAAGGGGTGGGATCATGTCCTTGGCCAACTGCACTGGGGGGAAAGGAGGAGCAGCCCTCATGCACTGAAACATACCATGTGCCAGGACTGCTTCTATGAAGTCTAGGTATTATTTTATCGTCCCCACTTTACCAATGAGAAAACTGAGGCAGGAGAGTTCATGACTTGCCTGGGATATGGCCATGAATTAGTGGCAGGGTCACCAGGTCCAGGTCTGCCCCCTGTCCTGCCTCACCATGCACATGTCACTTGTCCCTGGGCTCTAACAGTGTGTGTCCCTCCAGAAACACCAGTTAGGGGCATAGAATGCCTAGTTAGTCCGCTTATAGGAGCAGGTCCTTCCCGTCACATCAGCTGGTTGGGTATGAACTTCTTGGGCTCTTGGGCAGGGTTTAGGAGAATCAAAGATGAGCGGGTTGAGGCCCTGCTCTCAACGTGAGCTCACGGTGGGACTGTGATGGTAAGCTATGAACAGAAACCGTGGGGCACCAACATAGGGGGACAGCCCTGAGGTCACACCCCCAGGCCACCAGAGAGAGTCCAGCTAGATCTGGCACAAGTCTGGGTAGTTTTCTGGTTCTATTGAGTCCCTTGTGCCAAAGGTCAATGTTTAGATTAGCAGGAGCCTGATTTAAGGCATAAACTGGGAACTTGCTAGAAATGTAGATTCTGGGGTCCCACCTCTGGCCTACCGAAACAGAAACTGCAGGGCTGGGGGCCAGTATGTGTGTTTTAGCAAATCCTCTGGTTGACTGCGATGGTGCTAAAGTATGGGAACCGCGGATGGAGTGGGCGGCTAGCCTCCTGGAGCAGAACCACCCTGGAGAGAGACTGTCAGGCCCACGGGTATTGAACCAATGTATCAATGCCAGGCTTCATGCTTGGGGGCTACAGGCCATCCTTGGGGAATGGGTCACCCACCACCTTGTGGGCCAAGGTAGGTGTGGACAGACCTAACTACTGTTGCAAGAATGCTCCCGGCCAGACCTGACACAGAATAGAGATGAGAGACTCATTCCCATGAGAGCAATCTGGGAAGCTTCCTGGAGGAGGTAGGGTTTCAGTAGACTTTGAAGGATGAAAAGGAGGAGGGCTCTGAAGAGCTGGGCCTTTGGGCTAAGGAAGCCACTTGAACAAATGGGCAGAACAGAGGATACTGGGAAATAACGTGGAGTCCTGAAGTATGCCACCCTACATGGTGTGTGGGAGGGAGAGACCAGGCGGGCCCAGCAGTGGGTTCGCTGAAGGTCAGGCTGGGGAGTTTAGACTTATCTGAAATAGACTTATCTGCAGTTTCTGGGGCAGTCAGGTGAGGCTGGATCTGAGCTCATGGTGCAGTCCCTTCACTGTACAGATGGGGAAAAATGAGGCCCTGAGAGAGAAGTCCACACCCCAATGAGGCAAAGAGTTTGGTGGCTTCAGGCCAAGAGGGAGAGCAACAGCTTTGTGAGGTGCTGCCGTCTCCCTGGCCCGCTGTGGCCTCATGTCTCCACACTTACCTATGGTGATCCAGTCAGAGAGAATTTCTCATAGTTCCTGGAGTGTGCTGTGGTGTCCTGCCCCAGTCCCTTGAACCTTTCATTCCCTTTGCCTGGTGCACCGTTTCCCTTCTTTGGCCTAACTCCTGTCATCCTTCAGCTTTGCTTTCTCCACAGAATGCATCCTGCCCCAAGATAAGGAGGGAGGGGGACGGATAACCTCTCTGTCTGCCCCCAGCACCTCCCCATCACAGTGCCCATCCCACTGCGTGGGCCAAGTCAGCAGACTCTCCCCCAGGGCCAAGACCATGTCAGCTTGACCCTCAGCACCGAACATGTGCCAAGTGTCCAGTTCATACTCAAGTGCAGGAATAAAGGAGAACGTTCCCGAGCCCTTTCACTCCTGTACACGGAGACCCCTCTGGCTCCTCTCTTATTTGAGCGCAGCCTCCCACCTGCAGCCAGGGACCCCACAGTGGTTGGGCAGCCTGGTGGGCCGAGCAAGAGTAGTCCCTGGTGTAGTCCCCACCGTATTGCCGGCTCTGCTATCCTGGGGCAGACACTTGTCTGGGCTGAGGGGGAAGGAGAGGGCAGAGTCAGGGAGCAGTGTCGGGTGGGAAGCGGCTCCGAGATGGGCTACAGAGGGACCCCATGCTCCCCTGAGTGCTTGCAGCAGCCTCGTTCAGAGCAGTCACAGTACAGCCCTATGTCATTCATTCACTCATTCGGCCCGCGAGCACCTGCTCGGTGCCAGATGCCAGGGAGAGAGCAAGTCTCCAACGGGGTAGGAGATGCCGCGGGGCCTGCGTGAGGCGGAGATTGCTTCTGGCTGGGTGGTTTAGAGGAGGGCAGTGGCTTCTGGGGAGAGCCTGAAGCTTCTAGATTAAGAAGAGCGGCCAGTTAGGGAGCTCTCTATTCCCAGTACTGTGCTGTGCACTTCTTGACAGACCTTAACCCCATTTCCTTCCAGCCACAGTCCTAAGAGGTAGGCGGGAGGGTCCCTTTTTCATAGACAAGGAAATAAAGGCTCGGAGAGGTTGAGTCACTTTACTAGCTACACAAGACACTGGGCAGAGCCAGGACGTAACCGAGACCGGTGTGACCCCACGGCTGTGTGTCTGACACTCTCAGCTGTGCTTGTGGTGGGGGGATGGGATGGTGGGGGAGCAGCAGAGGGCGCGGAGGCAGGCGGAGCAGAGAATAGGCATTTTAGGGAGCGGCCAGTGATTTGGTTTGCCTGGAATATACCATTCCTGAAGAGAAGTGATGAAGGAAAAGCAGACAGGTGTGTATGGGAAGGGGGCCCATTCGCTGACCCAGCAAGCTTCCCCCAAGGGAGGGCAGGCAGGTGGCCTTTCTTCTACAGACATCATGGAGCCAAGGCAGGTTTCGGAATGGTAAAGAGGCCCATAGAGGTGACTCTGCCCCATGTCCACTGTTAGTAGATTGGTACTGGGGCTGGTGGGAGCTGAAGCAGGACCAGGCGGACAAGGGAAGAGGAGGAGGATACAAGGCTTGGTGGATGGCGAATGGTCTTAGCCTGTGGGGAAAGTCAGGAGAAACACAGTTGTCACAGATGACTGGAAGAGGAGACCCAGGAGAAAGGGTGGTCCTGAGAGAGATGGGAAACTGGTTTCCCACATGCTCTGTTTGAGCCAGTGACTATCCAGGGAGTCACTCATTTCGGGGTGAGTCCCTTCCAGACCCCCCTCTCTCACTAGCCTGGACCACAGGGCCTGTATCTCAGCCCTCCAAGACCCCAGAGTGCCTATCCTAGGCTCTCCAGGCGTGTGGATGGACTTGCAGGGGAGGCGGCTGGGCCTTGGTAACCCCCCGGCCCGCACCCACTGTGCTATCTGCCTTTGCCGAGCACATGGGCCTGTCTGTGCCTTTCTTGTATCGTGCCCACCAGGACCTTCCCCCTGAAAGCCAGTGTTTCTGAGAATTCTTTTATTTCATCTTCAAAATCCCCATCATATGTCTGTTTGCTTTAATACAAAGATGTTGCTTTTTCTTACTAATGAGCCTGGCGGAGCCCTCAGAAAGCGGCCCTGAGATCAGCCTGTGGCTTTGCAGGTGTCCCAGTCTGAGAAGCTGGTCTTGTCTGGTCTGTGAGCTGCCTCCCCTCTCTCTACCCCCACTCCACTTCCTCGTGACCTAGAGCTTCAGAAACAACTTTCTCCAGCCAGGCTGAGGAGGTGGGAAGGGCAGGACCTTCCTGAAGGGGATCGAGGCCCTGGGATCTCCTCCTTGGCTCTCACCCTGGGTTCCCCGAGCAAGGGGTGGCTCCGTGAAACAGCTGCAGCCCGCCCCCCACCACGGCTTCTGGGCTGGGCCCAGCACTTGGGCCCAGAGCTGAGCCTTCCCCAGTGGGGAGATTAAACAGTTTGGGCACATGTAAAGGCCTTCCAGGGATATCGTCTCTGCTCTGTCCGTCCTTCCGCCCCCAGCAGTGGAAGGGGTGACAATGGTAAGAAGCTTCCATCCCCTCCACAGAGAGCTTTCTCTTCCTCCCTTCCTCTAAAGCGGGCAGGAAGCGGTTTACAGATGAGTCAGCTGAGGCCCAGAGAGGCTAAACCACTCACCTAAGGGCAGAAGCTAGAAAATCGGGAGACGGGGACAAAGAGCTGAAGTGCAGTGTCCCCAGCTGCCACCCTTTCCTCTGTTGATGTGCCAGCTCTGGATGTCTGGGGCCCACGCCCCAAGGCCTGGGAAGAACCCAGAGAGACCTCATGTCTGTGCAGAGTAGCAGACGCTGCCCGGCAATGGACGCCTCTGCCCTGTGACGCTGTGCAGTGTCCCCCAGACGTCGGTGACATCCCTTCAGTCCCCCATCTCTGCTGCTCACATGCCCGCATTGCAGCCCACGCGAGGAACTGTGGCACGTACCTGCCTGACTCCAGGAGCTGACCATTTCTGCCTTGGCAGGACCCCAAGGAAGCCAGTGTCGCTGGCAGCAGGGAGCAGGGGTGGCCATAACATTGGCCCATAGGGTCAGACCAGGCTTGTTATAGGGGTTGGGTGTCAGTGGATGGGTGCTTCTGGGTGGGCAGGAGAACCTCTAAGGCAGGAATGGTTTCTGTGGGTATTGGAGCTCCCAAGTTCTTTCTCCTCCTCCCCCTTCCTTTCCCCTTCCTCTGCACCCACCTTCCTGGAGCAGGGTCTGTCTCCCCTCTTAGCTCCTGTCCCCAGCTGGCCCTGGCCTCTATCCTCTACCTTGTAGCTGCGATGCCAGGTGTAGAGCTAAAGCCCAACAGGTCTGGGCTTCTTCTCACCGATGCAGGGAAATGGTCCCGTGTGAGGCTCCGTCCCCTGCCAGTGTCAGCAGAACCCTGAATGGTAGGCAGAGCCCGAGCCAAGGGTGGGAGCCATGTTGCCTTGCTCAGCACCGTATCCCTGATGTCGGGTGGGGGCCTGATACCTCAGAAGGTTTGTTGGAGGTGGATGTTTGTTGGATGGTTGTGAGAATAGGGCAGGGCAAGCCCAGGCATCAGGCTGGGCCTGGTTGGCTGAGGAAATGCGGCTGGGGAGGGTGGGGGGAAAGCCAGGAGACCTGGCAAGGTGCAAACGGTCTTTAGGAGGCCTGGCCCTGTGAGTCTGAATAGCTCTTCTGCAGGCCACGGGGAGGATACCTGGCTGCCCGTTTCACAGAGAAGGCCTCTGTGTCCACTTAAACCAGCTGTGTTTTCAGTTGTTCTTTTCTTTCCCATTTGAACTTGGAGTCTGTAATTAACCTCCGATAGGCTGCAGTCACTTTATGGGTAAGAGAGGGGTGGGGAGGGGGCGAGCCCGGAGCCCGCCAGCAGCATGCCGGTGGGAGACTTTGATGCCAGGCAGGCTGGCCGCCTTGTCTCCAGGTGTTGCCCTGCAAAGGGGACTGCTCAGCCTTAGTCATGAGGGGAGGATCATTAACCCTTTCAAGAGTCCACTGCCCCTGGCCCCTGGTTGCTGGGAGGGAGGCCGGGCCAGGTCCTCCCCGGCTGGGCTGCCTGGCTCTGTCCTGGGCGTCTGTCTTGCTCTCAGATCTCAACAGGCTCCGCGCCCACCGCCCACTGCCGAGAGGAATGAGGTCAAGCTGCTGGCAGCAGCGGTACCTCCTGACCTCGGGGCCGGGATGTGGGAAAGGAGCAGCCCTGGTTGTTCTTGCTGTTGTTATCTTCAGCGGGATGCATGGTGGGGATTCCCTCTCAGACAGATACAGCCTAGATGCCCTGGCTTGGCATCAGGGGATAAGGAAGCAGGAGCCACCAGACACCCCATGGGGAGTCCAGCTTGCGACAACTGTGAAAGTCTGTCTGAAGGTTTACAGGACCTGTCCCCAAGGGAGAGTTTCTGTGGTAGTCTGGGTCATCCTTTAGAGATCTTCCTCATAGTGTTATAGAGCTGCCAAAGGAGAAATCCCCACGACCCCCCTCCAGAGAGCCCTAGTCCTGCTCCTCAGGCAGGCACTGTGCCAGGATAAAGGGAGCTGGATGGCTGAGGAGCTCTTGGGGAGCAGGGGAGCTCAGCAGAGAGGGCTGGGTCTGAGGAGGAGACCTGAGGGGAGGTAAAGGGAGGGTTGCCCAACAGCCACCCAGGCCATCAGCTTGCTGCATGCCCTTCCACCTGTGGGGTAGGAGCAGCCACAGACAAGCAGGGTATCAGTGACAGTCATGGGACCCCCTTCTCGTGTGCACAGATCTTCCTCTTCCTTCTGCTTGACATCTGGCACCTGGGTAATCTCCTGTGTGCTGAGGGGCTTTTGTGAGTCCCTCCTCTGTGTGGGGAAATACAGACCCTCCAGACTGGAGCTCTTCACTTTGGCTACAAAACTGAATTTGTAGAGAAGTTTATTGCAGTCTTGTTAATATTAGATGATGTTAGACCAATTCATTGGAACGATGAGACAGGATATGGACATTAAAATGATTTAGATTTGTATTTCTAGATTCAGAAGAATGTTTATACAATATATTTACTAAAGGATAGGATATAAAACATTTCAGAAAAGTATTGCAGGAGACATTTGAAAATATTGACAGTGTTTCCCTACCCCCTGCCCCCCATGGTAACTGGATTTAAATGTGCTTTTTCTGGACTTGTATAATTTTTCAACAAAAATGTATTTCTTATGTAACAAAACAGTAACAGAGGGGCGCCTGGGTGGCTCAGTGGGTTAAAGCCTCTGCCTTTCGCTCAGGTCATGATCCCAGGGTCCTGGGATCGAGTCCCGCGTCGGGCTCTCTGCTTGGCAGGGAGCCTGCTTCCTCCTCTCTCTCTCTCTGCCTGCCTCTCTCCCTACTTGTGATCTGTCTGTCAAATAATTAAATAAAATCTTAAAAAAAAAAAACAAACAAACACAGTAACAGAGAGGGACAAAGTAAACTCCTTGAGGAGTGGGAGAGGCTGCATCATACATGGCCAGATCATTTCTGTCTGGGACAAAGCACTGAACCCAGCATACAGTAGGCACTCAGTAAATGCATGTCAACTGACTTGCAGTGAACTTCTGCCCACTAGGGTTGATCTAGCTCTTGTTCTGACAAATCCCTCCATCCCGGGAAGCCTGTTCCTCTGCTTGTTTTACCTCTGTCCCAAGACACTCGTGCGGCATGGTACAGTGATCTTCATCCCTCACACTAGCATTGCATTCTGGGTCCTGGGCCATCAAAGAAACCCAGACAATCCCAGACCCAGCTCAGAGAGAGTGCCCCCGCAGAAGTCAAAGAGCTGGCCTGCTCACGTCTTAGGCTCTGTAAGCACCACCTCCACATCCTCGAAGTTCTGCTGTCTGGGGTGTCCCCAGGGGCTGGTACTGGATCCAGGGGCTGGGAGCCACTGCGGGAGAAGCCATGGTGGCTCAGCATGTAAGAATGACCTTAAAATGCACAGAGTAAGGTCAGATCGCTCCCCGACTTTTAAGCCTCTGAGGTCTTCCCACCCCACCTACCAGACCAATCCGGGCCATCCTAGGGAGCTTGTCCGTACCCCTCACATAGAAAGCCTAAAGAGGCTCTGGGCCCAGAAGTGAGGGTGCAGAGGTCTTCTGGGTGTTGTTGTGACTGCAACCTCAAGGGTCTTCTCTTTCTTGGCCCCTGGGCCACTTCCCCTCCCCATCAAGGGACTTGCCTGATGCAAAACAAAAACAAAAAAAAAGGGGCGCCTGGGTGGCTCAGTGGGTTAGGCCACTGCCTTCGGCTCAGGTCATGATCTCAGGGTCCTGGGATCGAGTCCCGCATCGGGCTCTCTGCTTGGCGGGGAGCCTGCTTCTCTCTCTCTCTCTACCTGCCTCTCTGCCTACTTGTGATCTCTCTATGTCAAATAAATAAATAAAATCTTTAAAAAAAAAAAAACCAAAAAAACCCACCAAAACAATAACAAAAACACGCAGCCTATTCTCAGTCCTATTCCCTTTCAAACAGCCTGTGTTTGGCTTTCAGAGAGCTGTGAACTAAGATTTCTGTGAACAGGGACCACGGCTAGACACTGCTAGAGCGGGAGGCATGGTTTTGAGTATCTTAGATGAGTCTCGCGAGGAACTGTTAATAGATGCAAAAGAAGACTTTGTAAAGAACATGGCATGATTCAAATGTATGGTTATTTTTATTTTTTCATCCTTCAGGCCAGTCCTGTTGAATAGGAATATAATGCAACCCAAATATGTAATTTAAACTTTTCTAGTAGGCACGTAAGTAAAAAAAAAAAAAGAAGAAGAAAAAAGGGGTAAAACATCCAGATTTCTTGCCCTGACTCACACAGCTCCACATCTATTACTGGGCCTACCCCTCCAGGCTCCCCTCACACTACCCCTGCCTTCCAGAATCTTCCAGCCACATGAGCCTCTTTTAGCTCTTGAGCTCACCAAGCTCATTCTCACCTCGAGGCCTTTATCCAGCTGCTTATTACTGCCTCATAGTCCCTATTGATCATTTGCTCTTGTCTCTCCTCACTAAAATTCAGGTTCCCTAAGAGCAGGAATCTTATCTGTCTTCTTCACTACTGTATAATCTGGGCCCACAACAATGCCTGGCATGCCGTAGGTTGAATGAATGAACAAATGAGGAACAAGTGAACCAGGTAGGGTTGTTCTCAAGTGAGTGAGGAGACGATCAAGAAATGGCTATCAGGGGCGCCTGGGTGGCTCAGTGGGTTAAAGCCTCTGCCTTCGGCTCAGGTCATGATCTCAGGGTCCTGGGATCGAGCCCCGCATTGGGCTCTCTGCTCCGCAGGGAGCCTGCTTCCTCCTTTCTCTCTGCCTGCCTCTCTGCCTACTTGTGATTTCTGTCTGTCAAATCAATAAAATATTAAAAAAAAAAAAAAAGAAAGAAATGGCTATCAGGTCACACAGAATTCTCCCTAGACAGAGTGTGATCTGAAATGCAGTCCCGGATTTCCCTTTGGTCACAGGAAATGCCTCTGGAGCCCCCTCTCCTCAGGCCACCTAACATGGGCTCATGCCTGTATGTCTGCACTCCCTCCCCATCACTGCCACCATGAGCAGTGGCCCCTGGCTCGGTGTAGAGTATCATACCAGGACTCATGTCAAGAAACAAGGTAGTAGAGTGACCACCATTTCTTCCCCCCTGGTGGGTGGAGGGCAGGAGGCCCTTGACCTGCAAGAAAGGTCAACACTCCCCATGCAGTGGGGTAGGCACCCTAGAACTTGAAAAGAGCTCTGTCCCCAGTTCATGAGGAGGAGGAGACTAGTTGGAGGTCACCAATTAACCAAGAGGTTGTTAAATCACTGGGTGTCGACCCAACTTTAGAGGAAAGCCACCTATGAAGAGGTTTTTGGCTTGGCACCAGTCATTGAGCTGTATATTGACAAGAAGTGCGCGTTCCTTTATGTTATATATGTTTCTAAAGCCCACACACCCAGACCCGCTTTTACAGGTTCTGCTTCAGAACATCTGGATGTTCCAGGCACCTACAGAAATTTTTAAAGCTTCCTTTGTGGTGCTCAGTAGCATCTAAGGTTAAGAACTATTGATAAGGAGGGGCGCCTGGGTGGCTCAGCTGGTTAAGCGGCTGCCTTTGGCTCAGGTCATGATCCCAAGGTCCTGGGATCGAGCCCCACATCTGGCTCCTTGCTCCGCAGGGAGCCTGCTTCTCCCTCTGCCTGCTTGTGCTTGCTCTTGTTCTGATAAATGAAATCTTAAAAAAACAAACAAAAAGAACTATTGTAAGGAGTGACTAGGGACCTCAGAGCAAGCAAATGAAGGAGAGGGTGGTGTAGGTAAGGGGCAAGGATACTGACGCAGGACGTCAGTCACACTTAGGTTAATACACATAAAACCTCTGGGTGTCCAAAAACATACCCCCGAATCAGCATTAAAAACTGTAAGCAGCAGGTAATTGGGGAAAATATAGAGAGCAGAAGGTTAGTAGCCTTAATATTTACCAAAAAAAAAAAAAACCCTTACGGATCACTAAGATGAGCACCCAGTAGATAAACAGCACAGACATGAACAGACAGTTCAAATAGAAGAAATACAATGAGCCAATACATTTATGAAAAGTGGTCAGCCTCCCCAGGAATCAAATAAACGCAAACTACAACAACAAAGAGACGTTATCTTTTGCCTAGCTAATTGGTGAAGATTAAATATGTGATAACACCTCATGTTAGTGAGGGTGTGGAAAAAACAGGCACTGCCATTCACTGGTGGGAGTGCAGACTGGTGCAACCTTTTCCAGAAGGCAATTTGGCACCGCTTAAAGCTAAGGAAGATCGCATGCCCTTTTGATGCAGCCATTCCCCTTTTAGGAAGAGTGCCCTAGGAAATTATTGTGGATGGTAATAAACAGTAATAGCTAACCTTTGTTAAATGCTCTGTGCAAGCCAGACTTTACGTGCGTTGTCTCGTGCACTGCTCACAGCCGTACTCCCGTGAGAGAGGAGCTATTATTATCACCAGTATTTCCCAGGTGAGGAAACAGAGGCACAGAAGGATTAGGTCAGTGACCTGAGGACACTAAGCTAATGAGTAGCAAAGCCTGGATTTGAATCTGGGTGGTCTGAGTCAAGAGCCACACTGCCCATCCGGCAGCACACGCCGGATATGTGCGAAGGGTGAGCCCTGCGTGCACACGACAGGCACACTGCATATATATGCTGGGCAGGGCTGGGCCCGTTTGCAATGAGGTGGCAGTGGGAAGAAAACACGCTGAATACGCAGGATTGGAATTGGTTCTGTCAATTGGTTCTGTTTCTGGGGTTGATAAAGGAGTAGGATGCAACCATGAAAAATAAGAAAATTGTGTGTGTGTGAACACTTGAGGCTTATGAATATACATAGAAGGTCTCTGAAATGATAGAAATGCAACTGATAATATCAGTTGCCTCCTGCAAAGGCCCCCGTGCGACTGTGGTCAGAAGTTAGAGGGAGACTTGTTTCTCAAGCCTTATACCCTTCTTAGACCTACTTCTTGAATTTTGAATTCTGTGAAGATATTATCGGAAGGTGTATTTATGTGTACTGACACCCATAAGTTATGTTACAGAGCTAATCCACGTGACTATTTCCTTGAAATGCTACCACAGCTTCTGAGGAAATCTGTGGAAATCTGAGGAAAAAAGTTCTAAGACCCTTGCTTGGGGAATCATCAGCGATGATACGTCTTTAACTCTGTTCCCCACCCATTCCCCAAACTGGTTTGCTCATGGAACCCTTTTCTCAAGTAACGTCTATTATCATCTCTCTGGATATTCACGTCCTATAGAATTTGGTTTGGGAAATGCTGCCATTACTTGTTAATGCCAAGCTCAAAGGCTTACATTTCTTTCATTAAACAAAAGAAACGTGTTACCGACGCTGACCCCTTTATTTACACTGCATGCGTACGTGTGTGTACCTTACTTCTGAGTACCAGGATGGTGGATGATTTTGTTTTCTTTTATCCGTCTGTATTTTTAAAATTTTTTCTAAAATGAACAAAATCCTTTCACAAGCACTGTGTAATGTCATGTTTGAAGCTTCTGGAGCCCTTTCTCATCTGCTCTCGCCACCCGAGCACCCCACTCCCATCTCCTGCCTGCTTATGAGCAGCCGTTCAGGGGTAGGTTCAGGGTGGGAGCTCTAGCCAAAGCCAGGCCCTCTTGGCTGCCTTCATCCAGAGTTGGCCGAGACGGGACCATTCGGCCCCCAGACAGCTCCCTGGCCCAACAGACCCTGGTTTCTGCTATTGGAGGAATTTCAGTTATGTCCTCTGTTCCCCAAAAAGAGACACAGGCTGCAAAAGCAGACACAGCCCACTCTGAGCCTGACGCGTTGCAAACGCAGATACCTGGGCTTCAGTCCCAGCTCTGTGGCTGCCTGGCTGCCTGGCTATGTGACCTGGGGCAAGTTTCTTAACCTCTCTGAGTCTCATCTTCCCCATCGATGTCTGCAATGACCCTTGCCTCACAGAGCTTAGGGACTGAATGAGAGCATGCAGAAGGCATTGTGTAATCTACAAAGGACTGTCCTGGTGGAAATTATTACATACCTCAGCAGGGAACACAGGCTGGCCCTTACCTTTCTGAGAACAGAGAACTTCCCCCACCCCCCTTTTTTAGGTTATTGTGGGGAGGGGAGTGAGGAGATGAGGCATGGGAGATCTGGACAAGAAGAAATAGAATCCTGTGTAAGAAAAGTAGGAGAAGCCTCTCAGCTTGGCATTTGCAGGCCTGCAGCCCTAGTTGGGCTGGTGTCCCCCCGGGGGAGCCCCAGGACTTGTCCCCCAGACACCTGCTCACCTGCCTTCCTATCCCTTCTAGCACCTTAGCATCCTTCCGCTCTTAGCTCAGGCCACTCTTCCCCCAGCCTGCATTGGGGTTGCTCCTCTAGGTTTCAGCACCTCCAGGCCTCCGTGTACCATGCTATGATGTTAGTACCAGATTGTAGCTCTCCAGCCACTCTGAACTTTCTGGGGACAGGAACTCTGTCCTCTTGGTCCTCCTGTGTCCTTCAGGCCCAACATAGGCCTGGGCGTCTGGGATAGGAGTTAGAGCATGAGCCCCAAAGTCAAGAGCACCTGGGTTTGAATCCCAGCGCACCCTGAGAAAGTGGCTGCACCATTCCGAGGCTCAGTTTTCCCCATCTGTAAAGGGGTTTCATTCCTGCAGTGAGGCCATGGGTTTTTTTCATAAGCTAATGTATATAAAGCTCCTAGTGTCATTCCAGGCATGAAGGAAGCCCCATAGGTCATAGCCACACTGACATCATTGCAGACCCTCTGTGACTGCTGACTGAAGCCGGAAATAACCCCATGCCCTCCCATTGCACACGCCTGGCAATGCGCCCTATGACCATACTGACCTTCCTGCCTTGTTCCCCACAGCCACCCGGCCCAAGCTGAAGAAGATGAAAAGCCAGACAGGGCAGGTGGGTGAGAAGCAGTCACTGAAGTGCGAGGCCGCAGCAGGTAACCCTCAGCCCTCCTACCGCTGGTTCAAGGATGGCAAGGAGCTCAACCGCAGCCGCGACATTCGCATCAAGTACGGCAATGGCAGGTGAGGAACGCACCTCCCTCCCTCCTCCCTGAAAAGGGGGGGCTAGTTCCCGTCCCCCTTCCTCACCACATCCATTCCTCCCTGCAGCCCTGGGTCCCTTTGGTTATGGCGGCCCAGTGTCCTGCAGAATATAGATGCTTAATGGGAAGGTCTCTGGATGGTTGAAGGCAATTTGATCAAATACAGCCTTCCCTGTGGAAGTCCCCTCTTGGCCCTAAAACTTCTCAAAGGATCTGCCTCAGGGCCTAAAAGCCCACCATTTGGCAATGTTTGGTGGGAGATGACTCCAGGATGCATCTGGGAAGTCAGGAGCGAGGACTTCAGCCTTCCTCTACCACCAACTCTCTCTCATCACTTCCCTTATAAAAGCGTTCCCTCCCATCCCGGTGCCTGTCCCTCCCCCAGCTGCTGCCTGTCCCGCTTCTCCCCTCCACCATCACACAGGGTCTGCTGACTCCTCCCTGTCGTCATCCACGGCTCTCTGCCCTGCTGGCCTCTGCCCTTAATGACACCCCTCCGCTGCCCGTGGCTGTGGCTCTTGAGAGACCCTGGCAACCTCAGAGCTTCATAGCCCTGGGCCTGCAGGCCTCTCTGCAGCCACTGGCCTGGGGCCACCGTCTCTGTGTCCCCTCCCCTCTTCTGGACCTTTTATGCCTGTAACCACTCCATCAGTGCTAGAACTTTCCTGTCTCGGGGGCTTCCCTCCTCTCCTCCCTCCCTCTCCACTTTGTGGGTGATTTCACCCTCTTCTAGCTGATAAGATTGTCTTTAGTGCTGCCAGCTAAGCGCTAGCTCCCGGTGGGGATATGCCCCCAGACAGCTCTGACCCATATGCCCCAGTCTAGCCTCTCCCCAGCATGCTTTCTAGCCCTGCCACGCCTTCCTGTCTCCCCTCTTGGCAGTGGCAGAACCAGACCGCCTGCACCCGAGACATCCCTGCCGGCAGGAGACACCCTCTGCCCCGCATGTTCTCATCTGCCCTCCTGCCTCCAGCTGCTTTTCCTCCGCTGTCCCACTCTTGGCCATCCCCACTCTTCCTGGGCCTCGGGTCCCTTTGTGAGTCCGCGGTATGTCACATGTGCACATGGGACATCAGCTGCAGGCCAGGCCGTCTGCCAGGGGCTGGGCTTACCCCTGAAACCACACTTGGTCCCTTCCCTTCCCTCACAGAGCTTCTAGTCTAGCTTATAGATACAATACAGAAGGTAGTAGAGGCCTCCGCCCTTTAAAAAAAAAAAAAAAAAAAGTGCCTTATCCACCCAGTTTTGCTGACAGTTCTAGAGGCCTGCCGGCCCCTGTGATCCTGGCAGGGGAGATCTTTCTTACGTAGACGCATATCCCCTCTTCCTCTCCTGAGTCACTGCCATGTTGTTCCCCAATCCCTCAGTGCTCCTGATCCCTGGTCTGTTCCTGTCACCATCCCAGACTTGGGCCCAAGCTGTTCCCCATGCTGGCAGTTCCCTGCTCCTTGTCGCTAGCAAAGCTCTCCAGGCCCAGATTAAATGTATTCTCTGGAACACCTTCCTGAACCCTCTAGACAGCTCTTATGGTCCCTTCTCATGGTGCCTTGGACATGGTTTCGTTGCATTTTGGGGGAGGTTGTCTGTCCCTGGAGCACGAGAGCATTTCAGAGGCTGGATGCCGCCCCTGTACACCCTCCCGCCCTGTGCGGCCTGGCAGACATCTGCATTCAGTGTTGAATTAATGATTCTCTTCTCCTGGGTATAGGGTAACACTGGGACTACACAGGGCACCCTCCTTGGGTTGACCTAGACTTTGAGGATGCCCTGTGTAGGCACCTGTGTAGGTTGACCTAGACCAGTTGCTGTCCTGGTCAAGCCTCAGTCTCACCTGACAAATGGGTTACCCAGTCCAGAAACAGGGCCTGGTCAGGTCTTTCTGTCCTGGGTATTGGGGATCCCTAAGAGCCTGGAGTGTCCTCCTGCCCTCTGCCTATTAGGGCCTGGTCCCATTTGCTGCAACCCTGAAACTTCCTCGATCCACCTATCCCGCCCTTGGTTTCCCAGCAGTGAGTTGACGGGGTGGACAAGTGAGCCATGATGGAGAAATTCGGATTCCCTTGCTGCGGCCCAGAGGGCTGCCACCTCCACACACACACTTTGCCTGGCTCGGCAGGTGCTGGCGAAATCTTCTTTCCTTCCACCCACGCTACAGCTTGCTCTCCGGCCAGCCTAGCACTCCATCTGCCTGGCCACACTCCGTCTTGACCTGACCCTCGGTCTGCCGAGGCCGCCTCCCCCAATAGGGGCTGCTGTTTCCTGGGGCCGCCACACTGAGGTATCTCGCCCAAGCCACCCCGTGCCAGAAGAGAACCAGCAGCCCCAAGCCCCAGGTGCGGGGCCCTCCCCTGCAGAACCACATGTTCCCTTGTTTATGAGGGGCAAGCTGGAACAGGCCCCTCAGGCAGGCAGCGGGAGGTAGGCCCCAAGGAAAATGCACGGACTGGCAGAGGATGCAGCTGCCCAGATGCCACCCCTGCCAGCGGGAACCTGGCTGAGGAAGCTGGGGAGGGGCAGCCATCGCGGGGCCAGGCCTGGGTCAGTGTGGCAAGCGGGCATCAGGCCCACCAGGAGGGTGGGAGAGAGTCCCGGACCCTCAGGCTTTCCAACCAAAGCTAGGAGTGAAAAGAGAAGGTAGCAGCCCCCACTCCTTCAGGCCTGAGAGTCCCAGAGAGCCCCTTCCCTACAGCTCTGACCCCAGGACCTCTTCTGCAGGTCTGGGCCCCCCTCCCTGGCACTGGCCAGATCACCACCTGGCTGAGAAACAAAGGTGCCTACAGCCGGCAGACCGGGGCCCCATGGTTTCTGTCCACTCTCACCCCTTGCCAGCTCCTCAGAGGAGAGGGCCTCTCCCCAAGCCCTGGACCGACTTTCCACGGGTCTCACACACCATAGGTGGGAACACCTTCCTTCCATTTCCAGCCTTTATCCCTCCAGATATCTGCAAGCCTAACTCCACCTTTCCTGCTACCTGGGATGTGCTATAAGGGGAGCACCTGTGAATTCAGCTGTGGGTGACAAGGGTGGCTCTGTGACCCCTCCCTTGACCCTGCGACCCTCAGGTGGTCCCCTGCTCTTAGCTCATCTAGTGATGAGAACTGCTGGCCAAGAAGTGAGAGAAGCCTAGTCCTGGGGCCGCCTGGCTTCGTGGCATCAGATTAGGCTGAAGCCAGGAAGGAGATGCTGTTTTAGCCAGAGGAACCTCCGGGAATCTGTTTAATGAGGAGAATAAACTTGAATTGATAGAAGAGGGTTGGGGACAAACACCAGCAGGTCAAGGAGACAGAGACTGGCTTGTGCTGGGGAGGGCTGAAGGGACGCAGCAGTCAGACAGCTGTGGCTAAAACATCAGTGAAGACATCGCCAGAGCAACAGGGCCTATTGATAAGAGCACCCCATGGACAGTCCTTTGGAGGATTTTGGAGTGAGGAGGTCTGGGAAGAGCCCCCCACCCTGCCCCGAGGCAGCAGTGAGCCCAGGAAACAGGTTCCCAAAGCACAGCCCCAGTGGGGATGGGGGGCAGTCCTCTGGCTCCCACACCCACAGCACCGCCTTGCCTCCCCTGTCCTTCCCTCCTGTCAGTGTCACGGCTCTATTTTTCGTCCCTGGGCTTAGGGCAGCAGCAGCTGGACTACCCTACCTCCTGTTCCACCACCCCCCCAACACACTACACATATTCTGGGAATCTGGTGTCTTCATTTGGGACTAGAAAGAGGAGGTTACATCATGTAAAGAAATTTTCATGCTACTTCTTGTTCCCCCTGGGGCCCAGGCTTGGGTACTAAGATTTATCCAGAGCTCAGAGGGGCCCCTGAATAGCACTGGGGCAGAGGGAAGGATGGGAGGTGTGAATAGACCCCTCACAGGCCAGGCATCCCGGGGCAGGTACAGAGAATCCCTGGGAGGGAAGGAGAGGACTGGCAGGGTCTTTGCAAAGAAGAGAGGAACTAGGGCCTGGTGCCCTAGAGTCACTTACAGTCCAGAGTCCCTACCCAGGTCTGGCCCTGCAACTCTCAGCATGCAGGGACAGGGTGCAAAGCCCTTTGTGGAGGGGGCTAGGCCCCCAGCCTCTGGCCCTGGAGATGGGCCCCTGAGGGGCCCATGTCCTCACCAACTCCAGCTCCTCATCCACCTCTGCTTCTGCCTTGCCAGGTCCCCTTGCACAAGTCCAGAAGCCGCTTTAGGACTGTTTTCCCATCTGTACTGCCTGTCCATCTCCAGGTTAGCCAGGAGGGTCAAGTCAGGCCATCTGGAGCAGGAGCTATTTGTTTCCCTGAGGGATCCAAGCTTCCAGCACACAGAAAGCAGAAGCTAAAGCCCCTGGGAGAAGCCACAGAGTACCCCGAGTGGCAGGGCTAAGGTAAAGGACGGGGAGCGACAGGTTGGAACTAGGAGGCTGGGCATAGGTGACGTGGGAGCCCGTTAGCTCAGGGGCCCTGCCCAGGTCCCTGGGAACAGGCCTTCCGATCTACAGCGGCAGACTGCCCCTCCGAAGGGAAGGCTGAGGTAACTGGTGAGGCAGTGGCTGCCCTGTTTTGAGGGGGACACTGGGCCTGGGGAGGGACGCTGAAAGGAGAGACGTAGCCACATGACTTCCTTAAGAGGCCCCCACTTTCATCCCCCCCCGAAAAAGGCTCCAAAGAAGGTCCAGCCCTGGAAAAGTGGACAGGAGGATTCACAGATGAAGAACATACGTGCAGCTTCTAGCTCTACCCCATGCTCTCCTGAGCCCTCCAGGTCTCCCTCCAGCTCAGGGGACTCAGCATTCCACCTGGAGCCCAAAATCTACTTCCGATCCCCCTCTGCACAGCCGCTGTGGCTCTATGGGGAGAGGTGACCGCTGGAGAGCCCCAGCCAGCCTGGGCCTTGGCTCACGTACTCTTCCCCCTCTCTCATCCCCTCCCTAACCAGAAAGAACTCACGACTACAGTTCAACAAGGTGAAGGTGGAGGACGCTGGGGAGTATGTCTGCGAGGCTGAGAACATCCTGGGGAAGGACACGGTCCGTGGCCGGCTCCACGTCAACAGCGGTAGGTGGCCCCCCAACAAAGGGAGGGGTTCTGCAGGGCTTTGGTTCGGCAGGCCTGTTGCCCCCCAGCCCTTGGGAGGCCCGCACATGATCTGTCTTGCACTTGACTCCTCTCCCTCCTTCTGCTGCCATATCAAGCCCCGAGATCTGGGCCGATTCAGAGAAATGCAGTCGAAGCATAAATGTTTAGCTTTGTTATCTGGGCCTGGAAGAGCCGCCAGCTCTCATTTTAAATATCCTGAAAACTAAATATTTTGAAATCAAGAGGTGGGGGTGGGGGACGGATATTTTTAGAAGGCAATTATGGGAGGCTGGGCTGCCAAGAGCGAGGCTCCAGGGAAAGGCAGGCCCTGGGCGTGTGGGAGCTGACTGCCTGTTGCTTCCCTGGGCACCGGGGTGCAGGCAGCTGTCTCCCTGGAGCCATGGCCAGGAGGCGGGGCTGTGTCGGCCCCTGCGGGCAGCCTCGTTCAGGGACAGCAGACCCTTCTCCCAGACTGGCTTCTCCCTTAAGAACATGCAAAGTCTGAAGCCCACGGCACCCACAGCACCCCTAGCTCCCCACCCCAACCATGGCAGCCCCAGTGTCGGAGGCAAGCAGGCTGCTTTCCCTTGGCTGGAATGTGCCCAGAGCTGCCTGTCCTCAGGCTGCACGCCTCCACTCCAGCCCGGGAACTCCAAAGCCCACAGATTGCTTTCCTCTTCCCAACACCCACACATTGAGCATACCGTTTTGGCTACCTGGTTCTTTGGGTTCACTTCCAGTCCTGCCCCGTCACTCTGATGCTGCAGCTGCCTTCGCCTGCCTGAACTTCTACCAGACAGCCCTCCAGGACTCCCGCAATCCTGCATTATCTAAGGAGAATGTGGGAGTTCCCTGCCCCGGGACCCTTAGTGCAAAACCTGGGGCAGACCCTGTCTGTTCTGTACTGGGAGGGGTCTCTGTGTTCTCCCAGCCCCTTAGGCTCCTCGTCTGCCTTGCCACCCTGTCTTAAAGGTCCAAGCCTCCAAATCCTGGTCTGCCTTCTTTCTGGATCTTTCTCACATCTATACCTCCCACTCCAACCCTACCTCAGAGACAACCCAGCCCAGGTTTCAGCTCTATTTACCTAACCCAGAGCAATGGCCTCTTTTAAGGTGCTTTCGTCTTGTCATGCCCTTACCCAGGGACACCACAAAACAAGGACTTCATCCCACTGCCCAGAGCCCACCAGTGTGGCCCTAACGATCTTTCCAGCCCTGTGTCAGTCCCGTAGAGTCTGTTCTCACCCTTCCTCTCATGCCATCTCTCCCAGGCTGCCATCCTCCCTGACCCCTCCATCCCACCACAGTGTCATTCCCAGCTCAGGTCTGGCTCCCAGGCCACTGCTTGGCCAACTGCAGTCTTGCATACTTCCTGAATTCTATTCGATTGGTCTTCACATCTCATCCTGTTGCTGCACTTTCTGTGCAAGTGTGATTTGCACAGTGGAAATTGTGGAAATTTCCGCACTGTGGAAATTCCGCAGTGGAATTATGAGCCAGGACCAGGGAGAGCGGCGATGATGTCTTCTCCGCAGGACTTCGTGAGAGCTGCTGTTGACTCAGAGCAGGCTCCATGCCACATTCTATGCATCTCTCGAGCCCTGACAGACCCAGGGTGTAGCTCATAGTTTAGGAGACTGAAGCTCAAAGAGCTTCATTCTGCCACACGTCTAAGTGATGATTAAGCAGAGATCTATACAATGTAAAAGTAGTTAGCAAACACTGAGACCACAAGCTCTGGGGGGCTGTGTCTCACCTGATTGCCACTGTAGCTCAGGGCCTAACACAGTGCCTGGCTCATAGTAGGCACTTGGTAAATAATACAGAAAAGGACTCAAAACCCACTCCAAGGCCTTTACTGACTCCCGCAGGCCCCAGGGGACTACCTGGGCACCCCCTCCCCATTCCTCCCCACCTGTTCCAAGCCCAGGAAAATGGACCATGCTAGGGGGCCAGCACCTATCACCTCCGGCCATAGTGGGCAGACATTCTTAGATCCACTTTGGGCTTGAGTTTGTTTAATTCAAGATTTTTCTTGGTTAGAACAGAGTGGGGGAGCACCCACTCAGTCGGTAGAACATGTAACTCTTGATTCTCAGGGTCGTGAGTTTGTTGGGGGTAGAGATCACTTAATAATTAAAAAAAAAAACCTGACAAGACCCCCAACTTAAAACTACCTTAAGGAATGTATGTATTGGTTTATAGAATGGAGAAATCCAGAGGTAGAACCGGGCCCAGACACAACAGAATCCACATGGTCTGTTGTCCTCATTCTCTCCTTCTGTAAAATGGACTTCTCCCATGTTTGGGGAGCAGATAGGGAAGAAGAGGCCATGGCCTCAGATGGCTCCATGTTTTACATCATCCCTGTCTCCCACCCAGGGAAAAGGAGACAGCTTTTTTCTGCTTCACTGACTTGATCCATGGATCCTGCGGGGTTCATGGGCCCCACTCAACCCAGTCACTGGCCTCAGGGGACTAGGGGAGCATCCTGCCAGGCTTGTATGTGTGCAGGGGCGTGGGGGATAGAGAGGCAGAGCCCGTGACTGATGAGGCAGAGTAGCAGCCTCACTCCCATGCTGGGCTTGGGGAAAGAGGCTGGAGAGCATTGGAAGACCCCTCAGATAGGCCGCAGCTTGGCACCATGCGGGAGCTCCTGTCTGCCCTCAGCAGCCCATGTTCTGGCCAGTTAGGCAGGTGGCCAGTGGAGGTTTGCATTGGGCCCCCGAGGGCTGCCCCCAGGGTTCCTTGCCTCTCCTCCCTCCAGCTCTGCATGAGAGCAGCAGGGCCAAGCCACAGACTCCAGAGCTCTGGTCTCTTCCGAGCTCTGCAAACCTGGGAGACCTCCTTTACCTGGCTTGTTCTCCCTTTCCCCAGCTGAGGCTGAGCTAAATGATCTCTAGACTAGACTCTTCCCCCAAGAAAATTCTGGGATTCTGAGTGTGATGTTGAGGTGGACATACTGTGCACCTAGCCCCCCCCCCCCACCGACACACACCCCACCTCTTCTGTTGCCCTGTTGAGTCGGTGGCAGGCCCCTATCCTTGACATGGGTCAAGGAACAGGGCCACCGTGGGAGATCAGGACACCCCCGTTGGCGGGGGTGGGGAGGGAGCGTTTCCACCGGCAGAGATGCCCAGCCTCCTTGTTTACCCATGGAGCCCAGAAGACTCGCAGCGACCACACCCTGGGGAGGAGGTGGAGGGTGGTAGCGGGCAGCTGTGCCTGCCCCCCATGACTCATCCCGAGGTCGCTTGGCTTGGCCCGCCCAGGCCCCGGGGAAGCTGGGGCTACAACACTGGGGCGGCCAGCAGAGGGCATGGGAGGACACCTCGAGGGAGCAGTGGCCGCGCTGGGGAGTGGTGGGGGCGGGGGGGGGGGGGACGACAGCGCCTCACTGTGACCCTTGGCGGCCTGCTTTGGTTCTGTTCCTGAGGAGCCTGAGGCTCCTTCCCTGAATCAGAGCAGACCCTCCTTGCAGTCACAGCTCTGGCAGCTCATGAGACACTGCCCCCCTGATTGCCCGGGAGGAGGAGTCAGCAGAGTTTGCAGTGCTTTGAATAAAACAATCAGTTTGGTCCAGCGCACCTCGGACTTAGCGAAATCAGCTGCCTCATCCCCAGCTGAAAGAGAACTTGGGAGCGTCCCGAGGTGGCCGTCCCAGGCCCCAGATGTCCAGTTGGACTTCCCTTCACCCCAGAGAGGAGGCAGATTTGACCTGGGGTGTCACAGGACCCCAGAAGCCCTGCAGAGGCTTCTGGGCCTGTCCCTCACCTGGGGGCTTAGAGACACTCACTGTTTCGTCACACATACACACCTGCTCTCTCGCTCACCTATTCAGCAAGGCCTTACCCAGAAAGACCCGGTTCAGAGCTCTGGGGAGTCATATAGCCTAAGCTCCCAGCAAAGTCTCTCAAAGTTCCTGGCAGGACGCCCAAACCCAAAGCATCTGCCTGTTCTGACCCATGAAAGAGGAAAGGCAGCTTTACCCACAGGAAAGCGGGCATACTGGGCAGGTGGCTGGGAGCCTTGATGAAGGGAGATCCCTTGATCGGGGCCTCGAAACAGAAGCGGAGGTTCCTCCCTGAGCTGTGGGTAGCTGTTGTAGCTGCCAGCAGCAGGGAGAGTGTCCCCTGGCCATCAGCTCCCCTCCTGGCCCTTCCCCCCCCAGAACCTCGAAAAGTTCTCGACCACCAGGATGCTAATGGCTGGTAGAGGCCACCTGTACCCTGCCAGGTGTTTTTAATTTTAATTCCAACGCAATTAACATGCATTCTATCAGTTTCAGGTGTACAGTAGAGGGAGTCAACAATTCTTTCCCTTACCCTGTGCTCACAAATGTGCTGCTTCTCATCCCCTTCATTTATTTCACCAATCCACCCATCTACCTCCCCTCTGGTCACCATCTGTTCTCTAGAGTTAAGAGATTTCTGGGTTTTCTTTTTCTTTGTTCCTTAAATCCCTCAGAGGAGTGAAACCATATGGTATTTGTCTTTCTCTGGTTGTCTTATTTCACTTGGTATTCCCTCTAGGTCCATCTAAGTTGCAAAGGACAAGATTTTGTTATTTTTTATGGCTGAGTAATATTCCATTCCATATCCCATCTTCTTTATCCATTCATCTATGGATGGAGACTTGGGTTGCTTCCATAGCTTGGCTATTATAAATAATGCTGCAATAAACACAAGGGTACACACATCTTTTTGAACTAGTGTTTTCATATTTGGGGCTAAATATCCAGTAGTGGAATTACTGCATCATAAGAAAATTCTATTTTTAATATTTTCATACTATTTTCCACAGCAGCTGCCCCAGTTTATAGTCCCACCAACAGTGCATTTCTTCTCAACCTCACCAACACACGTTGTTCCTTATGTTTTTTATTTTAGCCATTCTTCCAGACACTTTTGAAGATTTCTTTGAGAGAGACGGATAGTGAGAGAGAGCACAAGTGGGGAGAGGGGACAGAGGGAGAAGCAGGCACCCCACTGAGCAGGGAGCCCATCCCAGGGCTCAATTCCAGTACCCACACTTTTTGCCTTTCTGGGCCCTGGCCAAGTCCCCACGAGGACACGGCTCTGGGCAGCACAGGCTGGACATCCCACCCAAAGGCCCATCTTCCTTCAAGAGTCGTCCCCTGGTCCCAAGGCCTCCATGAGCACAGACATGTGCGTGGACAGGGTCACGTGTATAGCTGTGGTGCCGGCTGCCGTCCTCTCTGCTGTCCACTGCTCACTCAGCATGGCCGGGGGCAATCTCTGCCACCCACAGCCACGGTGGTCATCCCGCTGGGCTGAGACTTCTCGGCCTTAGCCAGTGCCCACAAGAGGATCCAAACCTGTGGTCCACATCGTGTTTGCCTTCATCTGCTCATGTCAAGTCTTGGTGCCAATATGTTCTTCCATGGTGCTGATATGTTCCCTGAGGCCTTGTCCTCCCACACACGGGGACTCTGGACAGGACGTCCCCTGCTTTTTTCCTGCACTCCTCCTTGGCAATGTAACTGAAGGGCAGGGCATCCTCTGGTGTCCTCCAGAGTAGCGGATTTTGTAACTCCCAGGCAGGGTTACCTCAGCTGTTTCTCTTCTCTGGCCCTTTCTTGGTTCTCTGGGTCTCCCTGACCCAGAGAGTGGGCAGAGACCAGCAGAGGCCTCCTACCCCCACTGAACGTGCGCTGTGTGTTAGGAGGAGCCCTCCACAGGGGTGGGGTTTGGGGAGCCAGAGCAGCAGCCGCAGGCAGGGTGTGGAGGGGAAGGTGGGAGCTGGCCCTGCCGGCCGGGTTTTATCAGCGAGCTCCTCAGACATATACAGAGGCCGAGCTGTGTATACACTCCCAGTCCCCGCGCTCCATCTGTCTCCCACATGTCTAAACACTGAGGGCGCCAAGTGCCTGCCCTCCTCCTCCTCCTCCTCTCAACCTCATCCCCACAGGGAGGGGGCGGGGAGGGACTCAGTCCCCTTGAGACAGGAGCAGCCCAGGTAGGGTGGCCCACCTCAGGCAGGAGGCCGCTGCTAGGGGAGGGGAGAACGTGAGAGCTCCAGAGGCTGAGGTGCTACCCAGTCTGGAGACAAGGCCTCTGGCGTTAGCTCGGGGATGAAAACCAACCCTGGGGGTAAGACTTTTCCTTGGAAACGAGTTTCTGAATTCCATCCCCCGGGGGAGTAGAACTGGAGTTATCAAATGAATCTGATCTGTTGGATGGGCAGTCTGGGTCAGCGGCCTGAAAGCCCCGTCCCCCCCGCTCACCCAGTGTCCACATCCCAGCTGCCCCACAGGGCTCTCTTCCCTGCCCACCTCCTGTCAAGAAACCTGACCTCCAGGATTTAGAGCCTGGGCTGTCAAAGCCTAGGGGCTCCCTTCAACACCTGACTGGGTCAGGGAGAATGGGGTTGCCCAATGAGGGCAGTGGCAAAGAAAACCCTGGGTGCTTAGGGAGAGGGGGATAGTGGCCTTTGCAGCAGTCTTGAGAGGCTTGTCCCCTCTGGGACAAAGGAGGAACACTTGAAAGCTAGGATTCTCCTCATGCCTCACAAGATCTTAAAGAACAAGCATCCAGAGGGGGCCATTCCCCTCCAAGCCCAGCTCCCTTCCAGCCACCTCGAGATCCCCAGCAGTGTAGAGGTCTCCTCCCTGTGCCCCTGTGACTTTGTTCCCCACAAAAGACATGGTGTCTCATCCACCTATGGCGGGGAGAGCCCCCAGAAAGGCAGGCAAGAACTGGGCTCTTAATTCCAGTAGAATGAGCACTTGCTGCTAGCTTCTTATCTCCTCCCAAATATGGAAAATCGTCCTGACCTTTGGGGGTTTGGGTACTTTGGTCCAGAGTGCAGGGGGCAGGGTGGTGCTGGGCAAAGGGTCAGAGCTCCTGGGGGCCTCCCCCTAGCCTTGCAGGTGATGGGGAGGAGCCACCAGACCTTCCCTCTCCAGCTTTTGCTGTAGTTCCTGACCTTCTAGCTAGGAGATGGGCCAGCAGAGAGGTGGTTCTTGGGGCCCAGAGGCAGTCTCAGTGGGTCACTGGCACGTGTCTCTCGTACCTCCAGTGAGTACCACTCTGTCATCCTGGTCGGGGCACGCCCGGAAGTGCAACGAGACAGCCAAGTCCTACTGCGTCAATGGAGGCGTCTGCTACTACATCGAGGGCATCAACCAGCTCTCCTGCAAGTAAGTGACCAGCGGGGGCGGGCAGAGGGCCGAGAGTAGGGCGAGAGAGGCTGGGCCAGAAGCGGAGGGCTCTAGGAAAAGTGGGCTTCGAGTCACTGACAGGAGGTCCCCAAGGGGTGTAGACAGGGAGGTGTGCCCCTCCCCCAGCCCTTTCCGGAATCCCTGAGGAGCTCGGGGCTTCTGCAGTGCCAGTTTCGCAGGCCCCGGCCCAGCCCACCCCACCCCACCCCACCCCATCTGCCAGTGGCCGCCCTTTCACCAGCACCTTCTAGGGAGATGGAGATGCCAGTCTGTGCCCTAGGCACTGGGTTCTCGCTCTCTCCCCACCTCTCCCGCTCTGTCTCCCCTCGTCTCTTACTTTCTCCCCCACCCCCACCATCTCTCAGCAACTCTCCAAACTGTGTTGATGAACATTTCTCAGGGAGTGTCTTCCCCAGCAGTGAAGAGCTTGGCAGGGTCAAGCAAAGCACATTTCCCAGAGTCCTGGGTAGTGGAGGGTCTGCTCTCCTTGCCTTGAGGGGAGACGAGGACTCTGCATCCAGTGCTCACCCCAAAACCTGGCTGCTCTCCCTGCCTGATGCCCAGATATGCCCTGGGTGCTGCTTGTTCCATTTCCAACCCTGGCCCCTCTCTGTGGGGGGAAAGGACCCCAGTGAGGATACCACTCTGGGTGTGGCCGAGTGGGGGGGCAGGGTTGAGGAGAAGCTCAGACTGGGGCTCCTCTACCTCCAGCAAGGCAGGGCTCCCCCAACAGCATCTCCATCCCTTTCCCCTCGGCAAACAGGGCAGCTGAGAGCCCAGCAATCCTCGAGGGCTTATTCAGGTCCAGCTGGGTCCTATTCCACAGCTGGGCCCACAGCACGCCCCACCACACACCCTCTCTCGTGGGTGAATGAGGAGCCGCAGGGTGAGCTTGGTGAGAGCAGCACAGGTTCCAGTCAGATCGAGGAGGGGTTGGGGGGTCACTAGTTAACAACTTTGGGTTTTCAGAGGACCCCAAGCCTAGGCCCCCGGCAAGGTGCCACAGTTGCCCCATTCCCATGGCATCTGGGCAGAGGCCACCAGAGTACTGGGGGAAATTCAGAGAGAGGCGTTTGCCCTCCCCACGGACAAAGTCAGATTCAGCGCTTCTCAGCTCTCCTGCTCTAGCTCCAGAGCTGCATCCCCCCCACACTGACTATGGCCTTAGCCCAAGACTCCTCCACCCCCCAAGGTGATAATGAGGGGCCCGGCCTCCTAGACACTTTCCGCTCAGTGCCAAGCTGGGTGAGCCTGGACTGCCAGGCCCTGCCTCTTGCCCCAGCCAGCCTCCTTTGCTGGCTTCCCCCCAGCCACAACCTCCACCGGCTGCCTTCCCCTTACTGGCCTCCCCTGTGCTGAATTTCGGGGGACTGTCCCGGAAGCAAAAGAAGGTCCCTCAGGGAAGTTCTCAGCCTGGACTCAGCCCCTCCACTGCCTTCTTCTGCCTCTAGGAGGCTGCCACATTCACGAAACCGACCCTGGGGAATATTCTAGCCATGAAAATGCTCTGAGCTCTCTGCAGTAGATCCATAGAAACTCATAAGGGTTCTGGTATACCTCACAGACATCACCCAGCCCTGTACGCCTCTCCCCTCTGGCTTTTACCCCCTGGTGCGCGCACACACACGCACACACACACACACACACACACACACACACACACACACACACAGGCACACACCAGGCCTTTCCTCTATCCCTAGCCCCTCGGACACTGGAACCTTGAAGGAATCCAGCAGCATCACTGAGATCAGCCCTGGCTCCAGGCAGGGAAGGTTTCAGCCACCCATAATGGGTGCCGGGGCCAAGGAAGGCCATGGGGGCCCAGGGCTCGAGTGCTAGTGTTGAGTGTGGAAAGGGGTAGGAGATGAGCTATATGGGTTTCCACAAGGTCCTGCCAGCAAGGCTGTACCCCTAGGAACCTTGGAGTCACACCCAGCTAAATCAGAGAAGCAGAGGGCAGGAGCCTCAATCATTGCGAAGATGGTGTCCCGTGGGCAACTGGGGTTCACTGCTTAGACCTTGAACTTGATACCCCAATCCACTGCCTCCCCATTTCAACCTGCCCTAGGTCTGCCCCAGCCAGGGCTCCTGGAACCCGACTTCCCTGACTCCCTGAGCCCTCAGGGGAGAGGGGCATCCCCTGTGAGGATCACTCTCAGGAGGGCAGGTCCTCAGAGCTGTGCTGGAGAAGGACAGGGGGGAGGGGGGCAGGGCAGAACCCAGAGGCCATTCTGGGGGCGGGCAAGCCGGGAGGGAAAGGGGGGCAGGCCTCTTGGGATTCCTGATGACACCTGAACGGAATAAAAAGGAAAGAATCTAGGAACTGAAACTCACGTCTTACCATTTGTGCTGTTTGTTTACTTTTTATTTTGATTTTTTTGCATTTCCGCTTAGCTTGGATAATGAAACTAGACTGGTCAGTTTCATTCCAATTTCTATAAAACTCAGTTTTCCTTCCTGGTTTTCGGACACTTGTTGTTGTGTATTGGTTCAGAGCCCTGCAGGGAGTGTTGGAAAGCAGGCACACTCCGTCCCTCCTGTTTTTCTGGAATTCAGAGCCAAACTAAACAGTGTCATGGATACTGAATTTTGTTTTTAAAAAAAAAAAAAGAAAGAAAAGAAAACGTAGGGGGATTGGAAAATGGGGGTCCAAATCCAGGCGACTGTCCCCTGTCTGGACGAGACAGGGGCCTCTGTATACTTCTTCTCGCTGCTTTCTCCTCTTCTCTCCGTGTTTTTGTGGAGCACGGTTGGTGCGTGACTCTTGGGGACTGGTTCAGGGGATGATGACAGAACAAGACTCTTTCCAGCCCTGTGCACATACCAGCGGCATGCCTCCCTCTCCCATCCGGCTCATCCCCCCCACCCGCCCCACCCCATGTTCAGGCGGTTCTCCCATGCCATACCCATCTGCCTGCTCATCCTCTCCACATCTCCACCTCACCCCCTCATGAGGCCAGAGACCCTCCACCCGCCTCAGTGCCCGGGGCACACCCTCATCCTTCATCCTCCCCCTCCCCCGGGTGAGGGCAGCACACATGGCATTATCCCCAGGCTACCAAAAGGAGAAACTGAGGCCCGGGAGGTGGGTGGAAAACGGGGAGGCAGAGTCCCAACCTCTCTGTCACCCCAGATACAGCCCATGGGCTCTCCTCTCTGCCCCTGTCTCACCTCTGCTCTTCTCCAGCCCTGGGCACAGACCTTCCCATAGTCACAGCAGATGACTCGGGGGAGGGCTGAGAAAAATGACCTGCCGCTCCTTCTTATCCGTCTCCTGGGCCCCTGAAACTCAGAGGGCCCATCCCTGTGTCCATGGGAACATACCCACTACCAGCCAGCTCCTCACATGGTATCAGACACCCCCCCCCCCCGCCTCATGGTTGATAGGTTTCTGTAGCCCCCACCCCGTTACCTGGTCCTGAGCACAGGGTGGCAAGGCTGGAGGCTCACCCCCAGAACCTTCCCCAGGGAGGCCCCAGGCTCCTGAACGTGGCTCATTCTCAGCAGGCAGGAGTAAGGAGAGTCCAGGAGCCCAGTGGAAAGATCTAGTACCCAAACAACATTATGGGTGTCAGTCCCCCAAACCCCTGCACTATGCCCATCCCCCACTGCTTTTTCTTTTGTTCAGCCAGTGGGGAAGATGCTTTCTCAGGGAACAAGATTAGGACCATATTACATAACTTCAGGGGGCGCATTTGTGTTAGACACTGTGCGCATGGTGCCACCTGGAGTTCTGTACAACTCAGTGGCCATGAAGGATAGGAGATGATAGTTGAGTTAGTCCAGGCTGGGTGTGGGATCAGGGATGCAGGAATGGTCTCCAAGAGCCATGGGACAGCATCCCTGATGGTCAGCAGTGGGAATCGATTTCCCCTTCGCCCCCTCCTGCCCTGCATTACCCCCTCTCTCTCTTAAACACACACACACTTGAGCCGGGCTAATCTCAGACACTGGACACAATCAAACCTATCTCTTTGCTATTCCTCTGTGGATTCCGAGAGTCATTTTGGCAACTTCCTGGGTCCTTATCCCCCATCCCCAAAGGTGCTACTACTTTAATAGTCACTTCTCCCCTCCAGCCCTCATCCCAAGTGGACAGCAGTCTGAGAGCTGAGGAAGGAGAGCTGAGCCTGACTGGAGCTGGTTGGGAAGCCTTAGCAACTACCTCCATGTTCCTGGGATGGGATGCTTAGACCAGAGCAGGGTGTACTGACAAGGTGCGAGCCGCCACCTCCTCCTCCGAGCCACCCTGTTCAACAGGATGAGTGTCCCTCAGGTCCCACTGCTACCCCCACCGTCTTCTCCAGACACACTTCCCAGCCCCACACCGCTACCCCCTGGCCAGGCATACCTGCACACACTCCCACCGCCGCAGGGACTAGCCTCCTGCCTCCCCTGCGGGAGACGCCTCAAGGCCCAGGGAAACTCTGCTGCCTGTCCACCAACCACTCCCAGTCCCCCAGGCTAGACTGGGGCAACAGGGGCTCTGTGAGTGTCCATCACAGCCAACGGCAGCCATCCTGTTAGCTCAAGGGGTTGCTGATGGTTGGGACACACCAGAATGCTAAGAGGTAGAGTACACTCAACCTCTTGAGAAAGTTTACTGATTCATGTGAAACAGTGACCTATTACCGAGGGCATATTGGCGATGGAGTTACCCAATTCCCCAACAAGGAGAATGAGGCAGAGGCAGAGGCAGCCCAAACCCATCTTTGAGTAGGGGGATGGGGGTGGGATGGTCCGTCTGGCCCGGTCTCTAAAGCTTCCCTCAGGTATCTGGCCTTGCCAGGGTTCAGAGGAGAGTACAGCGCTAGGCAGGTCTCCCAGAAATCTGCAGGACAGGGACTCACTTGAGGGCAGAGTGGCAGCCAAAGAGCAAAAGACAGTGTGGCGGGGTAAAGACAAGGTCAAGGAGCGTGGGTGCTGCCTCGCGGCTACAGAGGACCCAACACGGGAGAACACGCTCCCACCCGAGCCAGGCAGTGATGGAGGAGCAGGGCACGGGGAAAGGACAGGCGGCCCAGGCAGCCAGGAGAGCCCCGGCTGGAAGAGGTTTCCTCCTCCGGGAGCCTGCTTCGGCCCTCCCCCACCGCTGTGGTTCTTGCCATTGAGGGCTGATGTGAGATGCTGGTTCTTGCCACAGAGGCCAGCTGTGAGATGCTGGTAATTCCGGCTCCTCTCCAGCCTCACCTGTTCCCCGCCCATGTGTATTGCTCCAGGGCAGCCTTCCCCAAACCATGTTCACAAGTGTTCCTCAAAAAAACATCTTCCATGGTCAAATAAACTTGGGACCTACTGGAACATTCAGCTCTTTTCCTCCTACGAAACTCTTCCTAGCCTTTCAGATGCCAGCGCACACTACAACTCTACAAGGAAACCTGGGGACGGATTTCCTAAATTTATTTGGCCACAGAACCCTCTTTGAGAGAACAGATCAAAGAAACCTCTCCAAGGTCACTTTTGTCACAGGCACACAGTCTAGAAACAGCATTCCGGAGTTCTCCTTTGAGCTTTCTGGGGGTTGTTTCATGGATGAGAAAACCTGCCCAGGGCCCTGGAGAGAAGCCGTTGGTAGGGCCTGGAAGGAGTAGTTTCCCAGAACTTGGTGTTCTGGAAAGTTCCCAGCACCCTGCCTGCCTGCCTGGCACTGAGGGGCTACCGTTCTGGCTTCACGGGGTCCCAGGCAGGTCAGAAGGGAAGTGTCACCAACCACAGGACAATTAGGCATGAGGTTCCCAATCTTCCCACCCACTTCTCCCTAAATCATCCTCCTCTCCGCCCCACCCCTGCCCCCACCACCCACCCACAGAGCCACATCTATTAGAGAGATTTGGAAGATTTCTGAGCCCTTCCCCAGCCCTGACTCCAGCCCCTGCAGCGACGAGTGTGCCCCAGCGCCCGACTTGGTTTTCTCATTCATCACTGTGCACTTTGATTTCTAACCTGAGCCTCGCGGATGATGCCAGTTTGTTCTGTGATTTTTCCCCTTTTCCTTCTCCAGATGTCCAAACGGATTCTTCGGACAGAGATGTTTGGAGAAACTGCCTTTGCGATTGTACATGCCAGATCCTAAGCAAAGTATGTTTGAAGATACAAACACAAGTCCCTGCTCCTTAGAAAGCTTTCGGGTGCAGTCCCCCCAATGTAGGGCATAGGGCCAGGGGTGTTGGTTGTTTTGATCTTTGGCTGTTTTGTTTTTTTTTCTTTTTTTTTTGTATTTTGGTTCGTTAGTTCTTTTGTTTTGTTTTGTTTTGCTTTGTTTTTCATTTTTGGCCTAATCCTTGGGTTGCAAGTTCAGGGCTGCAGGTAAGGGGCAGAGTGGCGAGGCCAGTGCAAGCGCTAACGGTGGCAAGGAACCCAGCTGGCACCGGCAGGAGCCCGTGCCGGGGTGTTGCCGTGTCTGTGGCTCGCTATCCTGGCTCTCTCTTTCTGGTTTTCTTTCTTTTGGTAGGTGTCCTGTGGGATACACCGGGGACAGGTGTCAGCAGTTCGCAATGGTCAACTTCTCCAGTATGTCTCTTTTTTCTATTTCTTTCCTATCCTGGTGACTGACAATCTCCCCCCACCTCTGGTAGCGGGAGGGCTGGGGTCTTGCTTAGTGAGGCTTAGCGGGGGACCGAGGGATGGGGGTTGGGGAGAGTGATGGTTGGCCTAGGCTCCTTCTGGCCCTCAGAGCTCATTCACCCGGAGCCTGCCTGGAGGAGAGGGATATGCTTCCCTGCCCCAACCCCAGCCCACCCACCTCTTCCTCTTTTGGGGGCACTGGGCGTGATAACGCTACCTTCTCAGTGATAAACAACATGCTCCCCCCCCACCCAAACCCCACCCTCTTCTTCCTCTTTTCAGGGTGCTGGGTGCAATAATGCTTTCTCAGAGACAGATAAGCTTCCCACCCACCCCCCACCTGCCTTCTCCCTCTTTTTGAGGCACTGGGCACGGTGGCACAGTAACACAGCCTTCTCGGAGATGAATATGCTTCCCCCCCGACATCCCGCCACCCCCACCCCACCCGCATCTCCCTCTTCTTGGGGCACTGGGCACAATAATGCTGCCTTCTGGCCCAGGCCTGGGCAGCAGTAAGGGAGAAGCCTGAGTGGAGCCCTCACCTGCCTTTTAAGTCCTGTTTGAGGAGGTCACGTGCTGCAGGGCCAGGCCGCAAGTGTGTGCACGTGTGGGCTGGTGCATTTGAGAGAAACAAGTTCTCAGAGAGCCTCTGGGTCTGGCCAGAGTTTATCTGGCTTTGATTTGAGGGTGATGGGAGACAGTGGGGAGGGGGGAGTTGAGGGAGAACAAGCAAGCCCCAGGGCAGTGGTTTCCATGGAGGCCAGAGACCAAAGGCATTTCCGAGGTTCCAGGGATAGGGTGGGATGGGGGTTTGCTGCCTGCTGCAAGACAGAGGGAAGGAGGATTCAAGGGATAATGGGTGATTCTCTCCAGGCCCTCTCTGGTCTCAGTCCCCATCCAGAACTCCATTCCCTTCCTTTCTTCTGCTTGTGAGGTTGACGCTTTCACTTTGATGGTTAACTGAAAAAAATATGAGCCCTGCAGCAGAAAGAGGAGACTACAACTGGGGGGTGTTTTGAGTTTGGGAGCAATTTCTTCAAGTGCCACCAGGTGGAGGTGGAGCAGAACAGAAAGCCCCCACCCCGGGGGTGGGGGGGGGCGTGGACTCCGGGACTCTGTGTGGGGCCCACTGGTCCTCCAGAACACTCCAGGCCCCTGCTCGGCCCACCCCCACCTCCTCTGCTTCAAGGAGGACAGCTGGGTCGCATGAAGAATGCGTGGGCACTGAGAGGTGGAGCTCCAGAAGAGGCTGAGAGCAGGATGGGGGAAGGGGCAGAGGAGCATTTAGGTGGCCCTTGAGAGAAAAGGGGTGTGCTGGTTTGGGCTGGAGTGAATGAGTCTTCCCAGTCTTCCTTAGGCCACAGCACAAAAGCCGAGAAATCGTCTCCTCCCTCTCCCTGCTAGAGCCTGGGAGCCAAGACTTGAAGAGGAAAGTAGAGGCCCCAGGGAGGGGGGCTGGGCTGCCCAGATGGTCAGCTGTCCTGACGAGGCAGCACTGTCCCCAGGGCCCTCCGGTTGGAGGCCAGGGAGGAAGGCTGTGGGGCTAAGGATGCTTCGGGGCTAACAGAATGCTTCGGAGTCCAGGCTCCCGGAAGAATCACAGAGTCCAATCCAGCCCCACTGGAGGACCAGAGGTCAGGAGGGGCCTTGGGAGGGAAGAGAGCAGCAAGGCTGAGGCTAAGGACCGGGGGAGAGAGGCAGTGGAGGGCCTATTCCTTTGCACCCTCAGTCCCAGAGCCTCCCTGGCTTACAGGACTGTTCAGGACAGGGAGTCCCAGCCCATTGTGAATCAGAGGAGCAGAGCCTCCAGAATTCGGCCACTGGCCAAGCCTCTCTGCCAGCTGGGCTGCTTCAACTTTCAGTTCAGAGCAGCTCAGAGGGTCAGCAGGGCCCTGGGAGCCCAGAAAAAGCCTAGAAATGTTGCCATAGGTGTTTCTGCCTAGTGTTACCAGGATCGTTGCTGTTACCTTCCCGTGGAGGATTGATATTCGTCACACCGTTGGCCCAGAGCACTTCGTGCATTGTTCTAGCAGATACTTACTGAACAGGCAGTAGAAAATGCTAGCTAGTGTAAGTGTTCAGGCTTTGATTCAGACAGATCTGAATGACAATGCCGGCTGCCGAGCTTACCAGTTCTGGGGCCTCATTTAACCTCTCTGTTTGTTTTCTAATCTGCAAAATGGGAATGGTAGCATTTATGTCTCGAGGGTTGCCATGAGGATGGAGTGCAGTGATGGGTAGGGAGGGCTTAGCAGAGAGTCTGCTGCCCTGCGTGATGGGAGGGCAGCTTAGCACCGCTCCCGGCTACAGCGGCTGGGTGGCGGGGGCAGGAGGGCCAGCACCAGCGCCCTGCAGCCCAACTCCCAGCAAGTCCTGAGCAAAGGATCTGACCCTCCCCTTCCGCCCAGACAGCCTCTAGATCAGATGACCTTTTGCAGTAGCCACGGAAAGGGAGCCTACGGCCACAGTAGCACTTTGAAGCTTCTCCTTCTTCCCCTGACAGCCCCTCCATTTCCCAAAAGTCATACCTTGTGCATCCATGTACCCACCCCAAGTGAAAGAACACACACACCTACGGGCATACACACATGTAAGCATATACTCACATGTGTTCACACATGCATGTGCTCACACATGCTCAAGCACGCAAGCACATGCCTGGACTCATGGAAAGCATGCACATCTGCTCACCGCCCCCACCCCACCCCCCTGCACACACCTGTGCAAACGCAAGAGCACGTGTTCTCCTCAGGGGTCCCCATCATGGCTGCCTCGGCCAGGCCCCAGGAACTGCGTGTCATTGGACACAGCCAGGATGAAGACTGTGCGTTGTCTGGTAAACCTGGCCCTCATGGAAATCTGGCAGCAGGTTGCCATGGTTACAGGTCAACCTGCACACATCCGCTCAGTGGGACCTGCCTGTGATTCAGTGGCGCCAGCCCATCCTGGCTGAGGGGCAGCCTGTGAAGACGATGAGCGGGAGACACCTTTGGCGGGAGCAGACTCAGCCACAGGCCCTCAGACTCCATCCCCGGTGAGAGGGAAGCAGGGCTGCCTTCCTGGAGATGGCAAGCTCTCAGGGACTTCACCAGTCCTGTCAGCCACCACTGGTCCACCCCACACGGGACTGGCTTTGACTGACAGGCAAGGCCCCTTAGGAGGCCCGGACACTGTCCCTGCTGCTGCTCATTGGTTCCCAGAGCAGCGAAGCCGAAGAAAACTCTTCAATGGCTTTGGGACCCCACTCGCTTCTCCAGGTGGTCATTTTCCTCACGACTAGCCAGTTGGGCCGAGAGACTCAGTCAGCAGGAATGGCACAGGACTTCCTGCTCATAGCCCCCACATCCTCCTTCCTCTAGAGAGAGAAATGTCAGAACACAATCGCCTCCCTGGATCTTGAGAGCTGACTGCACGCGGGGAGGCCGTAGGCCGGGCTACCGTACACGCACTGAGCCTCCTGCTGTCCAGGCTGCTCACATCTTCCTCTCACTGTGGACAGCCACTTTTGACAGATGAGGAAACTGAGGCTAGACTCGCCCACATGCACACAGCGCATGAGGGACAAAACTGAGACTCGGAGCCTGCACAGTGGTGCAGGCCACGTGAGAATGGTAGGTGAGCTTTCCAGAAACACTGTTGAGATTCCTGGGTTTCCAGCCGAGCCCCTGATCCCATTGTCTGGGATGACTGTGATGCACAGCCGGTGGCAGAGTTCCCAGAGATCCAATGTAACCAAGACTGAGAGGTGGATAGGCCAGGTATCCTTGAAGACGCAGTGGGTCTGGTGCAGGGCTGACCCTTGGGCAGGGCCTTTTGATCTAACCCCTCCAGAGTGTGGGTGCCCACCTCATGGAGCTCGGAAAGTCCACATTTACAATAGGATCCCACTTCAGAAAGGGCAACTGCCCACCATCCCACACACATGTTCTGCAGTGGAACCCACCTGGTTCTTCCTACAAGTTGCATTTGGCTTTCCTAAGTAGTGAACTCAAGCTCAAAGCCCAAGGCCTAGGCCCTGGAGGTTTCTAGGGTGTTGGAGGTGTCCTGTGGAGAAGTGACCGGCTGCCCAGAGCCTCCTCTCCCCATAAACTCGGGAGTCTCCGTGCCCAGGCTCCCAGTAGGTGGGTAGGCCAACCACACCTTTGGGAGCAGGACACAGACAAGGGCCAATCTGGGCCCCCCACGGCCTTGTTCTGAAAAGAGAAAAGGGCCCGTGAATGAGCTCAGGGCTAAGCAGGTGGTCTCCAGGGGTGTGAGAATGTGGAAGGCCTGGCGCTGGAGCTACGGGGACGGGGGAAGACAGGGACTCCTCAGACCACCACCCCCACTCACCTTTCCTCCCTGGGGACATCTGCCAACTGACTCTTGCGCCTCTGCCCCCCAACCAGGTACTAACCCCACAACTCATCTCTAAAGAACCTGCCCTGCCTGCCGACCCTAACATTTCCTCTCTCCACCTCCCTCGGGGCTCCTGGGGACTGGGTGCCAGGGCAGGGGCTCAGGAGGCCGGGAGGGGACGCCACTAACCTGCTTTCACCTCACAGGCTGGCTGCTGGTGTCTGAAGAGTCCTGACCAACGTTTCTCTCTCTCTCTCTCTCTCTCTCTTTTTCTCTCTCTCTCTCCCGCCCTCCCCCGCCCTCCCCGCTCTCCCATCTCTTTCTGTATCCGTCCCTCTGTCCCGCCTCCTCTCTGGCCCTCCTCTCTTCCGCACTGCCAGAGCACCTCGGATTTGAACTAAAGGGTACGGAGCTCTATGTATCCGCCAGTGCCATCCGCACCGCCCCCTCCACAGCCTCTGCCACCCCGTGTGCTGTCCGTTGAGTCTCCTTTCCAAAACACGGAAAAGGGATGAGTCCAAAAATCTCCCCTGGCCCCACCAAGACGTCCGATCCTAAACGACATGGATTTGGGGGAGACAAGAAGCTCAGAATAGCAGAACACCCCAAGGTTCAGCAATGCCCCCTGGCTCGAGGCCCATTCCTGGGGGGCCTCCCAGGGGAGCAGCCTCCTGGGCTGTGCCGCCCGCTGGGTTGGCCGGACGAGAGCCAGTCGCCCAGAGAGTGGGTATTAGGAAACCACAGCATCCCGGATTGGAGAGTTGTACAGAGAGGCCTCTTCTTCAGTTCCACTCTAATCCTCCTTCCTGTTCCCACCTCCATTTCCATTGCTTTTCATTCCGCACTGCCCTGGCAGCCAATCGCACCCATTTGTCTCTGCCCCCTGCCCTGTGTATGTCTGCCAGGCTTTGCCATCTGCTTGAGGCTGTCACTCCCTCCATGATCAGTCTCCACAATGGCACACGTATTCTTCGCCTGTGGGCAAGACAAGTGAGGGTCTAGGGTGTGCTGGCCTCTGGTGCTTGCCCTCCTGCTCCCCGACTCAGAACCTTACCTCCCTCCAGCTACCAGCCCCCCACCCCAGCCCCTGGGAGACACCTTGAGTGGGAAGGGACTGGGAGGGGTCGGTCTGTCCCCTCTCCATGCTGGGAGGCTCCGCCTGGCCTCAGAGTCCAGACAGGTTACAGCAGGAGAGAAGCAGGGCTCGGAGGGGTCAGACCCCAGACGCAGTGCAGAGCCTGCAGTATGAGAAGGCCGTTCCCGAGGCAGGACTGGAGAGGCCCCGGCTCCCTCACGGCCTCGCCCCTGTCCGCTCTTCTCAGGAGATGGAGCTAAAGTCTGTGAAGAGTGTGTCTGCCTGCGGACGGTGACAGGCTGGGAGGACAGGGGCTGAGTCTGCATGGCGTGTGTGGTCATGGCAGGGTGCGTGAGGTGAACCTGCGGGGGGGTGTGTGCACGGTGGCGGTGGATGGCCCACCTCTCGTTAGGGGCCCCGGTGCGTGAAGGAGTGCAGCGGGACGTCTTTAAGGGTGAGCGTCATGCAGGTGCAACTGCGAGGGTTTGGAGGTGAGCAGCAGGGTGCCCAGGCGTGTGTCTGCATCTGTAATGGCAGCCAGGATGTCCTTTCATGCGCCAACTCAACCAACATCTACCGAACCCCAGAACTGCCAGACTCTGGTGATCAGAGCGCCCCTGCCCTCCTGGCGCTCACACAGGATGAGACAGACAACAGACAGGATAGATAACAGGTGGTGGTAAGTGCCATACCAAAAATAAAAGAAGGTAATGGGAGGGCACCTCGCTGGGGAAGCAGTCACCTTAGCAGAGTGGCCAGGAAAGGCTCATGTGACGGGCTATCATCTGGGTTAAAACCTGATGGAAAGTAGGCAGTCTTGCCAAAAACTGGGGGAAAGTGTTTGAGGAGGGGACACGGCAAGTTAGTGACAGTGGGTGGCGTGGGCTCACCTGATTCAGTGCACGGAAGGAATGGCAGCACCTCCGGGCACAGCAGACAGAGGGACCAGACCAATGATGAGATATAAAGGCCAGGCTGGGACCATAACCCAGGCCTGCGAGGTTATGGTGCGTGTGTGGGCTGGATTCGAATTGCAGGGGGAGGCTGTTGAGGGTTTTCAGCAGAGGAGTTGATGATCTGCTGGCTTTGGGGCGGAGAACAGACTGGGTTGGGAGACAGGCTGGGAAGAAGTGGAAGCAGAGAAGCCAGCCAGAAGGTGCCCAGCTGTCCAGGTGAGAGGTGACATCACCCTGGACTGAGCTAGAAGTGGTGAAGTAGTCAAATCCAGAATCTACTGGGAGGCAGAGCTGAGAAGACACCTGAGAAGACCAGGTGTCAGAGCCGGTGTGGAGAAGAAAGCCATTGGCAGTGATTCCAAGGTCTGGGGCCTGAGCAGCAGGAGAGGGGATGCTGCCACTGATGAAATGGGAAGAGCAGGGAACAGGTTTGGAAAGAGGCTGGGGAATCAGCACTTCTGCTTGGCCGTTGCCCTTGGGCAGAGGATCTGGAGCTCAGGGAGAAGTCCGGTCAGGAGATACAAAGTTGAGAGTCACCTGCATACAGATGGCATTTAAAATCTGAGCTGTGTATGATCATGAGAGAAGTAAGGGCAGGCGGAGGAAAGAAGGAAGCCTGAGAACCCCTTCTACCTTGTGGTCCACAGAGAAGAGAAGGCAACAGCAATTTAACACGTCAGCCGGTGAGGGAGGAGGACACCCAGGGGAGAAGAGGCACCCAGGGGGAGTGGATCCAACAGGGGGGGTCACCTGGGAGGGAGGCAAATGACCAGGGGACCTGGCAGTAGGAGGCTGTCGGTGACTAGGACCAGAGTGGTCTCGGGGCAGTGACAGAGACAGATGCCCCGTTGGAGAGGACTGGGGGGTGGGCAGGGATGAGAACTGGAGGCAGGACGTGGACCACAGAGCCCCAAGATGGGGGGTCCAGGGTGGAGGGCTGTTGAAGACTGCATGATCGTGTGTGTGTGTGTGTGTGTGTGTGTGTGTGTGTGCGCACGCGCGCGCTTCTCCGGACACATGCAAGTGTACCTTTGTGAAGGTGTCTGTCTGCATACAGAGAGGCAGAGTCCAAGAAAGGTGTGTGTCTGGAGGGTTTATACTCCCAGTGTTTGCTGGTGAGTATATGCAAGGGGTGCTGCAAGCCCAGGGACTTAGGAACATTTCCCAGGGCTCTACCTAGGTCTTGGGGTCTAGCCTCCACATGTCCCTGTGCTGGGGAGAGGGAGCCACACAGAGGGGCCAGCTGGCAGGTATGGGGAGGGGCAGGGTGTGTCTAGGCTGCTGCTGTCGCCTTTTTCCTTTTCTTCCTCCTGGTTTTCTCTGCTCTAGAAGGGCAGGGGTTGCCCTACCAAGAAGTGGTAGGTGAAGGAGATAGTTGGTTCTTTTTGGAGGGTTCTGAAGCCCAGCCTAGCTCAGATCCTCAGAGAGGGTGGGAGCTTCGCCTCGAAAACAATACACCAAGGGTTCTGCTGCCTCTCGTGGGCTTCTGGGAAGCAAAGGGAAAGGCTCGAGTGGGCCAGGGCCATGTGCTATCCAGACCCAGGGACAAACCAAGGCCTTTCTCTCCATGCCCCACTCCCTGGGTCTGGTCTGCTCTGTCCCTGCTCCTGGCATCCCTCCTGGGTCTACCCTCTGGGTCGGATGTCCTGTCACCAGCCCAGAACAAGTCCTCTCCGGCTTCTTGGCAAAGCTGAAATGGCAAGCCAGGCCTTTGCCTGGGGTCCACGGTATGCTGCTGTGAAGAACAGCTCTCCCCCACCCATCCAGGCTCTTTGAAGCCACCAGGCCATTGTAGAGTAGGGCAAGGCTGCTGGTCAAGCTGGGTTGCCCTCCCCTGTGGCATTTGGAATTTCACCTCCATCCCATCCACCCCTATCTGCCTGCATTTGTCATTCACGCGCTCTGGGCAGGGTGTATGGTTTGGGAAGGTGAATTCAGGGGTAGTCCCTTGGGACCAGATCCATGCATGGGTAGACCTCGGGACAACAGAAGGCAATTCAGGAGGGAGGGGCTAGTGGGAAAGGAGGAGATGCAAAGGAGCTGGGAGGCCCTGAACTGGAGGGAGCCTGAAGCTTTGGGGGCAGGGAGGGGGGCATCTTTGCATCACTGTCCCCACAGATCTGCCTCGTGCCCTGCCCCCTCACCTCCTCTTTCTCTGCCTCTGCAGAAGCTGAGGAGCTGTACCAGAAGAGGGTCCTGACTATCACCGGCATCTGCGTGGCTCTGCTGGTGGTGGGCATTGTCTGCGTTGTCGCCTACTGCAAGACCAAGTGAGTGTCAGACACTCAGGCCAGTGCCTCCAGGATGGCCTTTGTGAGGACAGTCTCTCTTCCTCCCCCTAACCCTCCTATGCCCCCAACAGCCTCTTCAGGGGCCTCTGTAGCTGATACAGGGCCAAAGGGCTAGGCCAAGAAGCAGGAGCAGAGAGGGTGGAAGAGACTGGCCCCAGGGGAGTGAACAGAATCGCCAAAAGCACAGATCTGGGTTCGAATTCAGCTTTCCCATGTCCCACGACCCTGAGCAAACTGATGGACCTCTCTGAGTCCTCATCTATAAAGTAGGAACGATCCTAGTAGGTACCTGGGAGGACACATGTGGAGGACAGATATGAAGGAGAATCTGGCCTGTCAAGAAGGCACCACAAGGGGGCACCTGGGTGGCTCAGTGGGTTAAAGCCTCTGCCTTCGGCTCAGGTCATGGTCTCAGGGTCCTGGGATCCAGCCCCGCATCGGGCTCTCTGCTCAGCGGGGAGCCTGCTTCCTCCTCTCTCTCTGCCTGCCTCTCTGCCTGCTTGTGATCTCTGTCTGTCAAATTAATAAATAAAATATTAAAAAAAAAAAAAAGAAGGCACCACAGGGGCAGTATTGGGGGTAGGCAAGCACAGAAAGGAAGGCTATATTCCCAGGGGCCAAAGAGACCTCAGGAGGCACTGTCTAGTCCCACATGGGAGAGGTCTAGGCCAGAACACAGAGAAGATGGGGCCAGGTCACCTCTGGGCAGAGGAAACATGAGGGCAGAACCTCAGGGCAAGGGAAGAAGGGTGCAGAAAGGGGACTAGGGCTGTTCCCAGAGAATAGTGGGAGCTGACAGGCAAATGCTGGAAAAGGATCGGTTTCCTAGAGCATGAGCAGCCCAGACTAGTTGGAACAAAGGCCTGGGGTCAGCAAAAAGAGAGGCATGAGTCTAAGGAGATGGCTGGAAACCAGATGGTACCATAGGGCACTGAACCCCAAGCTAGGGGGCCTGGGTTTATCCTGTAAATGATAAGCTCATGACATCTGTAGAGTGATGTAGTGCAGAAAAAATGATAGGTCTGTCCTGTTCATTCTTATCTGGAAAGCAAGGGTCTGGGCATAACCACCATTCAGGGTACTGAGTTCTTCCATCTTGACTCCTGCTGTGCCTATCTGTGGGATCTAAGGCCTGCCAGCCTTGGGAGTTAAGGGTCAAAGTGCCCAGAGGAGACTGGGCCCAAAAAGGAAAACTGTGATCAAGAACTGGGGGGGTGGGGGGGCGCAAACCCCTATTCTAACTACCAGTGCATTTATGCATTTCTTGGACAAACTTTCATTCGATGCCTGCTGGCTACCAGGCCCTCCACCAGGCGCATGGCCAGTGCTCTAAGCAAGGTGTCCAGTGTAACGGGTTACGGTTCAGGGGTGCCTAACCTCAGCTGGAGGCCAAGAAGGGTTTCCCTGAGGAAGGAGCTTTTAGGCTGAGCCGGGGAGAAGAGCAGGAGCTGGCAGGTGAGGAGGCTGAGTGCATTCCAGTGGGGAGTCGGAGTACACGTGCAGAGCCACAGAGGCCAGAGGAGGCCGGCACTGGGGAGGGGCAGGAGCAAGCCCTCCAAGAACACAGCATACTAGGTTATAGGCCAGGTATAGGCAGAGAGGGCCGTGAGCGAGGGCCCATGGAGGGTGTTCAGTGGGGGAGTGACATGACTGGGCTTGATCTTTACAGGACAGAGGTACTGGGCACCTAATATGGCCGCAGTAAAGTAGTCCCACGAGCTCCTGACCACAGCTCCGTGTCTGATTGTCCTCAGTGCACTTGACTGAAAGTACCTTGCTCATTAATTTGTTTATGTGTCTATTGCCTCCCCTACTGGTCTTCGAGTTCCATAAGGGTAGGGATTGTGTCCGTTGAGTTCTCTGTTCCAAAACAGCATCTGGCACATAGTAAGAACCCAAGAGAGAGCGAGGGAATGAATGGATGGACCAGTGCTTGAGTATTTCATCAGCTCTTAATTCTCAGTGGACTTTGCACTGGGTTAGGGGTCACCCAGTTTAAGATGAGGAAAGTGCAAAGTGGCGAGAGTAAGTAAGAGTAAGTAACTGACCGAGGATTACACAGCTAGGAAGCGGTGGGGTTCTAGTCTCTCAGCAGAGCCAAAGCTCAGAACCGCTGCACTCAGGTATTGCCGAACTGAAGCTGGTGCTGACAGTGGGGGCGGCAGGGCGGTGGTGTCCTGGCTGAAAGCAGTAGCAGGAGGCTGCCCCGGCATCATGGGGCCAGCGGTTAGAAGAGTTCCCCTGGAGGGCCAGCTCGGGAATGTCATCCTCACTGTGGGGGGCACGTCAGGCTAACACCCCCTTCTTCTGTGCAGAAAACAGCGGAAGCAGATGCACAATCACCTCCGGCAGAACATGTGCCCTGCCCACCAGAACCGGAGCTTGGCCAATGGGCCCAGCCACCCCCGGCTGGACCCCGAGGAGATCCAGATGGCAGATGTGAGTGGTGTTCCCAGAACCCCCTTGGACCCCTCACTGGAGAGCCAGCCTTGTCCTGTGCCCTGCCAGGCCAGGGCAGGGCAACAGCAGGCGCACACCACGCTCAGCCTTGCCTGCTTGCCTAGCCTCACCAGGACGACTGGCCTTGCTTTGCCCACTTCCTCAAGGCATTGATTTGCTGGGTCCTTCGCTGCCCTAACACCAAATCCCTCACCCAGTGGACCGCTCCCCAGCCTGAAACTGAGTGTGTAGCTTCCCCATGCCCAGCAGGAAGGAGCGCCAACCCAGTAACCCATCACTAACTCCCACCCATCTGTATCTGTTGCAGTACATCTCCAAGAACGTGCCAGCCACGGACCACGTCATCCGGAGGGAAACCGAGACCACCTTTTCTGGGAGCCACTCCTGTTCTCCTTCTCACCACTGTTCCACGGCCACCCCCACCTCCAGCCACAGGTGGGCACCGGCGAGGTGCACGTCTGCCTGGGGACATACAGAGAAACCCCCCAGCCAGTTTTGGCTCTGTGTTGAAGGTCCCTCAGAGTCAGAGGCAGGAGGTGGAGCAGACCAGAACCCACCAGCAAACATTCATCCAGATCCTTGGTGGCCCAGATTCCCTTTTCCAGTCTAAACTGACCCCAGAGGAACAACAGCATCCCTGGGCTCCCACCTGACACTGAGTGTTAGCATCATGTTATCCAGCGTTAAGTGCCTCCTCATTCAAACACCCACACCTATTTGATGCCCTCTCTTGGGTTTGCTCATATGAACCTAGTTCCCCATAGCTTCCTTTCCTTTAGAGTGGGGAGGTCTGCCCGCCCAAGCACAAAGGTCCATAGAGCTCAAGAAATACCATAGTTGACCTTCTTTCCTGGGGAGCAGCATGGACTAGGCAGGGCCCCCAGGTATTGGCCACAAGGGCTGCGCTCCTGACATAGGTGGCCAAGGACCATGGGAGTGGAAGCGTCCCCCACAGGGAGCCCTGGGCCGAGGCTAGGGGAAGGATGGTGGCACAGAGGAAGAGGCTCGTGCACATGGCAGCCCACCCATCCACAGGACACTTGGCCGTCCCTCCCCCCTAGATCACTCGGCTCAGAGTGGAGAAGAGCAGTGAGCTGAGGGTGCCTGAAATGCAATGAAGAACCAGGGAGGGGGCGGGCCCTTGGACTACACCTGCTGGGCTGTCCTGCCCCTTCCTGATCCCTCACCTCTCCTCCACCCACCTTCTCCAGGCATGAGAGCCACACGTGGAGCCTAGAACGTTCTGAAAGCCTGACCTCCGACTCGCAGTCAGGCATCATGCTGTCTTCAGTGGGCACCAGCAAGTGCAACAGCCCTGCATGTGTGGAGGCCCGGGCACGGCGGGCAGCAGCCTATAGCCTGGAAGAGCGGCGTGGGGCAGCCGTGCCACCTTACCATGACTCCGTAGACTCCCTGCGTGACTCCCCACACAGCGAGAGGTCAGTTCCTGCCTCATGCCCTCTGCCCCACCCTGGCCAGAGAACTGGCACCACTGGCCCAGGGGTGACCCTTATGGCAACTCAGACACACTCCAAAGATTCTCAGGTCCATATTTCAGCTTGGCCAGCAAGGTCCCTAAGAGGCTCAGTGATCTGCTCAGGGTCCTCAACATGTTCATAACAGACTGGGACAGCAGCTGAGCCAATGGACCCTGGTGTGGAGTGATTGTCTAGTTTAATTGTCCTACTAGGACACTTTTCAAAGTAGAAGTGGATGTTAATAATTAATTGCACTAGAAAATCAGGAACAAACAGAGGCTGTTCCAGAACAAACCAGAACATACGGTGACCCTACCCTGGTGTCACCCAGAGGCCCCATGGCCCAGCGGGAACAGAAAGACACCAAAATGGAGCAGATTGGAGGGTGGGAGGGGAGGCTGTCTGCAAGGAGACTGAGCAGTGCAGGCTGGGAACAAGCCAAGAAAGACTGCAGGCCCTGGCAATATCAGCAACAAGGCCCAGGGATCAAGACACCACTGAGTTTCCAAGCACCAGATAGAGTATGAACCAGGAAACTCCCCTTCTTCCCTGACTCCATGCCAGGAGTCACAGGAGGCCAGCCCTCCACCTTGTTCAGCCCTCCAGTGGCCTTTAGCAAGTGGGATCTGTGGGAAGAGAGCAGAGGAAGGTGAAGAGTACTGGGAACTCTAGGCTGGAGTAGAGGGAGAGGAAATGTTCTCCTGCTCTAACTTGCCCTACTCCATGCCAGCCCTCGCTGAGCAGACCTGCCTGGGGACCCAAAGATGGCCCATCTGGTTCTTGCTCCGGAGGAACTCCGAGCCACGGAAGCAAACTACTGAAGCTCACAGCCACCTAAGGAACATGCTTAGTACAGGCCATCCTACCAGGGCAGAGACCCAGTCTGACTCCAGGCTCTAGGAAGCAGCCAGGTTTCTCAGACCAACCTTTCAAAGCCCAACTCCACCACCTGTGTGATTTGGAGAGGTTGGTCACCCCTGTACCTTGTTTCCTCAGCTGGAAATCATGAGAAACAGTAACTACCATGCATGGTTCCCAAGAAGGCCATCAGAGATCATATGCATGGAGCCCTCTGCCTCCTACCCAGCTACACTAGGTGCAGCTGCTGTTTTCAATCGCAGTAGGACTTCTGAATGGTTGGGAGGTAGAGACAAGAAGAGCACTCCAGGCAAGGAAGCACTCTGAGCTGTTCCGGCATCCAGTTTCAGAACATGGCTAGTGAGTGAGGTGCCCGGGAGCCAGGGTGACCTGTAGGGAGAGTGGAGCTGGCTCTGAACAGGTAGGCCGGGCCAGGTACATGGCAATGGCCCTGGGCTCTACTTATAATGGGGGCCTTGAATGGGTAAGCAGGAACGGCCTCCTTAAGCAAAACAGTGACGGTAAAAGATTGCTCTGGAAAACTGCACACCATGAAGGAGGGGCCCTGGAGTCCGGTAATGACCAGAGCGAACAACTAGGCCTGGAATGGGGTAGAGCAGGGCACAGGGTGTGTTCCAGGAGTTGGGGAATGGTAGCTAATTGGATGTACGTGTGAGGGAGGGCAGAGAAGTAAGTGAGGCGATTCAAAAAAAGAGTAATGGGGACTCTGAGAGCGCTGGAGTGTAAGTCCTGGTTCCCGCCTGCCTCGGTTCAAATCCCAGCTCTACCACTTCCTGGTTTCGTGAACCCTGAGCAGGTCACTTAAATGTTTTGAGTCTTAGTTTTCCTCATGTGCAGTATGGAACTAACCTGAGGGTCTTAGAGTATTGCTGTGTTAGATGAGATAGTACATGTAAAATGCCCCAATCTGAGTCTGACCCAATGTGACCCAATGTAACCATTCAGAAATCCTGATGACTGTGGGCATCCCCCACACGGAAGGATCATTCGGGGAGGATCACCAAGCAGGCACTGGCATTCCATTTGATGTATTTATGGAAGCATCCCAGCGACGCCATGGAATGAGCATTGTGGTTATCCCCGCTTAACAGATAAGGCAACTGAGCCTGGTAGAGGTTAAGAAAATTGCTTAAGGACAGTAAGGAGTGCCACCATGATTCCTAGCCGCGGAGTCCCAGGCAGGACTGCTTCTTTCCGTCGGGATCCACCCCTTTCACCCCACCCCGTAGCCCCCTGCACATGTCTCTGCCTCTCCCGCAGGTACGTGTCAGCACTGACCACGCCCGCGCGCCTCTCTCCCGTGGACTTCCACTACTCGCTGGCCACACAGGTGCCGACTTTTGAGATTACGTCCCCCAACTCGGCGCACGCAGTGTCGCTGCCGCCGGCCGCGCCCATCAGCTACCGCCTGGCGGAGCAGCAGCCGCTACTGCGGCAGCCGGCGCCCCCCGGCCCGGGGCCCGGGCCGGGTGCGGACATGCAGCGCAGCTACGACAGCTACTACTACCCCGCGGCGGGGCCGGGGCCGCGGCGCGGGGCTTGCGCGCTGGGCGGCAGCCTGGGCAGCCTGCCCGCCAGCCCCTTCCGCATCCCGGAGGACGACGAGTACGAGACCACGCAGGAGTGCGCGCCCCCGCCACCGCCAAGGCCGCGCGCTCGCGGCGCGTCCCGCAGGACGTCGGCGGGGCCCCGGCGCTGGCGCCGCTCGCGCCTCAACGGGCTGGCGGCGCAGCGCGCACGCGCGGCGCGGGACTCGCTGTCGCTGAGCAGCGGCTCGGGTGGCGGCTCGGCTTCTGCCTCGGACGACGACGCGGACGGGGCGCTGGCGGCCGAGAGCACGCCTTTCCTCGGCCTGCGCGGGGCTCACGACGCGCTGCGCTCGGACTCGCCGCCGCTGTGCCCGGCGGCTGACAGCAGGACTTACTACTCCCTGGACAGCCACAGCACGCGGGCCAGCAGCAGACACAGCCGCGGGCCGCCCCCGCGGGGCAAGCAGGACTCGGCGCCCCTCTAGGGGCCCCCGCCGCCCGCCGCCCCCTCCGCCTCGCCTGCCCCACTGTCTTTAAGGAGGACAGAGACCACCGCCTGGAGAGAAAAAGGAGGAAAAAAAGAAATAAAAATATTTTTATTTTCTATAAAAGGAAAAAGGTATAACAAAATGTTTTATTTTCATTTTAGCAAAAATTCTCTTATAATACTAGCTAACGGCAAAGACGTTTTTATAGGGAAACTATTTATATGTAACATCCTGATTTACAGCTTCGGAAAAAAAAAAGAAACAACAAAAAAAAAAGAGAGATGGGCCAATTTTTTGACTCTTTAATAGAAACCTATATTGTGGTGCCTTTTGCTGTACGCTAATCTGGAGCTCCTGGAGAGAAGTCGGGTTGTGGGGTGGGGGTTAGGGGAATGTAGGATCCCAAGCTGGCAGGGGTGAGAGGAAGCTGGCAAAGAAGAGGCTGCTGGGTGCTGGTGGGGGCGGGGAAGGGACTGGCCCTGAGGAAGAAAATGAGGACAGTAGCAGCTTTGCCCCCAGGCAGATCTTGAGTCCCCGACCCCCTGAAGAGAAGGCAGGGATCTAGGCTTGGAGCTAGAGCTGGGGTCAGGTAACATTCAGGGGGAGACTTAAGGCGCAGCGACAGCAACCAGAATGGGGAGAGGGCCTCCCTGTTCCTTACAGCTGCTAAGGGAGCGGGGCACTGAGACAGGTCTTCCCGACAGTCCTGGCTCCAGGGAGGGGGCAGCTCTGCCAGGGCCCCAACTTTCCGGCTCCTCCTCCCCGTGGCCTCCAGGATGCCCTTCCGTCCTCTGCAGCACCTTCGTTTACAGGTTGTCTTTTCTATTTTATGCCTGCATGTCCTTTGCATTTCAGATTCTTTAGATTGGATGCATGGTCACGCTGGGACCGAGAAGAGCCACTCCACAGTGTATTTGATTCCCCTTTTAGCAATAAAGTAACACCATTTCTTCCAGACCCCAAGCCACCTACGACTTCCACTCCCTCTCCAGCCCTGTCCTCCCCACCCCCGCAAAACTGGGTCCACTGCTAATTTGTCAAAAAGGTAATTGTTTAAAAAAAAAACAAAACTAAAAAATACACCAAACAAATGGGAACCCTGCCCTAAAATGTCCAAACACCTGACTGTTGACACTTGAACATTTTTATATTATAAATAAAATCAGAAATAACTCATGTTTGACTGTGTGTGCCTAGCCCCCTGGTGGGGAGAGAAGACAATGAGGACCTGGGTGGAGATGGATGGATGCCGGTGTGGAGACTGGAGAGGGCCAGGGTAGTCCCAGGAAGGAAGAGACAGTCCCTCTAATCTACCTGGCTTCAGCCCCTAGGACAGGCTGCAACCCTCCTCCCTTTTCCAAGAATATTCACAAGGTATTCCCCCTACCTGCCAGGGAACCTGTCCAAGGGGCTGATGCATATTACTCTGCTTTGAGCTCAGTCTCAGAACCCTGGCCCAGTTCCTGCCCTGGAGCTACTGGGACTGCACTGAGGCAGCAATTTCCGGCCTACGTGGGTGAGAAGGGAAGGCTTGTGGGGTTGGCACTGGGGCAGCTGAGGCAAGATGACCCTTGCGGCCTCAGGCATGTTACAGACAAAGCCTGGACATGCAAGATGGCATAATGGGTACCCTTGGCTGCCAGGAAGACCACAGCTGCTGCAGCTTGTAAGCCCACAGGGTGTTGTGCTTCTCCCAACTTTATAGCCCCTCAGAGCCAGGGCCTGTCTAAACCTGCAGTCCCTGGTGAAGGCGTAAAGAAGGCAGATGGAGGTCCAGGGTTAAGAAGACTTTTCCCTCGTTGACTCATTTATTAAACCAGTGCCCAGTGCCAGGAACCCTTATGTTCCAGCCAGACACAAGGGAGTCTTCTATCCAGAGGTCTCAGATGGTTGACTTGAGCACACGCATGCACAGATGCCCCCTAGAATGTGTGTGGTCAGTTTAGAGACCTACAAATGAGAGGGCTGGAGAGGCTTAAGGTTGAGAGGAGCTGAGCTCCAGTTCCAGTTCTGCTCTCCTGGGCGGTGTGACTTCTCTAGGCTGCTGTTTCCTCAGCTGTAAAGTGGTGATGCTGACACCTACCTCAAAGGGTTGTTGTGAAGATTATATATAAAGCACCCAGGAATGCTTCTGGCACATGATGCCTATTAATGGTTAACTTGATGATGATAGTATCCTGTGCCTTGCATTCTTGAATCACAGAATGGCAAAAGCTGGATGAAATGGAGGTGATGAGGAAAAGTAAAGAACTAAAGTCATTGTGTTCACTGTGGGGTGCTGGGGAAAAAAGCACCTGTTACAAAGAAACAAAGGAAAGAGTGAACTAGATGGTATATAAACCTGCAAATCACTGATGGCTCCCCGGCCCCATCTGGTGATCTCATCCAGATCCCTTTGCTGGCTCTGAGTTAGTTTACTGTTGGCTTTAAAATTTTCTGACAGCCAATAATTCCTCTATATGACTTCTGACCTCCATGTGAACCCCAATAATCGTGAACGACTTCTTGGTGAACCCATTGACCTTTTCACAAACCCTCAATGTCAAATTGGACCCTTCTGAGGGCTCTGAGTTGCTGTTACCTTCTAAATTTTCAGTCAGAAACCGCCTCTGACTCCAGTGAACCCACCTGACCTCTATGTGAACCCCACTAATTGTGACTGACGTCTTGGTGAACCCTCCCCTGGACTTTTCATGACCCCAGGTAGTTGTATTGAATAGTTTGGTAGCTTGGTTTTCTGTTCTGGATCCTAAAACACCCACCAGGAGTCTAAGGCCAGAACCTAATGGAATTCAGCACCCATTCATTTCACAGGTATGAATGGGACCTGGGAGAGGTGTAGCCAGAGAGGCTCATTTCCCACTCTGTCTCTCAAATTTCTGCCTTGGGATGTCTTTGGTGTGGCCCATCAGGAAGAGGTGTAACCCTGTTAAGGGACTTTCCTACTACCACCCGGTCCTCCAGGAGCACTCAGGACATTCAGGTGGCTTCCTGAATCAGAGTCTTCTTCTCCACTCCAGTTCTTTCTTCTCTCTCCGCCAGGTCAGTTTTGGCTTTCTCCCCAGTGCTCCCAGGGTTCCAAATGGTAATGGTGACTGCCTGTCCCCTCTCCACGAGACTGTGAGCCCCATGTGGACAGAGAGCTGCTCGGTCCTTTTCTCACCACACTATCCTCAGCACCTAGCGCAGTGTGCAGCACTGGTGACCTTCACTGAATGAGAAAATGAAGGTTGAAGAAACACTGTGGTCAAGGGTCAGCCCCCAGAAGTCCCTGAGCCCACAGCCACTTCCCAGGACCACCAGGTGGCACAAACCACTTATTGCATCTCACCCGCAGTCCTCCAGCCCCTGGATTTGGACAGTCCTGGAAAATGGGCATATTACGGGCAGAAGTTGGGGGAAATATGATGGTCCATTAGAATGCAGGAAAAAAAATATATCAGAACTTTCATTTAGGTTTATTTTCATCTCATCTTTTTAAATTTCTATTTTTGTGTATGTTTTATAATGTACATAATATTTTAGTACAGTAGTACATGTATATAATTTACAATAAATAATTATACAATTAAGAAAATGAACTAAAGATTTTTTTTACTGATGGGAGACATCACTAGTGCTCAGGGAAGCCTGTCTGCAGCAGACAGAAACTTGCTCCTCTGCTTTCACTCACCCACCCTCATGAGGTGGAGGGTGGGAAGCTGACCCCAAAAATCAAAGAACTTTGAGCCAGCATGAAGAAAGTACAGAGAGCTCTGTTATGTTACATTGCTCTTTCAAGTTCATTTAAATGAACACTTACTTCCCCTCAGCAAAACGAAGGGCCCGGATGGTTTGGGTATAAAATACACATCAGCTAATCCAAATTAAATAATCTGGATTTAAATCACTATATATTTCCACAGACTCATACATACCTTGCATCAAATGTGAGCGTGCTTGTACATGTTAGGTACTTACTAAGATAACCCAACCTTGCCACTAACTAAGTATGTTACCACTGAGGTCAAATTGCTGCCCAAACTAATCTATTTTAAAAGTATAAAGGACCTGCTCATCATAGCTCACTGAAGGTCCATCACCTCCACCGCTGGTCCGTCTGAGGAATTCAGGGTTTACAAGATACTAGTCTGATCATCTCGTGACAGATTTTTCCATCCTTCTCAGGCATGTCCTTAGCTAGCATTTCTGAGTCACTGGAAGAGTGAAAGAAATACCAGCTTAAAAACCAATCAGCAACTTCTTACTCCACCTTTTCCCAAGACCAGGAATTAATGGCTTCCATAACCTTCCTCCACCAAACATCTCTGGGCTTGTTGACCAGTGGCTGTTTGCTAGGCAGTGTCTTTTATTCCAGGAGCAGTAGCTCTGTACAAGAGGCCACCTCTGGAGCTCAGAGACCTGGCAGCACCAACATAAAGACCAAAATATAAACAAGACCATGGTCCCATCCCACTAACACCCCAGAATGCCCATGGGACAGATGGGGTAGCATACACACACACACACACACACACACACACACACACACTGTCTATTTATTCCAAACATCAACTGTAAGAGCAGTGTAAGTCACAGGTCAGCCGGAAGAGGGGGAAAGGGAGTGAGAGGAGGTCAACACCTTCTCTCCCAGAGTGTCTGGGCCACCAAAGGGCCAGGTAGCAGACTTCCTCACTAACAGGTAGAGTTCTGAAATAGGCATTTCCTATTTTCATCTTATTTCATCTTGATATCAATTCCAAAATCATCTTTAAAGGGGTTCCTTATATATATATATATATAATTCTTATATATATACATTTTTGTCCATATAAAAGAAAGTAGGAGTGACCTCCATGAACAGAAGGTGAGGTGGACACACACATGAGTAGACAGCTTGACATCAAGAGAGCAGGCCAGGGTCCTGGATTATTGCAAAGGGAGGCAGAAGAACAGGGTGTGGTTCCAGAAGCTACGGTGGGGTGGGGGGGCCACGGGTAGAATGGTGCTGGTGGTCCACAGACCTGCTGCTGTTCAAGTCTGAGGAAGGTGGATGAGAACAGGTGGGACCCAAACTGACAGCTGGAATCCAGACCTGCCCTTGGGAACAAGAGAGATGAGGGAAGGAACTTGTGAGAAGGGGAGGAGGGCCTGCAAAGCCCGCTGCCCTTCCTTTTCCTCCAGTGAGATCATGGCTAGAGCATGCACACAACTGGCCTAGAAAATGAGGCTTGGTGGTAGAGAGGAATGTGAGGTCTGGAGAGAAGGTCTGAAGCCCAGATCAAGCCCAGGAAGCAAGAAGATCAGCGCCACAAAGAACATCTCCACTCCCTGGGCCACAGGGCTCTCCACACCCCTCTGGCTGCCTGTCAACTGCCTGGAGCTGGCTCGAGTGGCGCCTGGCTGGAATTGTGCTCACTGACCCCTCTAGGGACATTTGCCTGCCTCTGGGGCCTGCCCATCCACACCAGCTAAGTGTCAGGCCCCGTGGGATCCTTTGTAGCTCTGCTGCCAGTCACAGTCCCGTGGCCCTGACTGAGGGCGGGGCTTGAGTGTGTCTTGCGCAGAGAAGGGTCATCCCCTTCCAGAGTGGCCAGTCGGGCCTCAATCCGCTCCAGGTCGTCTGAGCCCACTTTGATTTTCACAGCCAGGAGGTGGATATAGGTTTCATAACGGCTTTTCTAGAAAAAAGGCAGAGAAAGGCCAAAAACAAAGTCAAAGGACAAACAAGAAAATACAAAAAAAAAAAAAAAAGTATTTGGACCTTATGTGACAAAAGACTAATTTCCTTAATATTCAGTGTTCTCACAAATCAATAAAAAGGAGATAAACAATCCAATTAAAAAATAGGCAAGGGGCACACACAGAACTTTAACTCCTAATTTTAAAAATTCAAGTTAAGGGGCAATGATGAGTATGACAGCAAAAGTACAGACAACAGAAATAAAAGTTGACAGATGGGATTACAAAATTTAAAACTCTTGTGTGTCAGGGTGCCTGGATGGCTCAGTCAGTTAAGGGTCTGTTTTCAGCTCAGGTCATGATCCCAGGGTCTTGGATTGACCCACCCCCATCGGGCTCCCTGCTTCAGTGGGGAGTCTGCTTCTCCATCTCCCTTTGCCCCGCCCCCTGCTTGTGTTCTCGTTCTCTCTCTCATAAATAAAAAATAATCTTTAAAATAAAGGTAAAAGTGCCCCTAAATAAAATCTTTAAAAAAAAATCTCATGTGTATCAAAGGACAATCAATAGAGTGAAAAGGCAATCCACAGAATGAAAAAAAAAATTTGCAAATCCTCTGATAAGGATTTGCAAATATCTGACCCTCTGATAAGGATTCTACTATCCAGAATATATGAAAAACTCCTATAATTCAACAACAGAAATACAACCCAACTTAAAAAGGGCAAACATCTTAGACATTTCTCCAAAGAAGACATACAAATAGTCAATAAGCTCATAAAATGACATTCAACATCACTCGTCATCAGGGAAATGCACCTCAAAACCACAAAGAGGTACCCTCTCACACCTATTGGAACATCTGCTATCAGAGAAAAGTCAGAGAGTGAGTGTTGGTGAAGGTGTCGGAAGATTAGAACTCTCATGTGCTGCTAGTGGGAACCATGGCCCACCGCCGTAGGAAACAGTCTGGGGGTGCCTGGTGGCTCTTGGTTTTGGTTCAGGTCATGATCCCAGGATCATGATTCCATGATCCCAGGATCAATGAGATGCAGCCCCCCACAGGGCTCCGTGCTCACCGGGAAGTCTGCTTGAAATCCTCTCTCTCTCCCTCTATCTCTCTGCCATACTCAAATAAATAAATATTTTTTTCCAAAAAAGGAAACAGTATGGTTGTTCTTCAGCAAATTAAAAATAATATTGCCTTGTACTCCAGCAGTACCACTTCTGAGTATATACCCAAAAAAATTTAAGGCAGGTCTCAGAAATATGTGCATACTCAAGTTCATAACAACACTATTTACAAAAGCCAAAAGATGAAAGCAACCCAAATGTCCAGCAGCAGATGAAAAGATAAAGAAGATGTGGTATCTACATACAATGGAATAGTATTCAGCCTTAAAAAGGAAGGAAATTCTAACACCTGCTGCAACATGGATAAACTTGAGCATAAGCCAGCCACAAAAACACAAATTCTGTATTATTCCACTATTATGCAGTAACTAGAGGAGTCTGCAGAGACAGAAACTAGAACAGTGTTTGCCAAGGATGGGGCAGGGGGAGGTGGAGAAGAGTTGCTCTTTGATGGTTATAGAGTTTCAGTTTGGGAAGACGAAAAAGTTCTGGAGATCGAAAAAGTTCTGGAGATCGGTTGCACAACAGTGTGATTAGGCTTAATACTACTGAACTACACATTTAAAAATGGTTAACATGATAAATTTTATGCTATGTGTATTTACAATTTTTAAAAAATTTTTAAGATTTTATTTATTTATTTGAGAGAGAGAGACAGAGATAGAGAACATGAGCAGGTATGAGAAGGAGAAGCAGTCTCTCCGCTGACCCAGGGCCCCGGGATCATGACCTGAGCCCAAGGCAGATGCTCAACCAACTGAGCCAGCCAGGTGCCCTGCACAATTAAAGAATTTTTAATTCAAATTAAAACAGCAATGAGATACCCCTTACTAAACCTATCAGATTGGTGATTAAAACATTCAGGAGGGGCTCCTGGGTGGCTCAGTGGGTTAAAGCCTCTGCCTTCAGCTCAGGTCATGATCCCAGGGTCCTGGGATCAAACCCCACATCAGGCTCTCTGCTCAGCAGGGAGCCTGCTTCCTCCTCTCTCTCTGCCTGTCTCTCTGCCTACTTGTGATCTCTGTCTGTCAAATAAATAAACAAAAATCTTTTAAAAAAGAAAATTTAAAAAAATTTAAAGAAAAAACCATTCAGGAGTGTCTACTGCTGGTGAGTAACATGAACAGAGAAGTATATTCATGAGCTATTTAAAGTATTATAAACCTGGGGTGGGGAGGTGCTGGGTGGCTCAGTCATGAACCATTGGACTCTTGATTTCAGCTCAGGTCATGACCTCAGGGTTGTGAGATCCATCCCTGTGCTGGGCTCCATGCTAGGTGTAGAGCCTGCTTAAGATTCTCTCTCTCCCAGGGAGGTGGGTGGGGGTATGGGGTACTGTGTGACAGGTATTAGGATGGCACATGACGAGATATACAGTGGGTGTTATAAGAAACTGATGAATTAGTGAACTCTACATCTGAAACTAATAATGTACAATATGTTGGCTAATTGAATTTAAATTAAAAAAAAAAGATTCTCTCTCTCCCTCTGCCCCTTCCCCCACCCCTCTCTCTCTCAAAAAAAAAAAAAAAAAAGTTATAATCGATAAACATTTAAGAGGGAAATTCGGCGGACTGTAACTGAGGGCCTGACTCTGAGCTTCCAGCCCTCACCACAGTCAGGAGAGGCTGAGGTCCTAGAAGAAGCAAAGATGAACAGTGAGAAGACACTGTTCTCACACAACTCTGCCACATGAGTAGAAAGACCCTTCACTGCTGGGCTTCACCTCCCCTCCCTCCACACTCCCCCAGTTCAGCCAGGGTAAGTGAGAAAGACCAGAATGCCAGAGTCACACTCAGTTGTTTGGACTAGGATCCTGGCTCCTACACTTCTTAGCCATCACCTCAAGGAAGTGGTCTGCCCTCTCCAAGCCTCAATTTTCCCATCTGTAAAATGCAGATAATAACCCATTTCAACAGAGTTGACATGAGGATTAAATCAATCAGTACAAGGGAACTGTGCTGACAACTGGCAAGAGATCAGTCCATTGTAGCTTTTGCCATCCCTTTTTTTTTTTTTAACGTCGCAGAGAGAGTGGGTCTGAGAAGATTTTGAAAGCTGTACTGCTTTGTTTTTTGAAAGGTCAGGATCTTCCCTGGTAACTCTCCTCTCTTCCTCACACTTCAATAGAAAATAAATGTAGGGGGCGCCTGGGTGGCTCAGTGGTTTAAGCCGCTGCCTTCGGCTCAGGTCATGATCTCAGGGTCCTGGGATCGAGTCCCGCATCGGGCTCTCTGCTCGGCAGGGAGCCTGCTTCCCTCTCTCCCTCTCTGCCTGCCTCTCTGCCTACTTGTGATCTCTCTCTAAAAAGAAAAAATAAATAAATAAATAAATGTAGAAATGCAGAGACTGAGATCAGTGACTTCCTGCCTTTCCTGCCCCAAAGGTTCAGTCTTAGCCTCTATATGGTCCACCCTCCCCAGCAGGTCAATACAAAGCCCAGTCCAAAAGGGACAAGTGGTTCCTGCCTCCCTCCCCGAGGCTGGCTCCCTCTTGTTCAGCTGATGAAGGTGATGCTCCGTCAGCCCCATTTACAGAACATCAGGAGGCAGAATCAGGGTGGGGGCCAGGGATAGGCAAGATGGAGGGGAGGGAGAACTTAGTTGCTGTGTCTGATAAACATCTGTGGAAGAGGAAAGGGAGACAAAAGTGGGATAGGTCGTGCAGGTGGGCTTGAGCTGTTTATGGTTTTGTTATAACAGCTCTCTGAGAGGCTGGGTCATGGGGGGTGTGGAAGTGAGGAGGGCCTTGGAGAAGAGTGGGGGCCAACTGGTCCTCTTTGAAAGACACAAGTGAGGCACAACTCTTTGATGAACAACCGGCAGCCAGACTGCACAGCCTGGCCCGCAGGAGGCCCTGCATGGCTCATGACTGCCTCAGGGGAGCTCCCAAAGTGGAGAACCCTCAAACCAGGAGCCCCCAGCTGCAGAATGATATTGGTGACAGGAGAGGGAGGAGAGCTGGCTTCCTCCTTCTGCCCCAGCCCTGTCCTTCGCAATAGCCCCCAAGTAGAACCCACCTCAAAAGTGAGATAGTGCTCCTTCAGCCGGTTCTCCTCAGCCTCCTTGGACTTGATGCCCTTCTCAATGGGGTGACACCTGTGCTCAGCCAGCTCTGCAGTCACCTGCCTCAACTTATTCTCATGAGAACGCAGCTGCTCCTCCTGCAAAGACAATTCCCGGACTATAAGGTCCCACTCTCAAAATGTCATAGGCGTGAGTCTGCACCTGTCATGCTGGATCTGCTTCCGCAAAAGGAAACTGAGGCCTGGCCAGTGTCATCAAGTATGTGGGGGACCTAAGGGAGTGGTCCTCTACCCTCCTCCTTCCCGCCTTGCTTTCACTGGCATCAGCCCTCCTAAATAAATCCATGGCAGGCTCGGGAGATGAGAGACCCTCACGCTAGAAGGCCCACACAGACACCTGACACAGACACACCATCCCACCAAAACCAGCCCCCCGCACTGGTTCATATGGACTCACACATGCACACACAAACACAGTGGACCAAAGGACAGTCTGGCCATGGCTACGCCTACTCCATACGAGGCACACATTCTCTTGGATTCTTGCCCAGGCACACATGATGGTCAAAGTCCCAGCGTCACACGCAGACAGTCAGAGACACTGTCACTCACGGACAAGTGCGCGCATACGTCTCACCCACCAAAGTACAGGCAGACCGCTTGGTTCTGTGTGGGTGGGCAACGAGCTGCGTGTGTGTGCGCGTGTGTGATGCATGTGTGCAGTGGGGGGGTGTGCCCAGCAGGTGTGCATGCACATGTGAACACAAGTCCCCATATGGTAAATGCGTGCGTGGGCTGTGTGTATGTGGGCACCGTCTGCACACGCACAGGGGCTCTAGGCAGAAGCTGTCGCTGAGGGGCTCAGCGGAGAGACCCAGGACAAGGGCCCACTATGAAAGGGGCCCTGACAAAGACAGGAAGTATGGAGCTCCTCCTGCCCTCTGCTCCCAAGGGGTGCTCCACCATGTATCCTCTCCTCTCCAGAAAACCCCTGAAAAACTCAAGTACTGATGAGCAAGGGTTTTTTTAGGATTAGAAATAAAATACTAGAAGTAAGAAGAGCAAAAGAACCCTAGATGAGGACCCAGCCTGTCTCCCTGTGACACAGCCCGTCCCTGGCTCCCTGTGACACACACAGTCTCTCACATCCAAGCTCAGACATGCACCATGCCCAAGACCCACAATGACATTGACAGGCTGTCACACCATTGGCAGAGAAGAATGCGGGCCTCTGTGTGGTGCCTATATTATCCACCCCACTGAGGGTGGCCTCAGTCTTCCCATCTGCAAATGGACATGGGGTGCAATGGGGATGGAGATCTCTCTCTTCACCCTGTCTCTTAGCCCAAGACCAGGCACCATATAGGAGATGAGGTAGAGACTGCTGAATGGCAGCAGAGGGGAGAGGTGCTGCACTCAGCCTGAGGAGGTGGTGCTGGGGTCCCAGGAGATCATACCTGGCAGAGGCGAGTGGTGCAGGAGGGCAGCAGGGGCCGACAGAACTTCTTCATGGAGCTGACAGCAGCAGGGAAGGAGGGGGCTGAGAAGATGGCAGCTACCAGGTTGATCCTAAGGATCCAGGACAGCATTTCTTCCTTGCTCCTGGGGATAGGAGGAGAGGGGAGAGGGCACCAGCTCCTCACAATAGGACTCCCTGTCCCCCACCCAGCACCCAGGACCCACTGCTATCCTGGCACAGGGTGGGAGTCACTCCTTTCACAAAGGGGGACAAAGGAGTGAGGGGGGATGGCAGAATGGGGGCTGGATGGGTCCAGTCAAGTCTGTGTAGGGAGCTCGCCTCTGTCCCAGCTTCTCGGTTAAGACCTGGATTTTCACATGGAAAAGAAAGTTCTCTAGGTCCAGAGTTAACAGTCATGGGTCAGTGGGCCCAGACTGATCCCTGGATCTCTGGATCCTAGAGGCAACAGGCAAGGGGTATCCCCACTCAGGCCTCTGGTCCCTGCCCCGCTACCTCGCCCACAATGCCCACTCCCATCCTGAGAGGTCATCTACCAGCCTCTCTGCTTTTAAGCTCCTCTGACATATGAAACTCCAATCTCAAGTCGTAGAGTAGGGTGTAGAGGAGTGGACAGAAGGCCTTCCAGGGACACTGTAAGATGAGTCTTTCCAATTCATTTCCCCACCCCAATTTACAGTGAGGGAGGATTCATTACGATCCCATTTGCCCTGATGTAGGGACTTCAGTGTGCACCAGAGTGTTTGGCCTGTTAGAACACAACTGCTGGCCCAGCCCCACAGCTTCTGATTCAGTAGGTCTATGTGGGGCCAGAAAAACTGCATTTCTAACCCATTTCCAGGAGATGCTGACAGGCCCACACTTGAGAACCTGTACTTCAGGGGACCCCAGCTGTCAGTCTGTGCCACGCAGACACACTCACTCTTATGGCTGACATGAGGGCAAGCCGACAGCACCTCACCTAAGGTGGGTGAGGAGCAGGGTGCAGTCAGTCAAGGATGTAGGCCCTGAGCCCAGGGTGGGAGGGAGGGGCTCCCACTCCTACTTACGGTGCCTGGAAGAGGAAGACCCTCCAGTCAGCTGTCTTCAGCTTGAGCACATTGGACTTCTTACTGTAGTCGGAGGCCCTGGTGGCCAGAGCATGGTGCACGCGAATGGCATTCTTCAGGTCGCCCTCGGACAAAGCTTTGTCAGGCCTGTACTCATCCTGGACAGGTGGGCCGGGGGCAGGCAAGCCTCTGTCATCACCAGGCTTGGGTTCACTAACCCACACTTCCTTCACCCTCACCATCCCTCCCTCATGCTGTCACTCCTGTCCCTCCACTCCCTCCACTCTTTAGCTCTTGCTAGTGTGGTACCATGCCCACCCCAGCAAAGCCCACCAGCCACTCCTCTCCACAGCCTGGTTTGTCCCAAGGCTCCGAGCTTCCACTGTGTATCTTCTGAGCCCCTGGGTATTGAAAGATTCCTCCCTGAAAACCCGAAGCTCTGTGAGCCCGAGTCAGGCTTTAATGAGGGAAGGACTCAACATCTGCCTAAGCCCCAGGTCCTGCCAGGGACACTCCGGGCACCACTAGACAGGGGCCGGTTGAAGGACAGCACTGACCCTTCCTGGGTAAGGGCTCTGGGGCAGTCTCTCACCTTCTGTAGATACAGGATGGTCCCTTTGAGCACCGCGTAGAATTTCTTCCAGCCACGCCTCCCACGGGGTGCTAGGGATGGGGGTATGGGTAGTGCAGCCACAACTATGCAGCCTGATACCTCCTCCCCTGCATGCCCCTACATGTCTACCAGGGTGTGCAACCCCAGAGCAGTGACTATGGGGGCCAGAACCTCTCCCCTGAACTAGTATCCTTCCCCATGCCCCTTCCCCCGCCTGACACCCACTCCTCTTGCCATCCATGTCGGCGTGAGTCTTCCGAGTCAGCACACCATGCTTGTAGGTGGTAGCACTGAGAGCCTGCGGGACATCCAGGAAGGGGTTGCCACCATCCAAGATCCGAGTCACTTTCTTGGTGCCTGTCCCAAACTTGTCATCCACCAGCTCAGACAGTGATTTCCTCAGCTCGTCCTCATCACTAGGAAAATGCTAGGCCTGAGCACCATCTCCATGGAAGCCTTAGCCCCACATGGACATGTTCTCTCCCCACCAACCCATCTCTAGGAAAGAGCCAGAGGTAATGAGCAGAGATAAGAAGGTTCCAATTCCAGATCACAGATCTAGATCTTTGATCCGTCTCCTCACTCTTCAATTCTGACCCATGTCCTCTGAGCTGTGATTCTTGGCCTCCAAGCTCTCTCTAATCCTTACCACTGACCACAAAGTTGGAGACCTTACTAGTTTTATTCCTGGTCTTTCTTCTCCTCTTTCCAACCCTGAAAGCCCAGTCCCAGGGAGCAGTGACTGAAGTGGCTGTCCAAGCCCCACAGACACTGTCTGAGCTGGCCCTGGGCCAGCAGATGAGGGCCCTAAAGTTTAGGTTTCCCATTAGAGCCCTGGGAGAAAAATGTCAGCTCTTCCCAGGGTTGTTGGGCTTCCTAACAATCCTTACATTTGTGACCTCTACATGAACCCAAAGACCAAGGTTGCCCTGGGGAGCACAGGAGGCTGGGGCAGCCACTTTCCCCAGGAGCCTCTCAGTCTCCTGACCCAGCAAGGTCACTCCACCTCTTTCCAGATGGCTGGGCACCTCCAGGTCTCACTGCCTTTGCAAGGGAGGAAGTTAGCAGGCAACCAACTCTCTCTACTGCCAAGAGCAGTCACTACATAAATATAGTCATATTCTTAGTGTTATAGGGGGATTCATGCCTCCTGTTTGCCTACCTCCCAAAACGGGAAGAGCTATCATCATTGGAATAGTGCCAATATCCCCAGTACAAAAAATAAGTTGTGGACATCATGAAACTAAAGTCACAGTTTAATTAATTCCATACAAGTTTAACACTGTACACTTTTTATCAAGACAGAAAATGTACCCTAAGGGGAACTTAACACCCGGTGCTGGCCAGCTGGACAGGGGTCACCAGAGCTGTGGTTTGGAAGAAATCAGCACCATGGAGAGTGACAGGAGTGTCCTCCAGGCACCGTCAGCCACTCCCCCTTCTCCTTCCCAGCAATTCACTTTCCCTATACCTGTGCCCATGGGTACTACTCACATGGCCCATTCCAGTTTTTCATTCTTGATAGAGTTGTAAAGGCTCTGGGATAGAGGAAAAGAGAGAGGAGTTCAGATGAAGAGTCAGAGAAATCTCCATCTACCTTTAGTAACATGGCTGCAGTGAGAAGCAACTTTCTAGTCAGTGGGGCAAAATAAATGTTTGATTCACAACTGTTGGATGGGTGAATGAATGAGGGACGGGTGGGTAGATTATTGTTTAGATGAATGGGTATATAGATTTGAGGAAGAATTGGGTAGATAGGTTGGTGGGTAGGTGGATGGGTGGGGAAATGAGTGGGTGGGAGAGTGTTCAAGGGAGTAGGAGATGTATATGTGGATGATGCGTGAATGTGGAGGGGGAGGGGCAGGTGAATGATTTTCTGGGTAGGTGAATGGATAAAAGGATGGGGCATGTGAGGTTGGGTAAATGGGTAGATGAGGAGAAGTGGATAGGTGGGTGTTGGGACTGGGATTATTTAGTCTCACTAGTCTCAATACATTCTTAACAAGCCCTTCTTGATGGTGAAGAAGATAATTATGATAAGAAGAGTGATGGCGACAATGTCCTATTTTTTGGCCTCCAGACCTACTATCCAACTTCCTACCTGGTATCATCATATCCTTTAAACCCACTATCTGAAACTGAACTCATCAGGACACCTGGGTGGCTCAGTCAGTTGAGTATCTGACTCTTGATTTCAGCTCAGGTCATGATCTCAGGGTGGTAAGATCAAACTCTGTATCAGGCTCTGTGCTGGACGTGGAGACTGCTTAAGATTCTCTCTCTCCGGGACACCTGGGTGGCTCAGTGGGTTAAAGCCTCTGCCTTCGGCTCAGGTCATGATCCCAGGGTCCTGGGATAGAGCCCCACATGGGGCTCTCTGCTCAGCAGGGAGCCTGTTTCCCTTCCTCTCTCTCTGCCTGCCTCTCTGCCTACTTATGATCTCTGTCAAATAAATAAATTTTTTAAAAATTAAAAAAAAAAAGATTCTCTCTCTCCCTCTCCTTCCGCCCCTCTTCCTGTTCACTCTTGCACTCTCTCTCTTAAATAAATCTTTAAAAAATAAAAATAAAAAATAAAACTGAACTCCTCATTTACCCCCCAAAAAACCTGCTCCTCTTCCTCCAAGGCAGAGAACTGACCAGGCCTAAAAGGCCAGATTTCCACCCTGGGATTCAACTTTAGGAGAAAACTAGAATCCCTTAATTCCTGGTGATGTTGGAGAAATGGGTGAGTTTTTCCCTGTGGTGATGACAATGACATTTGTGGTGATGGTGGTGGTGGAGATAAAGGTAGTGGTGACGGCAGTGGCAGCTATGACAACTGTTGGTAGCTCTGAGGGTTACTGTGACAGCAATGAAGATAGTGGAGTGTTAAATCTCATAAAGTATACCCCTCTGTCTAACTCAGGAAACAGGTAACAGTCAAATGTTGAACTGGATGGTCACTAACTCTATCCCAAAGTCATGGTGGCCCTGACCCCAGTATTAAAAACGTAGACTTTTGGAAGGGCCTGGCTGGCTCAGTCAATAGGACATACGACCCTTGATCTTGGGATCATGAGTTTGAGTCCCATGTTCAGTGTAGAGATTACTTTTTTTTTTTTTTAAGATTTATGTATTTATTTGAGGAGGGAAGGGGCAGAAGGAAAGGGAGAGAGAAAATCTTGGGCAGTCTCCTTGCTGAGTGTGGAACCCAAAGCGGGACTCGATCTCACAGCCCTGAGATCATGACCTAAGCTGAAATCAAGAATCAGACACCTAACCAACTGAATGACCTATGTGCCCCCGATGTAGAGGGTTTTTGGGTTTTGGTTTGTTTTTTTTTTTAATCTAGACTGTCAGGATGTAGTAGAGCAGGGACCTCTCTCTTCCCCACCTGTTCCAAGTACATTTCAGGGGATAGGAACCCTTAACAGGTTTTACCTTCAGCAGGTCTTTGGCAAAATCTTGGCCATCATTCAGTTGGTCCAAGTTGGCAATGAATTGCTGGCAGGACATCTTTTTGCCAATGTTCTGTAACGGAGAAATGGTTCTGTCTGAGAACAGGGTTGGAGGCAGGTATGATCCCCACACCCTGCCCTGCCCAGCCAAAAGTGATGAAGGAGCATCAAGGGTAGTAATGAAAAATACTGCCTAGAATTCCCTTTGCGTCCAAGAATTCACAAAACTCTTTTTCACTTTCAAGATTCTATGTGATCCTCAATGAGAATTTGGGAGTTTTCCTCAAACCCAGATGGAATCAGGTTGAATTAAATAACATAACAGATGACATCTGCCAGGTGCCTAGAATGTTTCAGGTATTGTACTTGACATGCATTATTTTATTTCCTTTTCATAACAAGGAGAAAGTGAGGTGGGTGTTACTATTATCCCCATTTGACAGGAAAGGAAACTGAGATGTAGGAAGGTGAAGTGATGTGCCCATGATCACACAGCAAGGAAGTGGAAGGGCTGAGTGTGTCTGACACCAAAGCCCATGCTCTCACCCGCTACTCCATGGTTAACTCTCCCAAGGTCACACAGCACCAGGACTTGAACCCAGGCCTCTTGGCTGCTGAGCAGAAGCTCTGTGTATTCCGTCACAATTGTCTCACCCTCTCACCTGTACAGAGGGGCGGCAAGACCTCCAAGAGGTAGGTGAAGTGAGGGAGAGGTTGGTCTTAAGAGAATCAAAAATCAATTTCCACCAATACACATGGGTACCCCATGCTGAGCTGGGCTGGGACCAAGGGAACCCGAGCAGATGGCCTCACTCCAGAAGGCACAAAAAGACAAAGAGCTGTAAATGACTGTACCCCAAGTTCTGCATTTTTTAAACCACTGAATAGCAGAGGGGCTCCAGCCCTCCAAACCCAACACCTGATGTACATACTTTCAGATTCTTCTTGCAATATCCATGTCTGAGGACACACTGAGTGGCACTTCACCTTTGTGAAGACGAAGACCAGATACTTATTGGTGTAGGAGTTTGTGGATTTAGGTTGGCTGTAAGACACTATTTTCCAAGACCTAACTACAGATGGGAATAGGTATTGGCTCCACAAAAAGTCTTCATAATAAAATAAGTTTATTTATATGTTTCAGAGTCTTTAATATGATTGTGTGCATTGAGATTCTCCAAAGGAAGGATTCCATGTACAGTCTCTCAAATTCATTGACCTTGTCAGCATTTTAACAAGGAGAATCTATTAACATCATGTGGGACATTCACATACCACAGAAAATAATCCAGGAAACAAGGATATAAGTCTTTATAAGTAGCTGACAAGCAAGAATTTTCTACACCTTTCCAAAAGGTTAAGGAGACATCCTACCTGCACCATGATATAGTATATTTCGTATATTTATGTGGATATTTTACACATATATATGTATTTTCATATGCCGCCACTTACATGTGCATTCATAATAGAGGGATATGAGGCAATAATGTCTGGGTTCCACACACTGAACTTTCCCCAGCCATCTCAGGAATTCAAAATCAAAAAAAATAACCAGGCAAGATTTTCAATCCCAGAAATGACAGGCTATCTTGTTGCAAATGAATGTTGCTAACTGAAACAAGTGCTGGTCAAAATATCAAAACTTCTGGGTAAAGGCACTAAAGAAATGTAAGAGCAGTGGGAACTTCAAGGGTAAAGATCCTACAAGAAGGGAAGCATGGAGATGTGAGCCCCATAAGGAGAAGCTTTCCTACCTGAAGCATTTGCTGGTTCACAAGCAGTGGCCAAAAGGGTGAGCAATTGAACAGTCAGCAGGACTGAGGAGCAAATGGGAATTCAGAGCCCACCAAGGACAAGGGGCCCTGGGGAAACACCCCAGTCAGACTTTAATACAAATGTTGAAATTAAGAAAGGAAATACTAAAGGGATTTTTCTGGCAGAAGGAAAATTATCCCAGATGGAAGCATGAAGAAGCAGAAAGGAATGAAGAGTAACAAAAAGGATGGCTACATCCAAATGAATATTGATTATATAGAACAATGATATGATAAGAAAGTTCTGGGGAAGGGCATCTGAGTAGCTCAAATGGTTGAGTGACTCTGAATCTCGGCTCAGGTCTTGATCTCAGAGTTGTGAGTTCAAGGTCTTAAGATTGTGCTGGGCTCCATACTGAGCATGGATTCTACAGAAGAATAAGAATAGGAATAAGAAGAAAGGAAGAAAGGAAGTTAGTTAATTAGTTTTCTGGAAAAATAAAGTATAGAGAAAGATCTAATAATTTAAAAGATGACAACAGTAATATACAAGTTAAGAGAGCAACAGTAATATACAAGTTAAGAGGGAGAAATGGAGTTAAGTTGTTTTAAGGTGATTTCATTACCCAGGAACTGGAAAAAAATACATTAATAAGTTAGGATGCACTGAAAACAACAAAAAGAAATCTTAAAGAATGAACAACTAACAGGCTAAAGGGATAAAAGGGAATTCTAAAAAATGCTTAAATAATCCAAAAGTAGGCAAGAAAGGAGAAAAAAAGGAACAGAGAATGGTAAGTCAGAGAAAACAAGCTGTATCCCGTTAGGTTTAAATTTAATTATATTAGTAATTCATTAAATGGTCAAATTATGGGCGCCTGGGTGGCTCAGTGGGTTAAGCCTCTGCCTTGGGCTCGGGTCATGATCCCAGGGTTCTGGGATTGAGCCCTGCATCAGGCTCTCTGCTCAGCAGGGAGCCTGCTTCTCCGTCTCTCTCTGCCTGCCTCTCTGCCTACTTGTGCTCTCTCTCTGTCAAATAAATAAAATCTTTTTTAAAAAAATTTTTTAAATAAATAAATGGTCAAATTAATGGGACACCTTTGTGGCTCAGTCGTCACATGTTTGCCTTCACGTCATGATCCCAGGATCCTGGGATGGAGCCCTGTGTCAGGCGTCCTGCTCTGCAGGGAAGCCTGCTTCTCCCTCTCCCACTCCCTTGGCTTGTGCTCCTGCTCTCACTCTCTTTCTCTCTCAAATAAAGAAATAAAATCTTTTTTAAAAAATGGCCAAATTAAGAGGCAAAGATTATCAGATTTGATTTTTTTAAAAAGTGTATCATAAAAGACATACCTTTTAAATATAAGGAGACAGAAAACTTAAAAACAAAGGATGGAAAGAGATATACATGCAAACGCTAACAAAAGAACTCCAGTATAACCACACTAATATCTGAGAAAATAGACTTGAAGACAGGAAGCCTTACTAGAGATGAAAAGAGACATTTCATAGTGATAAGAAGGTCCGATGACATAAGCATCTGAAATGTGTATGCATCTGATAACATAGTCTCAAAAAATAAAAGACAAAAATTGTCAGAACTGGGGCACCTGGGTGGTTCAGTGGGTTAAAGCCTCTGCCTTCAGCTCAGGTCATAATCCCAGGGTCCTAGGATCGAGCCCCACATTGGGCTCTCTGCTCCACGGGGAGCCTGCTTTCTCCTCTCTCTCTGCCTGCTTGTGATCTCTGTCTGTCAAATAAATAAATAAATTTTTTTTAAAAAATTGTCAGAACCAAAAAAAGAAAGATACATTCACAATCTTGGTTGGAAATTTTAACACTGCTCTCTCAGTAACAGAAGAACAAAAATACGAAACAATTCATTAACAACAATTAGATAAAATGGACGAATTCTGGAAACACATAAACTATTAAAAATGCTCAAGTAGAAATAGAAAATCTGAATAGATCTATAAGAAGTAAAAAGATTGAAGGACACCTGGGTGGCAGAGTAGGTTAATCATCTGCCTTCCGCTCAGGTCATGATTTCAGAGTCCAGGGACAGTGCCCTGCATCAGGTTCCCTGCTCAGCAGGGAGTTTGCTTTTCCTTCTGCCTCTCACCCTGCCCTGCTCATGCTCTCTTTCTCTCTCTCATTCTCAAATAAATAAATAAGAACTTAAAAAAAAAAAAAAGGTAAAAAGATTGAACCAATAATCACAAAAACCTCACAAAAGAAAAGCCAAAAACCCGCTGACTTCAGCAGTAAACTTTACCAAACATTTAAAGAACAATTAACACCAATACTCTCTCAAACTCAACCAAAAAACTGATGAAGAAGGAAAACTTCCTAACTCCTTCTATAAGGCCAACATTACCTTGATAACAAAACCAGAAAAAGAAGATCACAAGAAAACTACATAACAATATCCCCCAGAAATATAAATACAAAAACCCTCAACAAGATACTAGTAAACAGAATCCAGCAGCAGTATTTTGAAAGGATTATATACCACGATCAAATGGAATGTATCCCAGTAATGCAAGTGTGATTCAACAAAGAGAAATCTAACAATGTAACACACTACATTAATAGAATGAAGGGTGGGGAGGAAAGCCACATGTTCATCTCAACTGATACAGAAAAAGACATTTCACAAAATTCAACACTCCTTTCATGATAAAAATAAAAATAAAACACTGAACAAACTAGGAATAGAAGAAAACTTCCTCAGTATGATAAAAGGCATTTATGAAAATTCACAGCTAACATCAAACTCAATGGATGAAAGACTGAAAGCTTTCCCCTTAGATTAGGAAAAAGCAAGAATGCCCACTTTCCCCAGTTCTCTACATTGTACTAGAAGTTCTGGTCAGAGCAATTAGGCAAGCAAAAGGAGTAAAAGGCATCCAAATTAGAAAGAGGTAAAACGATCTCTATTCATAGATGACATGACCTTGTCATTTAGGCAATCCTAAAGGACACAACCAAAAAATGAACACATTCAGCAAAGTTGCAGGATACAAAACCAGCACATAAAAATCACTGTTAAGTAAAGAATAATCACAAACTGAAATTAAGAAAACAATTTCATTTACAGTAACATCAGAAAGAATTAAACACTTAGAAATAAATTTAACCAAGGAGATAAAAAGACTTGTATACTGATAACTACAAAAGATTGCAAAAAGAAATTAAAGACCTAAATAAACAGAAAGACCTCTGGTATTCATGGATTGGAAGACTTAATCTAGCTACAATGGTAATACTCCCCAAATTGATCTATAGATTCAATACAATCCCTATCAAAATCCCAATGGCCTTTTTTGTAGAAATGTAAAACCTTATACTCAAATGCATATATAATTGTAAGGGTTCCCAATACCCAAAAGAATCTTGGAAAAGAACAAAGTTCTTTTACCAAAGTTCAAGATACCAACACTTACTAAAGACCTACATAATCAAGACAGTGTGACACTGGCATAAATATAGACATATAGATCAATGACACTGAATTAAGAGTCCCTAAATAAAGCCATACATCTTTGGACAATCAACTGGTTTTTACTGAAAAATCTGACATAAAACACCACATCCGTTTAAGTTATACAGTGTGTTACTTTGATATATATGTATATATTGTAATATTGTGGTCAATTAATACGACCAAGACCATCTAATGAAGAAAGAGTGGTCTCTTGAACAAATAGTGCTGGGACAATTGGATATCCACAGCAAAAGGATGAAACTGGACCCTTACCTTACTCCACATACAAAAATTAATTCAAAATGGATCAAAGATCAAAACATCACAGTCAACACCATAAAACTCTTAGAAGAAAACATAGGAGTAAATTTTCATAACCTTGGATTTGGCAATGGTTTCTTAAATGACACCAAAAGTACAAGCAAAAAGGAAAAAAAGAACAGAGAAATTGGATTTCATAAAAATTAAAAACCTCTGCATCAAAAGATATATCCAGAGAGTAAAAAGACAACCCAAAGAATGGGTAAAATTTCTGCTAACCATATATCTGATAAGAGTACCATATCCAGAATATGTAAACTCAACAACAAAAACACAAACAATGCAATTAATAATGAACAAATACTCTGGGGCACTTGGCTAGCTCAGTCGGTGGAACATTTTACTCTGGATCTCGGGGTTGTGAGTTCAATGATGGGTGTGGAGGTCACTTAAAAATAAAATCTTCAGGGGTGCCTGGGTGGCTCAGTCATTAAAGGTCTGACTTCAGCTTGGGTCATGGTCCCAGGGTCCTAGGATCAAGGCCCGCATCAGGCTCCCTGCTCAGTGGGAAGCCTGCTTCTCCCTCTCCCATTCCCCCTGCTTGTGTTCCTTCTCTTGCTGTGTCTCTCTCTGTCAAATAAATAAAATCATTAAAAATAAAATAAAATATTTAAAGGGCACCTGGGCGGTTCAGTTGGTTAAGTGTAGGACTTTTGATTTCAGCTAAGGTCATGATCTCAGGGTCATGAGATTAAGCCTACCATTAGGCTCTGTACTGAGTGTAGAGCCTGCTTAGGATTCTCTCTCTTCCCCTCTGTCTTCTCCAGCCTCTTCACCCAGCTGCACTCCCACATGCGTGTGTGCTCTAAAAAAACTCTTAAATAAAAATATTTTTAAATCAAATCTTTGAAAAATAAAAATGAGCAAAGGATTAAGGATTTTATTTATTTATTTTCGAGAGAAAGCACATGGGTGGGGGGTAGGGGAAGGGGCAGAGGGAGAGGGAGAGAATCTCAATCAACTCCCCACAGGGTTTGATCTCACAACCCTGGGATCACGACCTGAGCCAAAACCAAGAGTCAGAGGCTTAACCAACTGAGCCACCCAGGTGCCACTAAGGATTTAAATTGACATTTCTCCAAAGAAGATACACAAATGATCAATAAGCATATAAAAAGACACTCAACATCACTAACGATTTGAGAAAGGCAAATCAAAACCACAAGAAGATATTAAGATGGCTACTATCAAAACACAGAAAACAAGTGCTGGCAAGGATGTGGAGAAATTGAAAACTGGTACAGTGCTGGTGGGAACATAAAAAGGCTCAGTCACTTTGGAAAACAGTACGGCTGTTTTTCAGAAAGTGAAAAATGATATTATCATATGATCCATCAATACCACTCCTGGGCATATACCCAAAAGGAATTTAAAGCAGGGTCTCAAAGAAATACCCACACATCCATATGTCCATAGCAGTATTATTCACAGAAACCAAAAGGTAGGAGCAATCCAAGCATCCATAAGCAGACAAAAGGATAAACAAAATGTGATACATACAGACAATGGAGTTTTATTCAGTCTTAAAAAGGAAAGAAATTGGGGCGCCTGGGTGGCTCAGTGGGTTTAACCTCTGCCTTCGGCTCAGGTCATGATCTCAGGGTCCTGGGATCGAGCCCCACATGGGGCTCTCTGCTCAGCAGGGAGCCTTCTTCCCCCTCTCTCTCCACTTGCCTCTCTATCTACTTGTGATCTATCTCTATATATCAAATAAATAAAATCTTTAAAAAAAAAAAAGGAAAGAAATTCTGTCACAGGCTACAACATGGATGAACCACGAGGACATTATGCTAAGTGGCATATATCAGTCACAAAAATATAAATTCTCTGACTCCTCTTGTTTGAGGAATCTACAGTAGCCAAATTCACAGAAGCATCAAGTGGAACGGTAGTTGTCAAGCACAAGGTAGAGGGTGGCTGTTGTTTATTATGTAGAGAGTTTCAGTTTGGGGAGATAAAAAAGTTCTGGAGGTTAGTTGCATAGCAATGTGATATACTTAACACTATGGAACTTAACTACATAAGATGGTAACTTTTATGCTATGCGTATTTCACCACAAATTAAATTTTTTTTTACTATAACTGTTAAATAAATTTTTTTTAATCCAAAAAAAAAAAATGGGCAAGTTACTCAAGTAGACATTTCTCCAAAGAAGTTGTAAAGATGTCCAACAAAAACATGAAAAGATGCTCCAGCGTCACTAGTCATCAGGGGAATGCAGATGGAAACCACAATGAGACACCGCCTCATACCCACTAGGATGCTGATCCCTAAAAATGAAAAGGAATGGGGTTTTCTGTTTGTTTGTTTGTTTTAAAGATTTTATTTATTTGACAGAGAGAGACAGCGAGAGAGTGAACACAAGCAGGGGGAGTGAGAGAGGGAGAAGCAGGGAGCCCGATGCGGGGTTCGATCCCAGGACCCATGACCCTGACTTAAGGCAGACACCCAACGACTGAGCCACCAGATGCACCCAAGAAAGGCAGTGGAGAAACTAAAACCCTCACATACTGGCAGCAGGAACTTAAAATGGCTCAGGCGCTATGGAAAACATTTTCACAGTTCCTCAAAAAGTTAAGCACAGAATTCTCATGTGAGGGAGCTAGTCTATTCCTAGGAATTGAAAACAAGTGTTCAAACAACAACAACAATTGTACACAAATGTTCACAGCAGCATGATTCACAATACCCAGAAGGCGGAACAACCCAAATATCCATCGGCAGGTAAACAGATAAACTGTGGTATATCATGCAGTGGAAGGTTATCTGGTCCTAAAAAGAATGAAGTATTGACACATGCTAGAAAGTGGACGAACCTTGAAAACAAGTGCAAGTCAAAGAAACCAGGCACCAAAGGCCACATATTGTATGACTGAATTCACATGAAATACACAGAATAGGCAAATCCAAAGAAAAAGAAAGCAAATCTGGGTTGCCAGGGGCGGGAGGGAGGAGAGAATGGGGTGTGACTGCTAATGGGCACAGGGTTGCTTTTGGGGTGATGAAAAAATTCTGGAAGTACAGAGTGGTGATGATGGCACACCATGTGAATGTACTTAATTCCACTGAATTGCATACTTCAAAATGGCTAAAATGGTATGTTATGTGTACTTTACCACAATAAAAAAAAATAACTAAGGATGTACAAGACTTGCATGACACAATTAAAAGGCTTGACCTTATCTACACATACAGAACATGACAAGTACCAGCTGCAGAATGGACTTCCTTTACAAGCCCACATGAAACATCCACAAAAATTGTGCATCTGAAGAACATGCACCGAGCCCCTCTGCCAGCTGCTTTATTTCCTCTCTAACCGGAGCTGTTTCTGGGGCCCTCGCAGGCCCCACCTTCTCGAGATGCCCACATCCACCACAGAGCGCAAGGGGGACAACTTGAAGCAGGGGAAGCCGCTCCCGTGGAGAGCTCACGGAACTGCAGCCAGGCCCTGGGCTAAGTGCCATCTCCTAAAGCCACAGGAAGCATACACGGCAAATCAGAGATTTAGTGAGGTAAGTAACTTGCCCCAGGCCATACAGCTATCATGTGAGGAAGTACAGGGGACTCTGGCCCAGAACCCTTTCCCCTGATCCTTTTGCAATAGGGCCTCAAGAGAGAACACCGGGATCCTCAAGGTCTACTGCCTGCAGATACCACCACCCTATCCCACCCACGAAAGCGCGGGGAAGGGGCTGGTGTTTCTCTTCAGCCACCGGCACTGAGGTGGGCCAGTGGCAACGAAGGCCCACCCAGCTTAGGGGTATCCTCAGCCTAAGGGGTCACTGGACAGTGGCTACTGCCATTCGTAACCATGGAGCAGGCCTTTTAGAACTTGGCACGGCAGGGTCCTGAGGTTGCGCTGAGGCTCGGCCAAGGGTGCGGCATCTTTAGTGCTCTTCCTAAGGTGTGCTAGCAACACACTTGCTCTCCGTAAACAGAGTGAGCCATCTGGGGGAGCATTAGCTGGTTGATGGGCACTAGCTCTGGTGACATTAGCATGGAATATACTTGTCTTCTCTCCTGTTCCACACTCAGGCTGCCAGCCCATGACAGCTCTTTATGCCAAGGTCAACAAGGCTGTCACCCTTCCCAGGCCAGGCGCCCCAGTGTGTTCACCTGAGCCAGCCTGCTCAGGCTGCCATCAGGCTGCAGTCTTCATATTGGTGACCCTCCACAGATCTGCAGGCTAGGCCTTGGGGGCTCTCCGGCATTCAAATGTTAATATAAGTAATGAATACCATTGTCATTCTTATGTAATGACATTATTCATAATAAAATCCTCACTAGGTGCCAGACCCTGACAGCTGGTGTTGTGCATATTAATTCTCTCCATTCTTCCCAGGACACTAGTCAGAATATCATTATTCCCACCTCGCGGGGGCATAAGCTGATGCACAGAGAGACCCAGAGTCTTGCCCAGCGTCACAGAGCTTCCATGTGGAGGCAAGAGGAGGATCTGTAATTGGGTGTTCTTCCACTCTCTGCCCTGGGCTTTCTTGGTTAACTCCAGAATGATACTGGATGGCCTCTTGTCCCCAGGAGTTAATGACAGATCCCCAAATCAACAGAGGGACTCTGAGCTCTGCTAGGTGAGCAATGATGGGGTAGTGACTGGTAGGGTCAGATGAAGTGATGGGGAACACAGAGGAGAACATTGAGATGGGGGGTCTGGGCTCACAGGCATGCACATAGCCAGCTACACTTACCACCTGAAGGAGGGCAAGAGAGCCCAAAGAGGGGGGTCCCGGGAGCAGATGGAGGAAAGAAGAAGGAGTTACTGAGCCACAAGCAACACTGAGAAAGTCCAGGGCTGAGATAGCATAGCCTCATAGCCTGGGGCACTCACCTGTCAGTCACTGCCTGGTGGTGGGTGGGGGTGACAAGAATGCCCTTTGAGGGCAACCTACCATTTGAGGGGTGGGGGCTGCCTGGGGCCAGACAATGCAGCGGGGTCAAATTCAGACTTGCAGGACAAGGGTAGGATGAGCCTGAGATCTTTTAGCAATGCGTGGAATCAACACAGCTAGGGGGCACATCTTATCCTGCAAACCCTAATTCCCCTGTGCCTCAGCTCTTCTCATTGTCCTGCTCAGGGACAGGCAGATCTCAGAGAGATAGAGACAGGGCCACGTCTAGAAGCCAAGTTGCCCAACTCCCAGGTCTGCTTCAAGAACCATGGCCAGCAAGCAGCTGTTAGGAAGGGGGCTGGAGAAAGGAGGAGCCCCAGGACATGGTGGGGAGGGTCAGTGAGAAGACACACCCCTTTCCTGCCTCCCCGACTCACATGTCCGTGCAGGTCCGTGTTGAGCAGCATCAGAGCACAGGTGAGTGTATGGATCCCATCTAAATCAGAGATGGTCGCACCCTCAGTGTGAGGACCCAGTTCTTCACCAAACCCAGCCACCCAATTGTCTCCTGACAGAGTCAACCTGGTGGCCTTGGAGACAGGAAGAGGCCAGCTACCAGCCAAACACACCTCAGGGCCCAGGACCCATGGGATGCTCCCTGCCCCACCCCCACCACAGCACCAGAGTCACCTGCCTGCCCCAGGTCAGGGCCAACCCCTCCCCTCAGAGGGCCCCAGATCACCCTGGGCCTGTTCTAGGCCAGACTCCTGCCTCCTGTGACCGAACTCATCTTGACACTCAGACCCAGGAGCGGCGCTGGGTCCTGGACTATGTCCCTACCATGGCCTGTGTCTCCTCCAATAACTGGCCTCGTCCCCCAGGTCCTGGGGCTCAGGTCCATCCACAGGGAAAGTCCTGCCGCTTAGTGGACTAAGAGGGCCCCGCCCCAGGACTCCACCCCAGGACTCCCACCGTACCAACAATCAGCACTGCTATGGGGGACCAGGGAGAACAGAACACCACAGCCCGAATCTAGGACAGCGGACTCCCAGGCACGAAGAATGACCATAGGCAAGACATTCGGAAGGTGTCTTGTCCAGCAAGCAGATCTCATTCCAGGTGCCATAGTTCCTGTGTTCCGTGTTTAGCGAGCAGGACAGAAGCGGCTGTTGGCGGGGTTGGGGGGAAGCCGGGGCCCCGCGGAGCAGCAGGTAGGGCAGGCGGCCGTACCTTCCGAGGTTCTGTCCTCCGGGTTGCACTGGCGGTAACGGCGGGAGAAGTGCGTCAGGACCCGCTCACGCTCCTGCGTCTCCCCCATCAGCGGGAAGGCCTTCAGGAAGGTTCTGGAGGGCAATTTAAGGATGCTGGAGACCTCTAGAGTCTCTCAGTCAGTATGGATCCTCACCCGCGGAAGAACTCGCTGCCACCACCACCACGCACGCGCAAACACCGCACGCACGCGCACACGCACGCACGCGCCACATAAACCCGTCGGAGGGGGCCAGGGCTCCAGTGCACAGGCACCTTCCCCAGGACAGCTTCCGGAGTGTGGAGGCTAGGGGGCTTTAGAATTTCAGCCCTCAGTGCCTTCCAGGAACCAGACAGGGTACAGAGTGTGAGGAACAAAGGCCCTTCAGTGCTGCCGTGGGCCTGCTTCAGGATAAACACCCACTTCTCTCTCCCTCCTCTCTGGCGAGGCCTGCATGGGCCACACCTGCGCCCTACCACCCCCCCACGCCCCCCATCCCACCCCCAGCTCCTCCTCAGTCATTCCTGTTCCTCATCAGATGTGCCACCAGCTGAACACCAAGCCCCACCTTGGCCTCCTTCACCCTTCCCCCACACCAAGTCTGAACTGCCAGTGACTTGTTCTTCATCCTAGATCTCAAACCCTCCTCCTCCTCTGCCCTCATCATACACCCAGCACACTCACTGTGGCCTCCAGACTGGGGCACCCTTGTGCCTCTCTGATACGTTCCCCCTGCAGACACGGAGCATCATTTCTAAACACACATGCAATTGAGATTCATCCCTGCTTAAAACATGTCACTGTCTCCCCCGGGTGCTCAGGATAATAGCCAAGATCCTAGTGTTCTGACCTTCACAGAACATGTTCCCACCACCCTCCTGTCCCTCCAACCTCACCCCCATCCGCCTTCCACACCATATTCACACCCCGGCCAGGACAGGCACCTTTCCAGCTCCATGCCTCTGGGGAGGCTGAAGCTATCTGAAAGGACATTCCCTCCTCTACTGGGCACCTCTACCCACCTCCCCTGGCCCACTTCAAAAGCCACTGGCTTTCAGGGGCCCTGGGAGTTGATCCCAAAACCACAGGGGCTGGGAGATGGGGCCTAGGCACTCCTCTTCTTGGACCTAGGCACCCCTCTTCTTAGGAAGAAAAACTGCAAACTGAGCAAATTCGAGCCTTTATTTGTGCAGTGTTCCTGAGACTAGTTCATTCCTAATTTCGCTATGGTTCATTTCGTTTCTGGAAAGACCGCTTTGCTTTATGCTCTCTCATGCTGCTCCTGAGGCCCCCTGAGACCTGTGAGCACATCTTGGCCACACCCTCTGAGGACTCTCAAGGCATCCAACACTATAGGCCATGGTCTTCTTCAATCCCAGGCAGTCAACTGCCATACAAAACACGCTGTCTGTCATCTAGTCTCCCCTTCCTCCCACCTCCAGTCTCTCCTGTTCCCTGTTCTCTTCCTCCCTTCTGGCACCCAGCTCTGCCCTCTTCCTCTAACCACACTGCGCTAGGACTTTTTAAAACCCATCCCCCATCCCAGCCTTGACCTGTCCTATCTACAAGCCATCCATCCCTCCCACTCCCCAGGCCAAACACTCCTTCACCAGGGGTCCTCCCCAAGCCCCAGTCCAACACAGACACCACCAAACTCTCAGGTGGCCCAGGCTCATCCTCACCATTGCCTACCCTCTCCCCTGCACTTTGGCCTCACCCATCCCTCTACTCAATCTTCTGGAGGACCCTCACACCAATCTTTCCTTTAGCCCCACTGCCCACCTCAGACTTATCCTCTCCCACCAGACCCTCTTCAGAAGCCTGCATGCCTCCAGACCAAAGGCTGCCAGCACTACCACCAAAATAATGCTTTATATCCAGCAACTTCTGTGGCTCCCCAGTGCCTTTGCAGTTGAACCTCAATCTACTGGGCTGGCATACAAGGCTCTCTAGCACAACACCCAGGCCTCTGATCGTGACCTGACCCACCAAACATCTTCTCCCGCCACTCTTCCTCATCCCAGTAACCTTCAGACTCAGCTCAGGACAGAGCAACTTGAGCAGCACAATACCTCCCCTGAGAACCTGAGATAAACCAGACAGAATACATCTGTCTTAAGCTCTCAGGAAGCCACAGGGCCAAACTTCCAGAGAGGAAAGAGTGGAGGTGAGGAGTTCATCTACAGATAATTTTTCCTTGGGGGCATTGCTGATTATGTGCAAAGGCAAGAGGCAGAAGACCTTGTTTCAGGGAGCTGAAGACACAAACCTGGAGACCTAAAGGATTGTGAATATACGGCCAGTATTCCCTTTGAGAAGTCTGCCAAATTCTGAAGATGTGAGGGGCAGGATGCTAAGAAGCTAAGCATAAAGCCTCTAAGAAGTAGAAGGACTGAGTTTGTTTTGTTTTGTTTTGACACTCTACCCATACTGAGGAGACACAATTAGGATTCAGGACCCACCAAAGGGAGAGGCCCCAGTGAACACACTAGGCTTCTAGTGGAAAGCCATGGGGGCCTCCACCCTGTGATGGGAGATCCCTGAGTTTACCAAACTTTGGTGCAGCCTTTCCTCAGCTCAGCCATGGTCAGATTAAGAGTACACCCCTGCCCCCCCCAACTGCCTAGCAAAGGACAAGGTAAACTTTTGCTGGAGGAAAATACAATTATCTAGAACCTCTCTAAAAAGAAACAGATGAGATGATTCCAATGATACAGATATTGGGATGAGCAGGCTTTGAAATAAGGACTTTGAAATAACTAGGATTAGTATGTTCAAAAAGAGAGGGAAAGATGGAGTAAATGAATGAAAAGATGAGAAATCCCCCCCCCAAGAATTAGAATCTATTTTTTATAATTTAACAAAATGAAAATTTTAGGGGCTCCTAGGTGGCTCAGTCATTAAGCATCTGCCTTCAGCTCATGATCTCAGGGTCCTGGGATCAGAGTCCCACATCGGGCTCCCTGCTCAGCTGGAAGCCTGCTTCTGCCTCTCCCACTCCCCCTGCTTGTGTTCCCTCTCTCACTGTGTCTCTCTCTGTCAGATAAATAAATAAAATCTTAAAAAAAAAAAAAGAAAGGAAGAATATGCTAGAACTGAAAAATATACTAATAAAAAGTAAAAATTCAATAAATGGATTTAACAGCATATTAGACACAGAAAAAAGGGTAAGTGAACTAAAAGCAGGTCAACAGAAAATATCCCAAGTGAAGCAGAGAAAAAGGAATGGAAAATACATTTTTTTAAGTGTGGGAGACATGTGGGACACAGTGAGGTCTACCATCCGGGGACCACCCCCCACTTAGCACAGAGATTGCGAATCCCCCTACGCCCCAAGGGCTGTGGCCTGCTGTCTCCCTGTGGGCCCTGCCTGTTGACTGGCTAGACACTGGGCTGCCCTACCCTCCACCCCCTGGAGCCTGCACCTGACCCTTCTGAAGGCTACTGTCTGCATCCAAACACCAGAGGACCTGAGATCAAACCCCATTTTTGCCATCTCCTCCCTCATGGACAGAGGAGGAATCACCCTTACCTAATGATTGGTTCCTCACTTGTAAACAGCAGTCCTAACACCTACGCTGCGGGGTGTGGTCAGGATGAAGTCCGAAGGGTGTGGAAAGACCCATCCCATCTGGCAAACAGGAAGTGCTCAAATACTGGCAAGTCCTTTGCCCTTCAGCTCCAGAAACCTCAAGATGGCATTCCCACCTCCTGCGCTCAGCCCTCCACCACTACCAGGGACTGTTGTGCTCATGGCGCCTTCTCCACAGCCTTCCTGGGAGGGTCCAGAGACTCACCCAAGGTTGCACAGCAAGTTTATGACAGAGCTTGCATGAGAATCCAGATGTGTGGCCTGTATCCCACGTGGATACCCCCCCATCCCAGCCCCACTGACCTGAGTGCTCGGTCCAGGGTCAGGCCTGAGAAGTCGAAGAAGCTGAGATACTCCCCAGCCACCAGCCTGCTGAACTCATTGCTGTCAGGAGAGCACGGGGTATCCGTTAGAAGCAGGGCACAGCCACCAACAGGAGGCACATGGGCAGTGAGCCTTGGGGGACCCAGAGCCACCCACCCAACCTGCCCTTCCCTAGGCTGCCTCCCCCTGCCAACCAGCTGGGCTATGACAGTCCATCCTTGGGTTGGAGGGGGTCAGGAAGGCTTCCTAAAGGAGATGAGGTCTCTGTGAAGACAGCAGACCTCTAAGAAAGTAAGAGCCAGTGAGGTGAAGGGAGTAGGGGGACGGATGACGCCAAGTGTCCCCAGTAAAGGAAACTGCACATGTCCAAGTAGCTATCAGCAGGGCCCTGTGGCCAAAGCCAGAGAGCAGGAGCAGTGGCAGCAAGAGATGAGGTAGGGTGTGGGGCACAACAACCAAGGGAAGGGTGGGTAGTATTCAGGAAGGGGGTGAAGAAGGGAGGGGTTGAGTGAGTGGGTCAGATCTGTGTGTGGAACACTGTCTGCTGAGTGGAAAACACTAGGGGCTACAGGGGCTGCTTCCTAGAGAGACAGCGAGTTTGGGGAGGAGCAAGATTTCCGAAGCAGAATCCACAGGCGATGGAACGGTGCAGCACATGACCCCAGGAGGTGGGCCGTGGGGAGGTGTCCAGAGCTGGACATCAGGTGGGGCTGGATGTCCCCATGTGAGAGATGGCAGCTGGTTAATGGTTGGAGAAAGGGGATGACCCCAAGCGAGAGAAGGGTGCAGACCTAGGACGGAGATCAGAGGAAGCCCCTCTTAAGGGTGGAGGCCAACTGAGGAGAGAGAGGGCGCCCCTGAAGGAAACAGAGAAACACAGCCAGAGAGAGCCAGGGGTGCAGTGTCCTGGAGGCCGAGGGAGAGTTTCAAGAATATTGGAGAGATGAATTCTTGTCAGAAAAGAGAACAAATTTCCACCTGAACCTATCCAAGCCCCAAGCTCTCCCCCATTTACAGGAGACTTGGGACTGGGGAAATAGAGAAAGCGTGACATTAACTCCATGGGGACACCAAGTTCAAATCATGGAAAATTCTTCCTGACAAACGGCTACAGATACCTGGGCTTAGAAAAAGGAGGCAGCCTGGCAGCCTATTAAGAGACTTAAGAGGAAAAAAAGAGAGACTCAAGAGACACGGTGGCCAAAGGTAAAGCGTGGACCTTGTTTGCATCCTCATATGAAGAAGCATTTCTGAGACAGAATATTAAACTAAGGCTAAATGTTAGAGATTCTATGGAATGTTGGTTAGTTTTGTTAAAAATTATAATGGAATGATGATTATATTTAAAAATCCTCATCAGTTAGAGACACATACGGAAGTATTTATGGATCAAATGACAGAGCGTCTAAAACATGCCTTAAAATATCCCAGCAAAAAATGGGTCGGGGGTGGGGAAGGGGGATGTTGTTAACTTTGAAGCTGAGTAATGGGTATGTGGAGATTTCATATATTTTCTCTGTTTTTGTGTATGGTTGAAATTTGCAAAACAGAAATTGTACTGAAGGAAAAAGAAAGGAGTGGGGTATGTCTGCAATGTTGCAGAGGGATAAACTGAGGCCAGGTAGCAGCCCCTGAACTCAAAGACAAAGGCTGCTAACTTGGCCCTGACCTGGAAGGTCGGCTGAAAGCAGATGGTGGGAGGGGAAGCCTGCCCCAGGGGTTGAATGTGGAGAGGGGGCGTGCACTGAGGCCACCCAGGGCAGAAAACTTGAGACTTCTGACTGCCAAGAAGCTGGGGAGGAAGTGTGGTTGTAGAAGAATTTTTGTTTTCAGATGGGAGGGACTTAAGCGGGTTAGGTGCTGATGGAGACTCTTATAGAGGAGGGGCTGAAGGACCGGGAGGCTGCAGATCAAACATAACCTAGGCTCCAGGAGAATGTCATTAAGTTGAAGGTGGGGGTCACAGTCCAGCAGGAGAGGTGAGGCTTCAAAGTCATGATGTAATGTCTGGGCTGGGGCTGGGAGGCAGGAGCAATGGGGAGGCTAAGAAGGGTAAAGGAGGAAGCAGGGAGAGAAAGGGGGAGCAGGGGGGCACTGGGGGTTGGGGAGGAGGGAGTAGGGATTGGGGAAATGATCCCAAGCAGAGCTCCCCTCAGCTTTTTCAGTCAGTTTTGACTTGGGGCCTAGGGGCTGGACTGCCCCTTTGACTTGAGAGCTGTGACTGCCTCCCCATCTCAGAGCCTAAATGTGGGGACGAGAGGCCCCCTGGAGGAAGGGCAAAGGCAGGTGGCCACGCTGATAGTCAGAAACACTATGTTTCTGGGTGTGTGTCTGCTGATTCCCTCAGTCCCTGCCTGTCTCCCCATCCCCACACCGCCCCCAGCACTCCTACGTGGCTAGTTCCCTTTCCCCAGTCCCAGGGCCAGGGTTGTGCTTTGGAGGCTTCAGGCCCCTTAGCCAGTCCCAACAGACTGAGAGTGGGGCTTAATGAGAGCCAGGAACCTCTTCCCAGTTCCTGGGTCCCCAGCAGTCCCCGCCCAGGCCCAGGTTCTCCTCTCCCCAGCCCCGCCCCCCTGCTCTGTCCTCACTACCATCACCACAGTCCCATAACCACTCCCCAGCCCCAAGGGACCGCCCCACCACCACCTCCCAGGCAGCCCAGAAAGGAAACAGATTTAGGGCAAGGCCAGGAATGAGGACAGTAGCAGGAGAAGGAGCTCTTGGGGACTATTGGGAACCCCCCCAAGCACCAGACACCCTTGACAGTAGTCACCCACACATACTTCAGGATGAGGAAGACACTGGGTTTGCCCGGGGTGGGGGGTATGCAAACAACTCACTTCTTGCCTAGCTGCCGGGCAACGTCACAGCGCTGAAAGCCCTCGAGGTGGTAGAGGCGGCGAGCCAGCCGGCGAGCAGCCTCACTGACGCCCTGGCACCCGTTGGCCAGTGGGTCTGTACTGCCCGGCTCCAGCCCCTCCGAGCTGCTCAGTTCTGAGTCTGAGTCTGAAAATCCATCCTTTAGGCTGGGGTCACTGCACAAGGAAGGTGGGGACAGAAAGAAGGGGACCAGGGTCAGAGCCCCAGGAAGAGTCTGGGAGGTCTCCCCAGGCCTCTGAAAACCACCCAGGTACCAAAGCAGGGGCAGAACTCCACTGTATCAGGAGGGAATCTAGTCAGACTTTTAGAAGAGCCTCGCAGTGAAATCACTAGAAGCTACATGATCCACACAGCACGGCTCTCTGGCCCCACCAGGGATAGAAGGGCATAAGAGGGCAGCAGGGAACCTGAGGACCAGGGTGGGAGGTCTGGGATGCCACGACCGTAGAGAGGACTTGTTCACTCTGGACACTGGCTCACCCTCACCTGCGGTGCCTGCTCTGGGTCTCAGTTTCCCCATCGGCCTAACGGTCTCCCGGTTCCCAGCCTAGGCTCTGCCTCACCTGGCTGAGTTCAGCAACTTGTCTGTGTCCTCCTCCTCCTCCTCCTCCTCCTCATCCCCACCTGGACCCCGGGGTCCGTCTTCGTGGAAGCCATTGGGCACGGCTGTGCGAGACAGGCGGCTCAGGACGTTCTCTGATCGGCTGCTGGAGATGGAGCATCGCAGGGGGCTGCCCAGCTCCCCATCACCACCAGCTGCTCCCACGTCCCCCTCAGGCCCCATGTCCCTGGTGCCCAAGCCGGCCCCCGGCTCGGGGCTATCACGGGCCCGCTGCTGGATGAGGGGTGTTAGGGGGGCCTCGAAGCTAACGCAGCTGTCACTCTCATCCGTGAGGCTCAACACGTCCAGGGAGTCGAGGCTGCTGTACTGGGTTCCCCGAAGCAGATCTGACTCCACAATCTTCTCAAACGTGGCACTGAAGCCATCCCGTACATCCGGTTCTCCCGGGCCACCCGGCCTGTGGGATGCAAGGACCAGTCACCATGCTGCCAGGGGGCCTCCCTTTCCACGGGCTAGGATGGCACCCATCCATGTCTGGGAGCTCCACAGGGGCAGGCGCAGGCAGGTGCGGGCAGGCGGGTCCTGTTTATTCTTTCAGCCCAGACTTCCTGGGCACGAGACGCCAGATGCTGGGCTGCGTACTAAGGTACAGCAATGAAAAAGGATGGGCGTGGTCCTCCCCAGTGCCCACCCTGTGCCTGGCCCAGAGTAGGCATCATTTATTTGTCTAAATGAATGAATGGGAGGCCTCTTCCTCCACTGTGGCCCAGGGGCTGCTGCCTCCAGGCTTCCCAGAGCTGCGTGGGTATCCCCCATCACAACTAGGGTCATGCTGGGTCAAAACTTTGCGGTCCCCACAGCCTGAGAGGCTCTCTGCTTAGCCGACCACACTGTAACTCTCAGGCTTGGCCTTAATGTCACTTCCGCACATCACCCACCTCACCGGCCCCTCTCCTCATCCTCCATCCTCAGGGTATCTCCTCCCTGGCTGCGAGCCCCTGTCAGCATTTCCCATCTGTTCCCCAGTCCCACCCCTCACAAGGCCAGGGAACAGCCAGCACACAGTCCGTGCTCAGTAAACACTGCTGAACGGCGTTTGGGGTGAACCTACAGGTGTTTGTCAGCCCGCTGGCCTCCCAGTGCACCGAAGCCACCGCAGGGCCTTGTCCTGTCCCTGCAAGAGGCCTTTGGGCTGGCAATTCCTCTGCCACAGGGCTCTTCCCTCACGTTGAAGCCCTCCTTCCTCATCCCTTTCTCCATGAGGTCCGCCCTGAGTACCCTCTTTATAATTGGGACCCACCTCCAAACACCTCAGCCCTTTTTTCCTACTTGATTTTTTTCCAAAGCACTTATCCCCCTTCCTACGTACTATATAATTATTACTTTCATGATTTATTATCTATCACCCCCAGACCTTAAGCTCCATCATAGTAGGAATTTTTGTATGTTCTGTTCCTGAAGTATCCCCAGCACCTAGAATAGAGCAGCACACGGAGGTAAACTGAGGCATCTCGGGAAGATTCTTACCCACAGGGGAGATACATAGGGAAGTCAGGTAAGGAAGAGGAAACACTGAAAAACAGCAAGATCAAGAAAGATGGAACAAAAGAGACACAAGAAGAAAAAGAGAGAGAGAGGAAGAAAAATAAGAGAGACAAGAAATAGACTGAGAAAAAGAGAAACAGAGAGGAAGAGGCAGAGAGAGAGACAGAACATAGAGACAGCGAGGAGAAGAGACCCAAAGGAAGAAGCAGGCTGAGTCCAGCCCATTTCAGATACATCAAGGTCTGCCTTTGCAAAGTGGCACACCCCTCATTCCCCCTGAGGATCGGCCACACACTGCTTCTCCTCCCAGCCCCTGCAGCCTCAGAGAGTCCTAGCTCTATTTGGAGGACTGAGAAGTACCCCCTCCCCTCAGACACCTCCTTGGACCCCAGGTCTGAGATGTGGTCCTACTGTGTTCCCCGCAAAAGCATACTGACCTGAGAGAGGAACTGGAGTCCCAGCCTGCTGCCCCCTGTCCAGTTCCGGCAGACTGAGACCTCAGCCTCATTAGGCGTTCTCTTGCCGGAGAAGCAAGTGGAAAGGGGGACAGGAACCTAAGAAGTAGCAGTACACCTGGCAGTAAGCTGGGGTGGAGTTGTCTCTGGTGACCTCCAGGAGGAACGGAAGGAACATAAGGGTAACTGCCTGGTTACCAGAGCAGATGCCAGACACCTGCCCAGCAAAGGGACCTCTGCTACGCCTGTGCTGGGTTCCAGAGATATCTGAATAATACAGATCTCTGCCCTTGGCGGAGTTCTCATCTCACTGTCAGAGCCTGAATGGTCTCCCCCATCCCACTATCTCCCACCCTCTCATGCACCAGAGCAGACCTGAGAGGTGGTCCTGACAGAGGCTTGAAGACCATTAGCCTAATCTCCAAACTTCCATCTGCCCCTACCTTCAGCCATCCCCAACAAATACACCACGTAAACACAAACAGTATGCTCCAAGAAGCCCCAGACCCTTGCATGCACCCCACTGCGAGCCAGGTGGCTGTCCTAGGACCTTTCTGGATGGAAACACTCCCGGCCACAGGTTACCTGGTACACGCAGGCACCCAGCCTCACGTACTTCCATTCCTACCCACAGAGCTAGCCACACTCAGCCCTAGACCTGGACATACCAACCCAAGTGTGCACCCACAGATGCACAGGCCACGCACACACAACCTCCCCCCCCAAACACACACACAAAACCACACAGACCCATGCATATCCATGTGTTCACACATTCTTATACCCACAACAATGCACAGGCCAAACAGACACGTGCATGCCACCTACGCATACTTGCTTGTCCAGGCCAGGGCCCAGAACTGTGCACACTAAGACTTCTGTACCACACTAAGACTTTGCTTTTCTCAGCCCACCCTGAGGTCTTCTAGACATTCCCTGTCCCATCCCCACCCCTCCCACCCACCCCCATCCTAATAGCACCTCCAAGACATGAAGGTTTCTCCACCTCCTACTGAGGATAATAGAAATGGGACTGTAACTGCAGTAAGTAGGACTGAAGTGAGATTCCTAGTAGAACCTCCAGAGGGCACTCAAGTGAGGGGCAGATGGCAGGGATTAACCCACAAAGTCTACTTTTTTGAGGTCACTTACAGAATTGGGAGATCTTCATCTCCAGGAAACAGAGGGATGGACCAGATGACCTTCCACATCAAAGCATTTTGGAACTTAACTCTACTGCCCAGCCTGGGATGGAGGGTGGTGTGTGGTCCTCCAACCCCACATGGATACAGCCCATGATGGTTTGGGAGGCTTTGGGGGTGGAAGGCACAACAGGCCTGCTGGCTTTTGAAATCTAATGGGCTCTAACCTTCCGAAACACTCAGAAGCTGGGCAAAACAGGGACATGAAATTCCCATCGTATGGAGGAGAAAAACAAGCACCTGAGAGGCTAAGTGGTTAGACCCAGGCCACACAGCACTGGAACAACCAAATGTAGTGAGCCCCCAACCCAAGACCCCACTTACCCCAGCTGACTGTCCTCAGTGTCCAGACAGAGACTCTTGGAAACATTGTCCCCCTCTGCCAGCCCACCAGCACTCCAGGGCCTGGACTCTGTAGAATCTTCCAGAATATTTGAGTCTGGCCCCAGAACTAGGCCATTGGTGAAGGAAAGACCAAGGCTGAGACCAGGGAGAGCCATGTCCGGGCCCTGTATGGGCTCTTCAGTGTCCACCAGAGCGCCCCTCATCTCATGTGCTGGGCTGTTGTAGCTACTGTTCTGGTCCTGACTGTATGCCATTCCATTCTGGACCCCGACTTCTTCCTCAGGCTCCAAGCTGGGGTTCCAGGCAGCACCACTTTCCCCAGGTAGTACAGACAGAAGCTTATCCTCATCCATGGCCACCACTCTTCCTCCCCGTGCTGACTGCTCCTGGAACTCCCCTAGACCTGGAGGGGAATAAAGAGATGAAGAGGTGAGTCAGACAGGACAGGTGCCGAGGGGTCTAAAACCCAGCAGGACCAGCACTGGGCAGCCTGCCTGGGGACAGGAGGATGGCGAGACGATCTTCTCAGGACCTCCTGGCTGGAATATGGGCTCAGGCTGTGGCACCCTAGGGCAACAGTCCCGCTCAGGCCAGCTCATCTCTCCCCGACCTGCATTCATCCTGTGTGCCCAGTTCTGCCTTCTCTGTTACCTCTTACAAGTCTCTGTTGTGTCCTCCAGAATCCACCAAAGCCCTGTGAGAAAAATCCAGGTTGGGAGGGACTAGGAAAGGGTCCAGGACTTCTCCAAACCCCCTCCCTTTCCTGCCTGTGTATGAGGTAAGCAAAACTCCAGGCTGACAGCAGCCGGTCCCCTTGTTTCTTCCCAAGTTCTCATCCTGACTCCAGGAGCCAGAGAAGAGTGAATCTGTGGGTGAATGGAGGGAACTGAGCTGGGGCTGCCTTCAGAGGGAGATTTAAGAAAGGAGGCAAGGAAGTCAACAGAAGTGCAGCTTCATTAGAACCTGACGCCAACCCAGAGAAACCAACCTGAGGTCCCAGGGCAGCTATCCCAGGCCCAGCATGGGGCGCTGTCCAGGGTGCTGGGCGGGTGAACCGCCACCCAGGACCCTCCCCTACACAATCTGCCTGTCTTCTCTGCCCAGCGCCCAGAGCCCTGGCTGTGCAAGGAGAAAGGAGGAGCGGGACCTGGGGATCCCCTCCACACCGGGGCCCCTAGAGCTCGCCCAGCCTTGAGGAGGGATGCCATGGAACATTCTGGGGAGAGTACAGGAAGGGGAGCTCGGCCCTGCTCTGCCCAACTCACTGAGTGACCCCATGTGGGTCCAGGTTGGGCCTCCTTACCGCCCCAGCCAGGCCTGCCCCCCATTCCCCTCTGCCCTGCTTTGGGTCTATACCTCCTCTTAAAATGAGGAGATGCATTTCAGCTGTTATCTCCATCCCTACCCTCCATCCCCTTTTAAAGCTGATCAAAACCAGCCCACAATTCCCAGAGACTTGCTGCCCAAGCTAATCTCAGACAAGAGGACAGATGCAATGGGCAAGTTCTAGCTCCCCCTCAACCCTGTCTCTGCCCCTGGCCCCACCTAGCCCCTAGGCTATTTCTGTATCACCCCATCCCACCCCATGACCTTTGTTACAGGGGATACAGACCATTCCCTCCAAACAACTTCCTTCCTTCCTTCTTCAGGCCTCAGTTTCCCCCAATACCCCCAGGCTCTTCTGGAGAAAGGGTCCTGAGGTTTCAGGGGAGTCTGGGAGAGAGAGACTGGTCAGCCTTCTGGGCTGCAGCAGAGCAAGTTGCAAGTACTGCAGTAAGAATTTAAGTGGACCCATTCTTCTTCTACTTGCCTGGTCTGAAGTGTCGCCCAAGGGACTTGTTAAAATAGATAATAAGGCCTTCCCCCAAAAAAACTCCTAAACCAGAACCTACAGGGATCAATATGGCAATCTTTTATTCCTTTTAAAAAAAAAGCATGAGTTAGACTCCAAGAGGAACTTCCCACGTAGAGAAGATGAGCCTGGAGAGGAAGGTCAGTCTTCTTCTCTGGGGGTTTCCAGGCCCTGGAGGGGGTATCTGCCACCACAGGACCACTTAAGATTCATTGAACCCTCAATTTTCACACATGGAGAAAAGAGAACAGGGTAGAAAGGGATCTGGGGCCTCCACCCACCACTCTGAGCATTTCTCCTAGAGTTCTGAAGATGACAGGAGTGTAAGATTTTACTTAAAAACAAATAAATAAACAAACAAAAGAGTAACAAAAAACATCTACAGATTAAAAAAAAAAAATGAAGATCCGGGCGGTAGACTATCTGGGCCCTGATCCTAGGACGCCAGGGACCCCAAGGGGCTCGGCACTAAGTAAGGGTTCCGTCTGGTCTGCCCTAAATCCCTGCTACTGCAGCTGCTATTTCAGTCTGCTCCCTCTGGTTGTGTGCTGGGAGCGGGGAGAACAGGAGGTCATCTCCTCAGCTGAGACTTCTGGGTGAGGGGAGCATTTCTAAAGGAAAGAGGAGGGAGAGTGGGGACTTCTGGCTTGCTGCCTGAGTTCTAGTCCTCTGGCCTGCTTTCTGGTCCAGGGGCCTGGATGCCCATTGGATGTGGGGCACAAGGCTCCAACCCAATTCTACCAGGGCGCCTCAAGCTCCCACACCCACACATGGAGGCTGAGCCCAGCAGGACCAAGTACCTCCCCTTTGGTCAGGGCTCTGTCTGAGGTCCCAGTGAAGGCTGGGATTTGAAAGCATAAACAGTTTCCCTTTATGCTCATGCTACACCAACCCCAAAGCCAAGGTTATAAACAAACCAAGGACATCTTGGGAGGCCCCTACTTCACCCCCCAACCTTCAGCATCTGCCTCAGGCTGGCTCCAACCCTACCTGCCCTGCCTTGTCCTCCTGCAGCTGGGAGTGGGATAGAGGTTCTGCCAACACCGGGCACTGGGCCGTGTCCTCAGTTTCAGGGGGTGGGCAGACAAGGGGCAGCATTGAGCTCCTCTGGGCGGGGGGCCCAGAGTCCCTGCCTGGGCTGAGGGCCAGCTGAGCCCAGAAATAGCTGAGCCAGGACACCCCCTCTCTTTCTGAGCCCAAGAGAGGGGTGCATAAAGGGGGGCTTCAGGTCAGAGGTGTGAAACAATACCCCAAGCCTTTGCTCTGAAACATCATGTGTCCTGATATGCCTCACTGTCCCCTCTGGCCTTTATGAACCCATCTTCAGAATGTGAGCATCACCTCTGCTCTCCTCCATCCCCAGGGCTGGTGGGAGAGTTTGAGATCATGAATGCAAAGAAAGCAGAAATCCAAGGAAGAACAAACTCCTACAGGGATCAAGGGGAAAGGTAGCTATGGTCCACTCTTCCCACCACTACATTTGACAAATGGAGAGACTGAGGCACAGAACCAGGAAAGGCTGAGCCCAAGATTACACAGTTGAGGAGCTGGCGCTACAACTCAGGGATAGCTTCCATCTGTACCTGGATCGGCTGGAGGTGCAGGAGGAGCCCCCAGTTTCCCAGGCCCTCTGTCAGATCCTCCCACAAGATCAAGGGCTCAAATATTCAAGCAGGAGACTCTACCCAAAGCAGTGACCCTGCCCCCTCCAACCCTGCTGGCAAGACCAAGGGAGGAAATACATCTGGGCCACAAAGCACTGATCCCAAGCAGAAGCCTACAAATGACAGGCTGGCAGTGGCTAGATCCCCTGCATTCTCTCTCAGCATAAACCAGGCCCTGCTCCAAGCAGGGGCTCCTACTACTCATTGCCCTTGAGATGACCTTGGGATCAGTGGCATCTTTTTCAGCTCCAACTAAGGTGGACCCAAGATAATAATGGAACACTGGCAGGGTCAGGGCTAAATGTCAAACCAGCCACTTTCTGGGTCTCAGCTGTGCCTAAGACAGCCTTGTCCCCCTCCTCACACTCTCCATGGCAGCCTGAATGAACTGTGAAAACACAAATCACATTAAATCCTTCTCTCACTCATAACCCTCCAATGTCTCCCACTGCTCTTCGATTAGAATTCATCCTCCTTAGCATGGCCTAAAAAAGCCTTGTCTAAGCTGGTTCACTGCCCTCTCCCCATCCCCCACCCCATCAGCCACACTGGCCTTCTTTCTGCTCCCTGAGCTCATTCCCACCTCAGGGCCTTTGCACCAGCTGTACCCTTGGCCTAGAATGCTCTTTCCCTAGATCTCTAAATGACTGCCTCTCCTGTCACTTAGGGCTCAACTCCAATCCTGCCTCCTCAGAGAGGCCCTCTCTCAGCACCCTGTACTCTCACACTCCTCCACTGAGCATCCAATCTGCCAAGCATCACTTAGCAGAACTGAAACTCCTTTTTCTATTTTCTTCCTTATTTCCTGCCATCTCCCTCAGTAGGATGTACGTTCAGGAGGGTGGGGGCTGGGTCACATTCATTACCTCCCCAGAACCTAGGACCAAGCCTGGCAAACAGCAGGCACTCTTTTAAATATCTGATGAATGAGCAACCTGGAGATTTTCATCATCACTGTTATGGGCAGAGGCTAAGAGATGTTGAGGAATATGCTTAGGGTCACAAAGCTAGAAAGAGGCAAGGCTGGCATTCTGCTTGGAATGACACTGGACTGTCACAGGAATACCTTGTGTGGTGAATTCCATGTAGAGATCCAAGCCAGGGACTATGGGAAGCCCAAGGAAAAGTCTGGAGGAGGGCACCCAGCAAAGAGGGTTCCAGGGCCTGACACACTCAATAAGATCGAGGGGAGAATGCATGGGTACTGAGGCCTGTGTGCATGTCTGTGAGCAAGCATATGGTGCATGCATTTTTGGGCACAAACATGCACACACATACAAACACACATGAAGGGAGCTGGGCAGCCCCTCATGTCTACCCTGCATACCCCTAGGTGATGGGGTAGAGATGAGCCCACAGGCCTAGGGATAAGGTTCAGGCCAGCTAGACCAACATCACTGGGCAACTGGGATTAAAATCATTCTGCCTTGAGAGAAGCCAGGAGCCAGAAACGGACAACTCATTGGTTCGGGTTAGGGTGGGGGATGGGGAAGATAGGCACCTACATTGACCTAGTAGCATCAGGTGACTGCATGGGTTTGGGAGCAGATGGGGGAATACAGGCCCACTTGGTAGAAATGGGGATGCAGGAGGCAGAACTGAGGTAGGGAACCCATTGTGCTGAGTACTACCCAGACCAGGCAAAATCTAAGAGCCTGTGGGATGTCTAAGGGTACTTAGAGGCCAGGCAGACTACACATAGAGGGGAGTGGGATCAGAGAAAATCATTCTGGAATGTCATTATTGAAGCAAATCTGAGACTCAGGTTTTGCCTCCAACATGCTAGCAGAGTTTGGGGAAATGAAACCTCTCTCTGGCCTCATTTCCCCATATATGTCAGAGATTCCAAACCATTGCCAAGTCTTGGACTTTGATCATATGATGGCGCTGTGGATCCTACCCAGACTCTCACATATGTGCACAACATTTTGAGTATTTTTGAGAGGCTCAAGGACCCCTGAAGCCCATCCATATGCCTTGGGTATGAACTCCACAAAAGGGACAGTCTTCGAAGATCTCCCACCTCTGCACACTGGACACTCACAGTGAGTTCAAGTACAAGCAAGGGCTACTTGCAAGGCAAAGGAAATGCTGGAAGCCTTTCATTGTCAGAGCTATTCCATGCCCACTGGGAGCCCACTCTGGACATCCCCATTAGTCCCACTATCCTTCCTAGAACTCTTACTACATGGACTCCCTAGCTTACCCAGATTTTTGCACATGAGCTGAGATTGTCACACATACATGAAGAGTTAAATAAGACGATCAGCGAAAAGAGCTGGCGTGTGCTAAGTGCTCAGAATGGACTTTGGCCAGTTGTGTCCTGCGCTATTCGTGGGGCCCCAGTTAAGCTCCAGGACTCCCCCAGGAAAGGGCTGGGCCACTGACACCAGGACGCTCACAGGCAGACCTCTCGGTGGAGACCCTGTCCCCCATGCTCACCATGTTCACCCCCCAAGCCTCTGCCAGTCAAGGAGTCTGGAGGTCAGAGCACTAAGCACTGTCTCTAGGCACAGACCAGCCTGGCCACATGCCACTTAATGTCCCAACTTCTTGGGGCAGGCAATAGGAAGGGGTTGTCTACCCAGGACATTCCTCAAGGTGACCTTAATCCCTCCAAACCCACTGGGTCTGCCCAACTTGGAGCACCTCATACAGCAACAAGGGTCTCAGACTGGGAGTCCAGGACAGTGGGTCAGTGTCATAACTGTACAGTCAGGAAGACCTGCCTTCAACCCCCAGCTCTGCTGCCCACAGGCTCTGTGACCTCGGGAAAGCTGCCCGCCTCTCTTAGCTTCAGCACCCTCCTCTGTAAAATGTGGGGTGCTAAGAGCATCTGCCTCGTGGGGCTGCAGGGAGGACTGGAAGAGATGGTGTGGGTGCAGCGCTTAGCTCAGAGCCAGGCACAAGTGCTCAGGGAGAGGTGGCAGTCATTGCTTCCCAGAACCCTCTCTCAGGCTGCAGAGGAAAGAGCGGACTGCCCCCACTGGGGTTGGAATGTGCAGAAGAGCAGCGCAGGATGTTCGGTGGGCCCTGCAGACACTGGCTCCGGGCAGCCTGTCAAGTGGCTTCCGAGGCAAGGGCTTCAGGGGCCCAGCCTGAGGGTGGAGGCAGAAGAAAGGTTCAATCTGGGGCCCAGGAGGCTGGCCAGATAAAGTGCCCCATCCTTACCTGAGGCAGATGAGGCCCCTCCAGTCCGGACTCCACCAACACTCCCAATCCCGGGCGAGGCTCCCTCCTCATGTCCACCTCAAGGCAGAAGAGCAACTCTAGGTGCAGGTGCAGGGCCAGGGCCAGGGCCAGGACCCTGGACTTCCCCGAAAATATGCCTGAGCCCTTCAAGGGGGTGCCAGCCCATGGTTATCAAGGAGCCCAGCATCACCCTGCTTTCTTCCACTCAGTTTCGGCCCTTGGGGAACCAGCTTTGCCTTGAGTAGTGAGCATCTGGATGGCCTTCTCTTTCTCATGGTTGGGTAGGCAGAGGTCCCCAGGGCCAGGTGCACATTTGCATCTTATCTGCATGTACCCCGCAGCCTGCTGGGATTCTCAGGGGCCTCTGGGCCCAGCTCTGCAAAGGTCCTTCCTTGACATCTTCCAACAACAACGTGCTTCTCTCCCCACCCACCAGCCACTTGGCACCCTCCTTTGCTTAGCATTTGCATACATCTGCATACCAATTTGGAGGCCCCTCAACCCTGATGAAATTCCTGTCTGCTGTCAAATCCCAAGTCAAGTTTATAGCTGGAGCTCAACCCCAAGCTGACTTCCAGAGGGGTGAGCCCTCTGCTATCTGGGACAAGGGACTCGGCTGCTCTGGCTAAGAGACCAGCCATTGCTCCATCTTCCTGAAGCTTCATAGGGTACCTGGGACTCACTCAGCTTCTTGAGCCCCATTTGACCCATGAACCCGCAGACCGAGAGCAGAACACCAAGAACTATAATGGACTAAGCAAGCAAAGTCCTTCCAGTCATCCCTGCGTCAGCTAACACGCCTGACTGAGGGTGGATCTGGGGCCTCCATCTCTGAGCAGCCACTGCCCACCCCAGCCCCCAGTCTGGCTCAACAGCCAGGAGAGATGAACCAGAAACTTCATCTTCCTTTCTCTCTGCCCAAGTTTTACTTAACTCCTACTCCCTAGATCTTCACATTCTGTCTGCCCCCCAACCCCCAAAACCCCTCTATCTCTCTGCATCTTCCCCTCTGACCTTTCCCCCACCACCTCCCCAACCTCATAATGCTGTTGCCCCACTTGACCACACCCCTACGGGGTTCCCCGTCATCCTCCTCTCCCCCTCTCCTCGCCTGTTCCTGTCTCTGCTTTAGGACTTCAGCACAGGGTCTGACCAAGGTTGTGGTCTCCTTGAGGCGGGATAAAGGCAAGCAGCATGTGCATGAACCCAGCAGGTGTGAAATGGGCTGTAGGAGGCCATTCCACTGTGACAGCCCAAACCCATCATTGAGAGAGTCCCTCCTCTTCAGCCATAGCCCACTGCCAGAAGATGTGGGACCTGGTGAACAGCCTTACCCCTTGATGGCAAGCACATGGGGTGATGGCAAGCACAAAGGGGTAGGACAGAAAGAGAGGAGTCAGGAATGACAACAGCATCTGGACCCTGAGCTCTGGGAAGCTCAGAGCCATTCCTGAGATGGGGAAGACTGGGCAGAGCACGTCTAGGGAGGAAGATCGGATCTCCCCTTTGGACAAGTTGAGTTTGAAGGGTCTACTAGACACGACAGTTGAGATGGCAAAAAAGCCACTGGAGCTCAGAAGAGAGCTCAAAATTGGGGGTACAAATGTGGGAACTGGCAGCACATGGGAAGGTGTAGCCACAGGACCGGACGAGGTCGGCACAGGAGTGGAAGTAGAGGGAGACAACAAGCCATGCAGGGACTGAGTCCTGGGACACCACCATGTGCAGAGGTGGGGGTGGGGCAGAGCAGACGGGAACTGAGTAGGATCAACCACGAGGCCAGAGGCAAACAAGAAAGGATATGTTGGAAGTCATAGAGAATATTTCAGGAATTGGGAGAAACCGAATGTGTCAGATGCTTCAGATGGGGACTGAGACTTGGCCACTGAGGGTAGAACATGGACGTCTGTGGTGACCTTGAGAAGAGCAGTCAGCAGAAGGGGGTGAAAGCCCAGTTGGAGTGGAGTTCAGAGAGAGAGTGGAAGGAGAGGACCAGGAGATAATGAGTCCTAACAACCCTTCTGGGGAGCCTGGCTACGAAGGAGAGCAGAGATGCAGCAGCTGCTGGACAGAGAACACAAGAGAGCCACCTTGTAAGACAGAAGAAGCAAGAGCAAGGGTCTGCTGATGGAAGGATCCAGTACGGGAGGAACTGACAAGGCAGGAGGGGGCCCTGGCTGCAGCGATGCCCTCGAGCAGGCACAGTGGGGGACAGTGTGTAGTGCACAAGGAGAGGACCAACCTTAACCAGGGAAGGACTCACCCCCAGTGACAGGAGGCAGGCTGAACCATGGGGGCAGGAGCCGGTAGAATGTCTCACTGCAAGTCTGAGAAAGTCCCTATTGCTTCTGTTTTCTCAAAGAAGTAGGAAGCAGGATCATCAGCTGAGAGGGAGGATGGGGAATGAGGGGCAAGGATTGAGGGTATCAGACAAGTGTGAAATAGTCAGAGGGTAGTGGGAAAGGAGATGGCCTCAGGACCTGTGGTGGGAATGCTGGACAATGCTAAGGACTCACCTGAAGCTCACAGTTTTGAATTTCAAGTGAGACAGGTCTGGGTTGTGGTTTTTCTCAGCCCTGCTCAGCTGCTCAGGGGCAGATGTAGAGCAGGCTGGGTGGCTGGGCGTTGGATTTAACCAGGGCTGGGGTTTCACCAAGAAAGTGTAAAGAAGGGGCACCTGGGTGGCTCAGACAGTTAAGTGTCTGCCTTCAGCTTGGGTCATGGTCCCAGTGTCCTGAGATCAAGCCCCATATTGGGCTCCCTGCTCAGTGGGGAGTCTGCTTTTCCGTCTCCCACTCCCCCTGCTTGTGTTCCCTCTCTCGCTGTGTCTCTCTCTGTCAAATAAATAAATAAATAAAATCTTTAAAAAAAAAAAAAAGGCATGAAGAAGTAAATGAGGTAAGGGAGTTGGGGGTCCACACAGAAGGGATTATTCTGAGTTTTAGAGTGACCCCAGGTCCGTGCTCAATCTCCCTCCCCTGCTGGTACCTGAAAGCCCCCCACCCATTCCCTGCTATGAGTCATGAGTGGCCTTCCCTCTGCCCTCATCCCAAAATGAGCTTCTGAGAGGGTGGCCACAGGCGGCCACCAACACCTGAGGAATAAGCTTCCCACACATCGTCCTCTGACCTGGAGAGTAAGGTGGATCCCACAACTTCATCCTCTGTCACCCTTCCCAGGCCATCACAACACAGCTCCCTACGATGAGTCAGACGCCAGTGCCTGTTTTTTCCACCTCCTCCATCTTTCCTTATCCTCCTCTCCACCTCCCTCCTGCCACATCCGGGTCCCAGCAGGGCCACGGCACCACCAACTCCATTCTCACCATGCATTCCCTCTATGTGCCATACAGAGCAGCCCCAAATTCAGTGCCCGCCCTCTCATCCTGGGCCACGTCGTGGCAGCCAGACTGGTCCTTATCCACCACACTGGCCCTGCCAATTCCCCTCCATCCTCTTTACACACACCTGTCCCATTACTCTCCTCTCTAAAGACTTTGGTGGCTCCCAGTTCTTTGGAGAAAGGGCCAGCTCATCAGCCCACACTCCAGGCCCCACTTCCTTTCTTCCTTTCTTGGACCCCTCCATCCCCTCTCCCCTCACTACTTCCTGCCCCCAGTTGTGGTTCACCCCCACACCACCCCTGAGGTTGGGAGATCCTTGAAGAGCTCATCAGTGTCTGCTGAATCACCCTTCTCCAGTATGTGGTCTGAAGTACGAGCTCAGTCTGTTTTGCTGACCTGGTGTGTGGATGACCAGGTGGATGAAGCTTCTGGAAGTGGAAAGAGAGAGGAATGGAGTGAAACAAAGGGATTCTTTAGCCAAGTGACCTCACTTAGCTGACTACCTATTACAGGACTCCTGATGAGAGAAGCACTGAGAAGGAGGCAAACATCACCTATGGGATACTCTTGCCAACAAATGTTTAAGGTGGATCTACTCGTGAGCAGGCAACAAGACAAATTCAGAATGTGGGACATTCTATAGGAAGAGTGTCAATTAAAAATGACAATGTGACAAAAGACCCGGGGCGGGGGAGGGAAGGCAGGGCAATTGTTCCAGATCAAAGGAGACATAACTAACTGTGATGTGTGATCCTTGAACAAAACTTGTTTTTAAACAGCTATAAAGGATATTACAGGTACAACGAGAGGAATTTGAGTATGGATTACATACTAGGTTAAACTGTATCATGGTTAAACTTCTTGAGTATGACAATAGATAGTCATTATGTAGAAAAACATCCTCGTCTCAAGAAATTCATGCTGAATTATTCAGAGGTGAAGTGTTAGGGCATCTGCAACTTACTTTCAAAAGGTTCGGAGAGAGAAACACAAACGTCGGTAAAATGTCAACAGTGGGTAGATCTAGGTCTCTAGGGGAAGGGTATATAAGTGGATGTTCATTGCACTACCAGGTGTGATGAGACAAAAAGTTAGGGGGGAAGGAAAGGTGTGGAGGGACACATTCCAAAGAGGGGAGCTCAAGGCCCCACTTGCCTGGACACAAGGCAGAGAGGCAGTCCTGCATTCCAGCAGGCATGGCTGGATGCTAGGGTCAGCTGGGGCCAGGCAGGCACAGCCCTGGAGTGGCTCACCACCTAAAAAGGGTCAGCTGCCAAGGAAGACTTACCAGCAGAGCAGACACACTTAGAAGGATGAGGGCCCTGCAGGAAACAACCAGGTCCCAGGGAGACCAGCAAGGCAGCCCTGCCCTACCTCTGCCTGAGCTGTGGCAAGAAGCCAGGTGCAGCCCAGGCTCACCACTCCCCCCGAACACCCCTCAAGGGGTGACAGTCTGAGTGTATCCTCCTGTGTGAGGAGCCAGTCTAAATATGGAGCCCCAGACATAAGATGCCGCTCAAAACAGATTTTCCTGGAAAAGACCATCTGGCAAAGGATGTCTAGAACATCTTCCGTCATGGGAGCCAGTGTCATTTTCCTGCAGGCAAATGTCCTGAATGGGAATGCCTTGATCCCACCTCTCTAGAAGACCCTAGCTTAGTGCCTCAGTTTCCCCCAAGGTCACTCCCTTGCTCTAGACCGAAAGGCACACAGTCACCTCACTCCTAACTTACATCTCAGGGAAGAAGAAAATGAGACTGGGGACAGAGGTTTGAGCAGCAAACAGTTCTGCTCAGGTACGAATCCTCATTCTGCCACTTCCTAACTGATGCTGAACAGGCAACTTCTCCCTGAGTTTCAGCCTCCACCTCCACAAAACGGGAATACTAGCAGTATCTCCCTCTAAAGCTGGCTGTATGAGAGTACTTAGCCAGTGGTAGTGCTCCATGTACGGAAGCTCGGCGGGGTTATGTCCCCCGCTCGGAGACCCTCTCACTGCTCTCAGTATATTTCTCTATACATTGGGGAGAGGGAGCTCTGGGGTGGGCAGGTCCCTTCTCCAGAGATAGGAGGTAAGCAGGGGAGGGCAGCTGGCCCATTTTACTGATTCAGAGATCCCAGGTCACAGAACTTGTATCTTCCCTGGGAGGCAGGGCTTCTAACCTTCCAGGTGGGGGGTGGAGAATGACTGTATTTGCTCAGGGATAGGGGTTGGGCTTGGAGGTAGTCACAATGCCCCCTTACCCTCTCTCCCTCAAGCTGCCTGTGTACCCCCCAATAAGTTGCTTTTGCATGCAGGGTCTGGAAGGAGCTAGGGGAACCTAAGAAAGTTCAAATGCCTCTCCTTAGACCTAGGCTGCCCATCTGTCCTGGACAAACCCTGAGTCCTCTCCCTGCTCTCCATTCACCCACCCACCAAGCTCAGCCTGGCTTATCCTGAGCCTGCCAAGAATTTCAGACCCACTTCCATTGTGGCTACTGCTTCTGTTCCTAGTTTCCTTCCAGGGTGCCCCCCACCAAGATGGCCCCAAGACAAAGGGGTAGGCTGGGACAGTGCCCACCCCCCCCCCCTCAGGCCTGAGTGGAGACAATGTCCCTAGCTCTGATTCAGGGAGTCCCCAGATTTCTCCAGGGACAGCAACAGTCAGAATACCTCCTCTTAGGAGGGGGCCAGCTGGGCAGGGTGATCCCCACATCTGGATTCCCTGCCCCACCCCTGCCCCAGCAGCAGGCTCTAAGGACCCCTCCCTCCCTGCAGCTGCCACGGCCATTATGGGCCTTCTCAGCCTTGCCTGCTGCCTGCCACGCCCCCACGCAAGCCCCTGTTCTAGCAGCAGAGTCCAGAGCTAGGAAGGTCTGGCCGACAAGCCAGGCTGTCAAAGTTAGGAAACTGGAAACAGAAATAAATCCTCAAAGCTTCTCCGTGGTAAAGGTAGCTGCCAGCAGGCCCCGGCAACCACCCAACCCCCTGGGTCCCCTGCCACCAAGCTGCCATTGGCACCCCGTCAACACACACATGTAGCTCAGATTATACAAAAGGGGGGTGATCGGGAGGCAGAGCCCAGAAGGCAATCACCCCACCTGGCCCTGACTGGCCCTGCAGGCTGGCCTGGGGTTCTCTGGTGGCTCCCCCTCTCCCCGGCCCAGACCCGGCCATCCCCGGGCTTCCTCTCCCAGCCCCATCTCCATGACAACCGTATCCTTCGGATGCTCCAGCCGCCACGGAATTGATCTCAAAATGTAGCTTTGTTAGCAGACCCCGGCGGGCATGGAGGGCGGAGGGCGGCGCCCTCCAGCATGCGTTTCCCCCCAGCATCCCGCCTGGCCCCCAACCCCACTTCGGGAGAGGCGGGTTCCCGGGGAACGAGGGCCCTTGGGACCAGGTGGCCCCGCAGCCCCACTCACCGCTCCTGGTCCCAGTCGCTGGGTCCAGCCTCTCACGGCGGGGCCATGCGGAGGCCTCCGCTGGACTGACCGTCCCGCTCCGCCGCCGCCTGTCGGGACTCCCCGCGCCCGCTTCAGTCCCTTCAGGTGTCAGAGCCGAGGCTGTTGGAGAAGCTGAGCAGAGATGGGGGGACGGACGGTAGGAGGGAGGGAAGGAAGGAGAGAAGGAGGGAGGGAGGAGCGGGAAGGGCGGGGAAGGGCGGGGGAACTGCAGGCGGGCGGGCAGCGGGAGCAGAGCCGGAGGCGACAGCGACAGCGGCCACTCTGGCTAGCCCGCCGGCCACGCCTCCGCTCCCAGGTCCCCTCTGTGTGCCCTGACCCGGCCAGGGAGGGTGCGGCCAGCCCCTTCCCGTACAGCCCCGCGCCCCGGCCCTTTAAGAAAGTGGGGGAGGGGAGTGCTGCGAGGTTCCGCACCAGCCCCCCCTCGCCCGGCCGGGCCCCAGCTGTCCTCTAACCCTGGGTCAGACCCAGCCACCGCTCCCCCAACCCTGTGCTACAGGACCCTTAGCCTCGGACCCTCAGGCTCGGCTCAGCCCTCCTCCAACTGAAGGAGGGAACAGGTCCTTGTCCTGCTCCAGAGGTCTGTTCCTCCACTAACTCTTTGCCCTCCTCTCCCCACACAAGCAGGGAGACATCCTACCTGGGGACGAGGTGGACCATCTCAGAAATCGGTAAACTGAGCCTGCCCTACCTACCTACCTACTGAGACAGACAGAAGGACAGACAAACCTGAGCCATGGGGTGAGAAGGGGGGTCAGGACAGAAGATCAGACAAAGCAGAGAGAACCTGAGGGAGGAAGAGGGGAAGGGTGGATCCAATCAAGAATGCAAACTCCCAGCACCAGGTCAGGGGGATAGGCTGCCTAGGCAGAGAGATACAGATGCTGTGGGCTGTGAAAACCATCTCTGGAGGGACCTGCCCCATAGTTCCCCCCATGCTGGTCACCACCTTAAAGACACCCCCCCCCCCCACCCCACCCAGAATCCTAGCTCTGAAGAAGGGTGAGAGGAATGCACATGGACTAGACACCCAGAAGGACTTCCTAGACTTGAATCTCCTGCAGGGCAAGAGGCCACCTCTCACATAGATAATAATGGGCCCCACCTATAGGCATCTACAGGGACCAGAAGCTGTGGGAACAGGGGAGGGTGAGTAAGTCCAGTTCCACTAAAGAGGGAGATCAGGATAGAGTCAGCCCTACCACAGAAAGCCACTTTCTACAACTTTCCTTCCACTCCAGGACCAGGAGCTGTTCACTGCACTGGGCTCCCTGCCATCTCTAGATCTTTGCAGGTGTTCCATCCTCTGCCTGCTCAGGCCTTGATCCTGCTGTGCCTATTGAACTCCTACCCAGGCCTCAAATCCCTGCTTAAATGCCCCTTCCCCCAAAGAAGTTTTCTCTGGCCTTCTTTTTACCCATACACACACGGAATTAGGGGCCCTCTTCTTAGGGAGCAGAGGGTGAGAGAGGGGAGAGGATTTGCTGATCTATTAGGGGTGTCTAAGCTGTGCAGGATGGAGTAATTGGAGATGCAGGGTACGAGCTGTGATTAGTCTCCTCTCTCTTCAAGCTGGGCTGCAGCTGAAGCTGGGGTTTCACCAACCGTGGTGACATGGTGACACCTCCATTATTAACTGTACATCCACCATGTGCCAGAGTCCACAGCACATGCCTTCCATGTGTTATATTTAACCCTCAGAACAATCCTATTAACCATTTTACAGATGAGAAAACTGAGGCCCAAAAGTACTGGCTGCTTGCTTAATGTTCCAGGAGGTCTGATCCTGTGGACTCAGCTGGGCAGTTGAGAGAGCACTCAGCCCACGACTCTTTGCTGCCCATCAAACCCAAGGAGATTGCCACAGAGCCCAGAAACAAGGGGGCCACTCTATTTCAAGTGCCCAGGATCTTCTTGGAGGGCACAGAGGGAACATGGTTTCCATGTTGTCCTGCCCTCTAACCTTCTGCCCTCTGCTACCTGTAGGTAGGGATGGGGGGCAACCAGCAGGAACCACGGGCCAAGAAGGAGTCACAGGGCTTTATTTCCACATTCCCCATGCTCAGGACCCATACCTCAAGTCACAGCTGGATAACATTTCTGAGCCTCCACTTCCTCAACTACCCAGTAAGGATGGTAATATCCCTCCCTTGTGGGCTGGGGTGGGATGAAAGGAGCTGTTATGCTCAGTGCCCACCCACCCACCCAAGACCTGGCACCCGAGGCACTCAAAGCGCTGTGGTTATTCCACAGCTGTAACGAGGGACTTGCTCATGGAATGAATCGTTTACTCTCTGTCCACCTAGATGGACTGTGAGCCCCCTGAAAGCAAGGTCTTTCTTGTCCACAAGGTATGCTCAGTACCTAATGTGATAACTCTATGCGGAAGGAAAGAAAGGAGGCAGGGAGGGAGATAGAGCTTTCTCCCTGCTTAATTTGCCACACAGAACCCCATCCCTCGCCTGGGTCTGCTCCCCATGATTGGCAGCTCTGGGAGCCTGTTGCACTGGGCACGAGCTGGCCAGGGCCAGAGGCTTGGGTTCTGATCTAACCCTGCGGCTTCCTAGCTGTGCAACCACAGGCAGCTAGATCTCCTCCCTGAATCTCACTTAACCGTGTAATGTGCAACTAGCCCAAAGGGCTTAAAGGGCTGTCATGAGCCCACGGATGGCCTCTGTGTGATAGGAGCACTGGACACAAGAGAGAGATTTACTGTGTAGCTACTTTCCTGTGTAGCTACTTTCACTTCCTGGAAGAGTACAGTTTTGGCTAAAAGCACTACATTCCTCAGCCTCCCTCCAGCGCAAAAAAGAATCAGCAGCTTCTCCCACTTCCTCCAAGTGATGCCCTTTCCTTCTCCCCCACCTTTCCCTGCCCACCTGAAGGTGAGTCTCAGGAAGGCAGGTGCTAGAGGCTGGACAGGGGCAAGGGACCCAGTTCCCAGCCCATGCAGCCCAGCAAAGCCTGCCAGGGCAAGGCCTCTACCTGACCTCCTGCCTCCCCAGACCCAGGCAGGGCCTAGTCCTCTTCCTCACCCCGAACGGAGTGGTGCATCCAGGGAAGAGAAGAGGCCAGGACCTGAGACCCAGCACCAGGAGAAAGGCATATGGGTCCAGAGGGGGTTTGGCCCAGAGAGCTCCTGCAACACCCAGGGCTCCCATCTTCCAGCTGGTAGACTGAGGCCAGGGAATGAGAGGCTGGGTAGGGATTCCGCAGGCCAATCCTGGAGGACTCAATGAGCACCTGCTGTGCACCCAGCCACACTCCAACCCTGCCCTTGCCCCTTCGTCCCCAAGATAAAGCCTCCATCCCACCTGTCCAGTGTTCTCTCTTGACACCTCACACTTCAAATGTGATGCTCTATGACCCCACAAGGTACCCCACCTTAGACACCACAACCATTTCTAATAACCTCACTTTGCTTATGCTGGTCCCCTGCCTAAGATGCCTTCTTTTTTTTTTTTTTTTTTTAAGATTTTATTTTATTTATTTGACAGAGAGAGAGATCACAAGTAGGCAGAGAGGTAGGCAGAGAGAGAGGAGGAAGCAGGCTCCCTGCGGAGCAGAGAGCCCGATGCGGGGCTCGATCTCAGGACCCTGAGATCATGACCTGAGCCGAAGGCAGCGGCTTAATCCACTGAGCCACCCAGGCGCCCCCCTAAGATGCCTTCTCTTCATTCACTCTCTCTTGCTAATTCCTCCCAACTCTCCAGCCCCCTCGAGCTATTGGGCCATTTGTTTTCCCCCATTATAGCAAAGCTCTTTGAAGAAGTTGTCCATGCTCTCCAATTTCTTTCCCATTCTCTCTTGAACTCACTCCCATCTGACTCTCATCCTCTCACCCACACTTATTCCACTGACACTGCTCCTCAAGGTCACCAACACAGCTAATGAGTACAGATGTACAGGTTGGACACTGCACCAAGGCACCTGGGGTACATAAGGGGTGGAGGAGGAGCAGAAATCCAGCTGTGCCTGGTACAAGGCTACATCATGCTGGGAAGAGACACCTTTTCTTTTACACTGAGGTATCTCCCTTCTGTGTGCCTGCACACTGGGTCCACCTAGAGGAGCTGCCTCTTTCTCCTGTTTGTACAAAGGGACTAGATATACTGACTGGGGCCTCGTCCCTAGTGACCGCTGTGATGTCAAATCCAAAAGTCAATTCTCACACCTCATCTTCTTTTTTTTTTTTTTTAAAGATTTTATTTTATTTATTTGACAGAGAGAGAGAGAGATCACAGGTAGGCAGAGAGAGAGGAGGAAGCAGGCTCCCCGTGGAGCAGAGAGCCCGACGCGGGGCTCGATCCCAGGACCCTGAGATCATGACCCGAGCCGAAGGCAGCGGCCCAATCCACTGAGCCACCCAGGCGCCCCTCTCACACCTCATCTTAACTTATTGGCAGAATCTGCCACACTAGATCACCCTCCCTCCTTGAAACAGTTCTTCCTGCTGGCTTCCAGAATGCCTGCCCTCCAGTATCCCTGCCTGTACCTTGTGAACTTTTCAGCTGATTCCCTATGAGATCTACTTTCAAAACACATCTCCAATTTCCCATTGCCCATCAGCTGGCAGCAGCCACATTGCCTCTCACCAGGATTGTTATTGTTGTCTCCTCGGTGGTCCCCCTTCTTGCACCCCATCCCACTACCGACATTCCCAACATGTCACTAAGAGTTAAAGCAAAGCCTTACAATGACTATAGGTTCCTACATGATCTGGGCCCCGCTACCTGTCTGACCTCACTCCATTCTGGCCACAGGGGCCTCCTCGCTGATCCTCTAACACATCAGGCACATTCCCACCTCAGGACCTTTGCACTTGCTATGCCCACGATAGGGAAGCTGTGCCGTGAGGAAAAAGCAGGAAGAAGCCACAGAGGCCTTGGGTGGAATCCTCGGAACCTCAGGGTCTTCTCCGTATACTCTCCCGCATTACCTATGACTTCTATGTTAGCTAAGAGGGAGTGTGGGGAGGAAAAGCCATTCTCACTGGCCATCCCATGGCCAGGACGATGATGATTCACCCATATGTTCAACAAACGTTTACTGAGCAACTCCCGCCTGTCCTGTGCCAGGCCCCGGGGAGGAGGGGGGCGGGCCCAGACAAAGTCCCTCCCTCCGCAGCTCACAGCCTATCAGATGATTTCCCAGAGGAAACACCCCTGTAGGTTGAGCTTTCAGGAGCAGGCGACTTCTCTGCTTCACCCTAATCATCACAAAATGAGATCAATTTTTAAATACGAGTTTTAGGAGTCTCCTGCCTACTACCTCCCCGGACTGTGAACTCCAAAGAGGACAGGAACTGGGTCTTGTTACTGCTGGATCCCTAACATCAAGCACGGGCCTGGAGCATTGTTGGAGCTCAATACATACTTGCTGGATGCACGGATGAATGAAGGAATGAGTGGGAGGATATAAGCAGGACCTGCGGACAGCAGAGATTTGGGCTTGCAGCCAAGTGAAGGACACGTGGGGAAGAGGCCACAACAGCTGAGCAGGCCTGAGATGCTGGAAGGTCTCCGGGAGAAGAGCAACGCCAGGAGCAGGAGGGAAAGGGAGGGGAGACTGCTCAACCTCCAAGAGTTGCCTGTCCTACCCCCACCCCCCAGCAAAAAAGGCCCTGCCAGCACTGGTCCAGGGCTAGTGGACAAAACCCCATAAGGAGTGCCAGGGACTTGGAGTACCTAGAGCCAGCCGGCTGTGGGCCCAGGGCACGGGCAAAGCCTGGCCCAGAAGTTTGTCTGAAGGTCTTTGTGGGCCTCTGGGAGCCTGTCCAGGAGGATGCCGGGAACTGGCTAGGGTGCTATGGGGTGAGCACTGTCCTGCTTCCGGAGGTCCAGCTGACCCTCCCAAGCCTGGGTTATGGGGATTAGCAAGAGGATCCCTGTCTGCCACCTAAATCCTTATCCTTGGAGAGAAAACACCACCTTAACCCAGGAAGTCCTGGCTCCTAGGATTAGAGTGACCCGCTGATCTCATCCTGGTAACTGAGACCCAGGGAAGAGGCAGCTCCGCTAGAGGATGCAGAAAGTTCGGGTTGAAGCTGACACCCCCCCCCCCCCCAGCTTTCGTCACCAACCTCCCCTTCCCCGCTCTCAGGAAGCCCAGCAGCAGCAAAGAGGGAACACGCGGACTCCTGGCCTGGGAGGCCCCTCCAGCCGCAAGATCCCGGGAGGGCGTCCTCTGGACTAGTGCGAAGCCCAGGAGGCTCTCTGCTTCCCTCTGCTGGCCGCATCCAGAATTACCAGAGCGCCCCGCGTCACCAGGCCAAGCTGGGTACCTGGGTGCTCCGTGGCGGGCAGTCCACCTCTCAATCTTTCATCAAGAGAGAGACTAGAGGTCATATGGGTCATCCCCCTTCCTCAGCACCAAGCCCAGCCGTGCCCCGAGGTCCAGCCGCAGGCCCTCTCTAACCGGCCTCCGTGCTCAGATGTTCGCTCCTTCTGGCAGTCCTTTACCTGGTCCAACCTGAGTATTTTCTCAACTTGACCTAGGCTGTCTCCGAAGGCCACGCTATTCCAAAATACGGATGGAAAACTGAGGTTCCGCTGACTATGCCATGGTGACCCAGGCCTCGTCTTCTTTGGAACTGAGGGGAATGCAGATAACTCCCACCACCGCAGCCGGGAGGGCTGGAGTCTACCCCGCGGAGATCCAACAGGCCGCCTTGGCCAACCCCTTCCGGAGCCCTTATTTAAGCAGTCCAGCCAAGAATGAGCTCTTTTGGGGTCAGGGCGTCACCTGCTGGTGGCTACGAGAACTGCACCTGCCCCGCTAGGCATAACCACTGGCCAGAAAAGACCTCCGATAATAATCCGAGCAGCTGATTTTTATTAAGAGTGTTCCGTGAGCCAGGTTCATACTGAGTTCTTGGCATTATCTCACTTCACACATTATCTCATTTCATCCACACAGAAACCCGAGGAGGTAGATAGCATTCACTCCATCTTACCTATGAGGGCCTTGCGGCTGGGAAAGTTAAGTGTCCTACCCCAGAACACACCTATAGCAAGTGGCAGAGCCCAAGCGGACCTCGTTCACGTGCACTGGGGCAGGAGGGAAATGACAGACCAGGAGTTAGCTCTTTGGGGAAGAGCTCCTCCTTCCTACTTCCCACCCAAACTTGGGCACAATCCATCTCAGCCTAGCTTGCTCCTGGCAGAGCTGGATCTGTCTGTCCTGCACCAGTAGGCCAGTAGGGTCCATGCCCCTCTCCCCTGACAGAGTGAGAGCTTGTGTAGTGCGGAGCCAACGCAAATGTGCTCCCTTTTCCCCTCCATGCAGCACTGATAATTGATTGCTCACCCCCCCGCCCACCTTGAGATTGCCTCTGGGGCCACCCACTCCACACACATTACAGACCCTACTCAGCCCCTTCCTCACTTCCCAGTTCATGAGCTGCAGCAGGTACGGTGTAGGTGGTAGCAAGGGACAGAAACCAGCTTCCAAAAAAAAAGAGGCTTAAGTGAATGAAAAGTCCCAGGACCAGAGCCAGCGGCAGGTAGTACTGTCTCTATGCTCCCAAATGTCTTTCTCCAAACCTGTAGCCCAGTATTCCTCTATGTTGGCTCCATTTCCAGGCAGGCTCTTCCCACAAAGTAACAAAATGGGTAAGTAAGGCACCTCTGAGCTTATGTCTACCTTTGAGGGAAGAAGCCTTCTCTATCCCAAGGATATAAGCCAAAGTCTCAAAATTCAATCTCATTGACCCAGCCAGTGAAATAGACCCAGGCCTAAATCAATCACGGTGGCCTGTAGGGTCCCTGCTCCCCTGGGAGTGAGGAGTGGGGTCAGCCCAGGAGATCCATATGCCCTGGTCGGAGGAGCAGAAATGTCCCAAAGGCAGACAAGGGGAGAGTTACCAGGAGCAGGCAGACAGCTGCTGCACAGCAAACAGCATTCATGTCCATGACCCCCAGCCACACCAGAAGCCCACCCTTCCTTGGTTCCAATGCCTTTTTAGATTGCAGACCCCTTCCCAAATTATCACACTTTCTTTCTTCATTCCTTCTTTCAACAAATTTTTATTGAGCCCCTACATGTACCAACCACTATACTAGGTGAATCAGAGAGGGAAATCCATGGCCTCACACGCCTAGCGAGGTGAGACTAGAAAAGAAACAATAAATACAAGAAATAAATAAAATTTATAATAGAGACAGTGACAAGTACTACAGGAGGAAATACTGCAGCATAGAGAGGATAAGGAGGGTGGGCAGGGAAACAGGTATCGTAGCTTCAAACAGACACTACCAGAAGACTCTGAAAAAGTGAATCTGAGAAAAGACAAGAAAGAGGTAAAAGAATTTGTCTTGTAGATATGGGGGGGAGGGAGGTTTCCAAGGACCAGGAATAGCCAGCACGAATGCTCTGAGATGGCAGTGTGCTTGGCTTGTTCTTGGAACAGCAAGGAGCAAAGGGAACAAGCAGAGCCAGTAGGGGGTGAGGCACAGAGATGGCAGGTACCCAGTGACATAGAGCTGTGCCACCTGTGTGAGGGTTACGGCTTTGACTCTTAGTGACATGAGGAACCACCCAAAATCTGGGACAAAGAACTAACCCAATCTGAGTTGTATTTTTCTTTTAAAAGATTTATTTAGTTATTTATTTATTGACAGAGAGAGAGATCACAAATAGGCAGAGAAGCAGGCGGAGGGGCGCCTGGGTGACTCAATGGGTTAAAGCCTCTGCCTTCGGCTCAGGTCATGGTCTCAGGGTCCTGGGATTGAGCCCCATATCGGGCTCTCTGCTCAGCGGGGAGCCTGGTTCCTCCTCTCTCTCCACCTGCCTCTCTGACTACTTGTAATCTCTGTCTATCAAATAAATAAATAAAATCTTCTTAAAAAAGAGAGAGAGAGAGAAGCAGGCGGAGAGAGAGGCAGAAGCAGGCTCCCTGCTGAGCAGAGAGTCCGATGTGGGGCTCGATCCCAGGACCCTGAGACCATGACCTGAGCCGAAGGCAGAGGCTTAACTCCCTGAGCCACCTAGGCACCCCCCTGTCTTCTATTTTAAGGGATCCCTTTAGTTGCTGTGTTGGGGATAGACTGGAGGGGTCAGGGTTGAGCCTAGAGACCAGTTAGAAGGTTACTGCCAAACTCCAGGACTGGGGAGGTAGTCGTGGAGCTGGGGAGAATTAAGCAGATTCTAGACGTATTTTGAAAGTAAATCCAATAAGATGAGTTGAGGGATTGGGGGATATAAGAAAAAGAGAAGTCAAGAGTGAAGGAAAATCTGAGGGCCTGAACAATGGGAAGGACAGAACTGCCAGGAACTACGGTACAAAAGTGGGGAAGACCATGTCTGAGGGAGGAAAGCAAGTGCTCTGTTTTGGACACGTGGAGTTTGAGCTTTCGGTCACCCAAGCGGGGATGTCAGGTAGGTGGATAGAGCCGTGAGAAAGGGCTGGGCTAGGCGTACATTCAGGAGGAGTAATGAGGCCACCCAGAGGTGGGGGTGTGTGTGTCAGAGGGCCAAGGATGGAGCCCTGAGAGCCTCCCACATTCAGAGGTTGGGGAGGAGAAAGGGGAGAAACAAGAACAGAGACTGAGAAGGAGCATCTGGGGGGAGACAGAAAGCAGGAGAATGTGGGATCCTATAAGCCTATAAGAATGACCAAGTCAAATGGTCCTGATGGATCGAGTGAGATGACCATAGAAAGAGGACCCCTGGATTTAGCAACATGGAAGTCACAGGGGTCTCTACAAGAGCCATCTGCATGGGAAGGGTTGGGGTAACCTGATTAGAAAGAGACCATGAAATAGCAATTAACAAGCTTCACAGCGGCGTTATTCACAGCAGCCAAAAGGTGGAAATAACTTCAGTGTCCATTGACAGATGAATGGATAAACAAAGCATGGTGTCTAATGCAATGGAATATTATACAGCCTTAAAAAGGAAGGAAATTCTGGGGCACCTGGGTGGCTCAGTGGGTTAAAGCCTCTGCCTTTGGTTCAGGTCATGATCCCAGGGACCTGGGATCAAACCCTGCATTAGGCTCTCTGCTCAGCAGGGAGCCTGCTTCTCCCCCACCCCTCTCTCTTCCTGCCTTTCTACCTACTTGTGGTCTCTGTCTGCCAAATAAATAAATAAATAAATAAATAGGGAAGGAAATTCTGGGGCACTTGGGTGGCTCAGTCCATTAAGCGTCTGCCTTTGGCTCAGGTCATGATCCCAGGGTCCTGGGAAGGAGCCTAGTGTTGGGCTTCCTGCTCAGCAGGGAGCCTCCTTCTCCCTCTCTCTCTGCAACTCCTCCTGCTTGTGCCCTCTCTCTCTGTCAAATGAATAAATAAAATCTTTTTTAAAAAAGCAGGGAAATTCTGACATATGCTAAGACAGAGATGAACCTTGAAAACATGATGTGAAGTGAAAGAAACCAGACACCAAAGGACAAATGTTGTATGTTTCTGCCTACGAGAAATATCCAGAATAGGTAAATTCATAGAAACAGAAAGTAATATAGAGGTTACCAGGAACTGGGGGAGAGGGAATGGAGAGTCATTATCTAGTGGGTGCAGAGTTTTTGTTGGGATGATGAAAACGTTCTAGAAATAGTGGTGATGACTGCACATTTTTAACACACCTAATGCCACTGAATCCCACACTTACAAATGATTAAGATATTAACTTTCATGTTATATATATTTTATCACAATAAAAAACAAGGTGGCCTTCAAAAAAGTAATCATAAAGAATTCGTTAAGCATCTGCTGTGCGCTATAGACACTGAGCCAAGGCCTGGGGGCTGTAAGCACATTGGGTGCCCACATGGGCTCCAACAAGAGATATCCCAGCTCCACCTGTTCTCTTTGTTCTTTGGGCCCCTGGGCAAGTAAGTATCTGGAGGACTGACTTGAAATGTTGGCTGTGTGGGGATTCCAGAGGCTGTTTGATGAATGCTGTCTTGAGACCATGGTGGAAAGCCACAGCTGGATCCAAGTTCCATGGCTTTGCACCTGGTGGAGTCCTCACCATCAAAGATTATGGGCCAATCAAATAGGACAAAGACAAAAGGAGATCTTCAGAAGCATGCCACCAAGCTCTGCCCTTGGGCCTGGACTTATCTGGTCCATAGGTCATTTGTTTTTGTTTTTGTTTCTGTTGCTGTTTCTTTTCTTTCTTTTTTTTTTTTTTAACCAATAACTTGAATGAAGACCTAGAAGCATACTCAACGTGTTTGCAGAAACTGGAAGATGGAGGGAGATGACATCAGAGAGCAGAAAGAGGCAGAAGAGCAAGTAGTTAAGATTATAATGTCTGGATCCAGACTACCCGGGTTCTAGTCCCAGCTCATTTATGACTCAGTGAGCTTGGGAAAGTCACTTACCTTCTCTGTGTTTCCATTTCCTTACCTCTCAAATGCGGCTAACAGCAGCTCCCTGGTAGGGTTGTTCTGAAGTCTGGGTGGGGCGGCTCCGTGTCTGGCATGGGGTAAGTGTATGGAGGTGTGCTACTCTCTCCCTTTTCAGGCCTGGCTGGAGGGTTGAGTCAAAACTAACAAGATGGGGGGCGCCTGGGTGTCTCAGTGGGTGAAGCCTCTGCCTTTGGTTCAGGTCATGGTCTCAGGGTCCTGGGATCCAGCCCCGCGTCGGGCTCTCTGCTCAGCAGGGAGCCTGCTTCCCCCTTTCTCTCTGCCTGCCTCTCTGCCTACTTGTGATCTCTCTGTCAAATAAATAAATAAAATCTTTAAAAAAAAAAAAAAAACTAACAAGATGGAATTTAATGAGAACAAATGGAAAAGCTGACATTCAGATTCCAACAAAGCAATTGTACAGATTCAGGGTCAAGAAGACTTGGCTGGGCATCCATCCATTCATCTGTCCATGAGAAACAGCCCAAGGTGTCCAGTGATTTCCAGGGCAATTGCAGCCAACCCTGTTATTATGACCTTCAGTGGTATTCACTGAGATACAGCATCCAAGACCAAAGAGGTGACAACCTCGTCGGGTTATGAGCTTTGAACTCAGTGGTGATCACCCTTTGTCAGGGGAGGGTGGGGGCGGTATGCAAGCATTTCGTAGAAAAGTTGTACAGTTTCTTACAAAACTAAACACACAACTACCCTATGATCCAGCAATTCCACTTCTATTTCAAGAGAAATGAAAACATATGTTCACACAAGGACTTGTACTGGAATGTTCATAGCAGCTTTATTTACAATGGCCCCAAACTGACACCAGCCCGGGTGTCCATCGAGATGCAAGAGGACTAACAAACTGTTACACATCCATACAATAGAATTCTACTTGACAATAAAAAGGAACAAACTACTGGGGCGCCTCAGTTAACCGTCTGCCTTTGGCTCAGACCATGATCCCAGGGTCCTGGGATCGAGCCCCGCTTATGGCTCCTTGTTCAGCTGGGGGGCCTGCTTCTCCCTCTCCCTCTCCCTCTGTTCTCCACCCCCCTGCCAGCTCAAGCAATCTCTCTCTCTCTCTTTCAAACAAATAAAATCTTTAAGAAAAAAAAGATGTGGGCAAAGAGGTAGCTATGAGGATATTCACTACAAAGTCATTATAACGGCAAAAAGTTGTAAACAACTTCTGTGTCCTAAAGTAGGGCATTGGTTGAAGAAATCATGGTGTCCTTATGCTCTGGACACAGCAATTAAAATGGTACATCACAAATATCTGCTGAAATGGGAACACATTCTCACTACATATATAGTTGAGAAGGAAAAGCAGGTCTCTGGGGTTACCCTGCCCCTCACTAGAGACCTCATCCTAATCCCTGGAGTTCTCGGGGGCTTTAGTCTCTCCTTATCACAGCTGGTTCTTGCTGTCCTCTTTCCATGGAGATCTCCATTTCCCATCTGCCCCTCACCTCCCCACACACAGTCCCATTTCCCCCTTGTGGTTCCCTGGGAGTACACCCCCTTATTCCTTCACACCTCCAATGCCACCCGTCGAGGCAAGAGGAAGGGGGAGCTCATGGTGGAGCTGGATCTTGCGGGGGCCTTCTCTGGAGGCCCAGGATGGCAGACTTCACTCCTCCATTCTGAAAGGGGCAGTTGCCAACAAGAACCTGGGTTTGCCTTGCTCCCATGACACCGGCCCCAAGCATCTGAGAGAAGGAAGGTGATTGAAGGGGAAAGCAAATGACTGTTGGGAGCTTGTGGGAGGGCAGTGCTCCAGGAAAATTTCCCCACCCCTCTAGCATGGCTTTCAGAAACTCAAAACTCTTCTTTACTATCAGAATTGTCATTCTCGGAACGCCTGGGTGGCTCAGTCAGTTAAGCTGCTGCCTTCGGCTCAGGCCATGATCCCAGGGTCCTGGGATGGAGTCCTGCATTGGGCTCCTTGCTCCACAGGGAACCTGCTTCTCTCTCTGCCTCTGCCTGCCTCTCTGCCTGCTTGTGCATGCTCGCTCTCTCTCTCGTTCTCTCTCTCTCTCTCTCGCTCTGACAAATAAATAAATAAATAAAATTTTTAAAAAAGAAGAATTATGTGATTCTCTTTGTCTCTTCCCTTACTCTTCCAGAGAAAACCTGTCTTCATAACCAAATGACCCTGGAAGGTATTAAGTTAAACAGAAACTACCTTCCTCCCCTAGGGGGCCTCCCGTCCCACCAGCTTTTGCCTCCCACTTTATTAGCACACACTGGCAGCGGTCTGGAAGGACCGTCTCTGAGGAGCTAAAAGGAGCAGGCTTTGGGTGGTGGGATTGTGAGCAATTTTTCCTTGGGTGTATTTTCTAATTCCCCTATAACAAACATATGTTTTCTTCTGTATTGAGGGAAAAAACAGTCACCACAGAATACCCACCCAGAGTATACCCAGGGGAGAACTGCTCAGGGGATGCAGGCCTGGAAAAGGTGTTTATAGGCGGTTGGGCCTATTTAAGCTAGAGTGAAGGCTAGCCCGGGGCTGGGAGGGTAGAGACCTCTCTAGGAGGCCCCCTGGAGCAGCAGGCAGCAGATGCACATGCTCTGTGCTCCACAGGGGGCGCTAGTTCCAACACCTGGGCAGCACAAGAAGGCCAGTTCTCACTGAAAGGAGCTGCCCTACAATGGAACAGGCTGCCTTTTAAAGCAGTGAGCTCCCTGTAATCTGAGGCACGCAAGCAAGATGGGAAGCTGTCTGCTAGGAAGGCTAGAGAGGGGATTTCTAGGCTGACCAAGAGAACGGCCTGAACGTCTCTGAGGTCCCTTAAACCAATTCAGACAAGCTTGCCAGTCACCCCGACAAAGAGTCAAGGGAACTCTGAGGTCATTGCTCATATTGGTGGCACAGGAGGTGGTCAGGGAGGATTTCCTGGAGGAGAAAGGGAGGTCACTGTCTTTCTGGGCTCCTCAATCTCCAGCCTGTGGCTACGTATTTTACTGACTCCCTTGTCTGGAGTCCTTTAGTCCTTTCTGGATAAAAATGAATAGGGCCTCAGTCTCCAACTTGTTGCAAGATCCTGGATGACTCCCTGCCCCTCTCTGGGCCGCAGTCTGTCCTTCTATTCAATGGTCTCAGTTGAAACCACCCATGTTTTTTTTCTCCAGGACGGTCAAACTGCTAGTTACACACTTACATGAAAAAAGGGGCTTGGAGGGGCGCCTGGGTGGCTCGGTGGGTTAAAGCCTCTGCCTTCGGCTCAGGTCGTCATCCCAGAGTCTTGGGATCGAGCCCCACATCGGGATCTCTGCTCAGTGGGGAGCCTGCTTCCTCCTCTCTCTCTGCCTGCCTCTCTGCCTACTTGTGATCTCTGTCTGTCAAATAAATAAATAAAATCTTTTTTAAAAGGGGGGAGGCTTGGGAGTTGTGTATTTTTTTAGAGAGAGAGAAACTGAGAGCGTGCGCATGCGAGTGGGGTGGGTATCAGAGGGAGAGGGAGAAAGAGAGCCCCAAGGAGAGCCAGAGCCCAGGGCAGGGCTCGATCTCACAACCCAGAGATCATGACCTGAGCAGAGATCAAGATCTGGACACTTAACTGACAGAGCCACCCAGACGCCCCTGGCTGATGATTTTTTTGAGTGGACTCTGGTTGTATCCCAGCTTACAGTCCTTGGGACTTCTTGGGATTAATGCTCAGAGGAAATTCAGCAGACGCAGCAAGGGCCCCAGAGGCAGGCCAGGGGTGCAGCTGGGTTTTCTAGAACTTCCTCCCCAGCTCAAAGCATAGGGGGAAGGTCAGGAAGAGATCCGCTGTTACTATGCCATTGTTACCTTGGTGATGGGTGTATACACCTGAGCTCACCTTAGAGCCCCTGAACCCCTCCTCCCCAGGGGCCTCAGGGTGGGGTCTCAAGCCCCAGCCCCCCTCCCCAGCCTGTAAGGCCCTGCCCAAAGCGGGAGGGTGCTCCGATGAGGTAGGGAATGTTGAAGGCCAGGCGAAGCCAGGAGACCAGATGAACAAACCGACACCGCACGTGCGGATGAACTCATTAAGGGTGGGGCAGTGGTTAGAGCAGAGGGTCAGGCAGGCTGGGTCTGAATCCCTATGCTGAGAGACCCTGGGCAAGTTATTGCACTTCTCTGGGCCCGGGAGGATAAAACGCAACGCCTCTGGGACGGCGATGAACTCCTGGCTTCATATTATTATCTCACACCTGGCCACCTGGAAACAAACGGCAACGCCCCGCCTCTCTGCCCACCCTACCCTTCCTCGCACAGCCCTTGGCCCACCCGCGTCCTCTCCTCGGTTCGGAGTCCTCGGCTGCCCCCGTGCGGCCCTTCTCGGTACTGCATCAGCCTGACTGGCTGGCCCAGGCCTTGGCCCGTGCGCCCCTTGCTCCGGCAGACAAGCCCTCGCCCTCAAAAACGTCAAAGTGGGAAACGAGCCTCAACCCCTAGGTATGGCTCCGCATCCTTCCTGCTGGCTGCAGGCCGGTGGTAGGAGCCTGGGAAACCACATAGCGCCCTGCTGGCTGTGACGGCCATTGGGGCTAGGAAGGAAGAGGACACAGCACATTCTTGAGACAGATCACATAATGATCCGAAGCTTCGGGGGTTGCACACACACACACATGCACACACATACACACACCCACGTAGGTCAAGCCTCCATGTGCATATGTGAGCGCACAGCCACAAGCCCCATGCACCCGAGCCCACACACTGTGCACGTGCATTGTCCCCATACACACACAGCAACATCACAGCCCAATCAGCCCCTGTCTTTCCGTCCATCCATCCCTCTGTCCCGCGTCTCCCCTCCTCCCATGACTTAAGGAAACTGGCCACACTCAAAACTGCAAATATAAACTCCTTTCTATGGCCTAAAGCCCTCCCCACCCCTCAGACCACATTTCCCACCACCATCCCCTTGCCCATTATCTATTCACTATTTCTCCAGCAAAAATATGCGGCACTCACTCACACTTCAGGTCCCCTGCCCTGACTGTTCCCTCTCCCTGAAATGTTCTTCCTCCAGATCCTCCACTGGCTGCCTCCTTCCCTTCTTAATTTAAACACCGCCTTCTTCCAGACCACCAGAGTTAAGAGGCTCCCTACCCTTCATCCTCTCAAAACCTGTTTACTTCAACGTGGGTATCCCAATCACTACAGAAATGCAAATCAAACCACAGATACCACCTCACACCCGTTAGGGTGGGACCACTATTTAAAAAAAAAAAAAGAAAAAGAAAGGAAAGAACAAGGGTTGGCAAGGATGTGGGAAAAAATGGAACACTTGTGCCCCATTGGTAGGAAGGTAAGGGTGCACAGCTGTTGTGGAATACAGTATGATGTTTCCTCAAAAAGCTAAAAATGAGGGGCGCCTGGGTGGCTCAGTGGATTAAGCCGCTGCCTTCGGCTCAGGTCATGATCTCAGGGTCCTGGGATCGAGCCCCGCATCGGGCTCTCTGCTCCGCAGGGAGCCTGCTTCCTCCTCTCTCTCTGCCTGCCTCTCTGCCTACTTGTGATCTCTCTCTCTCTGTCAAATAAATAAATAAATAAAAATCTAAAAAAAAAAAATTAAAAAAAAAAAAGCTAAAAATGAAATGACCAAACAATCCAGCGGTTCCACTTCTGGGTATAGACACAAAAGAATTGAAAGGAACGTCTCGAAGAGACTTTGCACAGCCGTGTTCATAGCAGCAGTATTCACCATAGCGAAAAGGGGGAAGCAACCCAAGTGTCCATCGATGGAGGAATGGATAAACGAAATGGGGCATATACAGAAAATGGATATATTATTCAGTCTTAAAAAGGAAGGGAATTCTGATATGGGCTACATGATGACATGAGGACATGATGCTGAGTGAAATAAGCCAGTCACAAATAGTTTGAACAGTCAAACTCATAGAGACCAAATGTAGAATGGTGACTGCCAGGGGCTAGGGAAGTGGAAGGAATGGAGAGTTATTGTTTCAGGGGGACAGACTTTCAGCTTTGCAAAATGAGAAGTTCTGGGGATGGATGGTGGTGATGGTTGCCTGTCTACGTGAATGTGCTTAATGCAGCTGAAGTGTATACCGAAAACCCGTTAAGATAAAAAAAAAATTATTAAGACAGTAATTTTTTTTTTTTTTAGATTTTATTTATTTACTTGAGAGAGAGCAGGGGGAGCAGCAGAGGGAGAGGAAGAGGCGGGCTCCCCACTGAGCAGGAAGCGAGATGCAGAGCGGGCTCTATCCCAGGACCCTGCGATCATAACCTGAGCCCAAGGCAGAACCAACTGAGCCACCCAGGTGACCCAAGATGGTAATTTTTATGTTATGTTGTATTTTGCCACAATCAAAAATAACAAAGAATAGGTAGCAAATAAGGGTTTGCTTCTTCAACCACACCTCACTCATTCAACTGGGAACTCCATCAAAGCAGGGCTCTGTCTGTAGGGTACACCTACTACATGCTGCCGCTCACTGACGACACAAGGAACCAGACTGACAAAGTGAAGGCCTAAGGCTCACAGCCTTCAGGGAGGGGAGAAAGACACCAAACAAACAAGTAAACAAAATCACCACCTCTCAAGGACTGTGAGGAAAAATACAAGAGTGAAATGTCAGAGTGGCTTCACTGGAGACAGGTCAGCTGGCCTGGGGGGTACGCCATCCTGGAGGAAGTGACCTTTATGCAAAGATCCAAGAAACAATCAAGTCAGTCATCAAGTATCTGGGAGACCCCAGTTACAGACAAAATGAAAAGCAAGTGCAAAGGCCCTGAGGTGAGCATGAGCCTGGTGTGCTAGAGCAACAGCAGTGAAAGAGGGGGGAAACAGAGTAGAGAAAAAAGAAGGAAGATCTGGGAGAGGAAGAGGCAATGGAGGGCATTCCTGGGGGCAGAGGAGGGAACCCCACCAATTCAACAACCTCCTCCTCCTCAACCAGTGAGCTTCTGTGAATGGCAACCTCAAAGTGCACAAAATGCTTTTTGCAGGAGTGCCTGGGTGGCTCAGCCGGTTAAGTGTCTGCCTTCAGCTCAGATCATGATCCCAGAGGCCTGGGATGGAGCCCCACATTGGGCTCCCTGCTCTGCAAGGAACCTGCTTCTCCTCCCCCACTTGTTCTCTCTGTCTCTCAAATAAATAAATAAAATCTTTTAAAAAATGCTTTCTGCAGATCAACTCAGAGAATGTTCACACCAGAAGAGTCTTAACTGCCCTGAGTTGCCCGCTCCTCCCCTGCCTTCCTCAAGGACTGAGTCAGGGAATCTCTTTCTTCCCACCCAACTCCTCCTCCTCTTTCTGCCTCAGGTGTGAGGGCAAGCAACAGGCAGCAAGCTGCTGGTGGATCCCTGCCAAGGGGTTTTTGTTCCTCCCTTTTCTGTCCCTCAAAAGCAAGGCAAGTAGAGGGGCACCTGGGTGGCTCAGTCTTTTAAGCATCTGCCTTCAGCTTAGGTCATGATCTCAGGGTCCTGAGATCATGGTTCCGTGCTCAGTAGGGAGCCTGCTTCTCCCTCTGTCCCTTCCCCACTTGTTTTCTCCCTCTCTCTCTTTCTCTCTCTCTCTCTCTCTCAAATAAATAAATAAAATCTTAGGGGAAAAAAAAGGGCAAGACAAATAGATAGAACCCACCTCCTCTCCCTGACCAGCTGGGGACAGAAACCCATCTCCAGCTTCTTCACAGCCTGTTTCTGAGGCCCATCTGTAGGCCTAGACCTTGGAGAGCCCCATCTTAAGGGGAGGGACCCAGGAACCCATGGGGCTTGCCAGGTTGGAGGGCAGCTTCGTGTCAGTGAAGATGCCCTCCAAGGCTAGAGATGGCATCACCTTCAGGCTTGAGGGGGCTGGCTTCCCCCAAATGCCTCCACTGTCCCAAATCCTGAACTGTGACACACCAGGAGAGAGCAGGACCCCAGGGAAGGCTTAGGTCTTCACCAGCTGGGAGACATTTGTACAAACGGAAGCACATCCATTCCAACCAGCAGTCCTGGACTCCGGGAATGGAGGGCCTGACCCACCATACTGGCTGCACCAGAGAAGGAATGCCCAGGTACGCGGCTCCGGGTCCCACCTTCACAAGTCCCACCTTCACAGGTCCACACCCTAAGGTGGACATGAGGTGTCTTCCACCCAGGACGGTTGCAGGACCCAGCACAAATGCAAATACAGAGCCCCTTGTCCAAAGAGCAAGGGAATGCACTCAAGGCACTCAAATATAAAACTAAATATGGGAGCACCTGGGTGGCTCAGTTGGTTAAGTATCTGCCTTTGGCTCAGGTCATGATCCCAGGGTCCTGGGATCAAGGCCCGTGTCAGGCTCCTTACTTGAGTGGAGAGCTTGCTTCTCCCTCTTCCTCTGCCCCTCCTGCTGCTCATGCTCTCTCTTGCTCTCTATCTCAAATAAATGAAATCTTTTTTATAAAACAAAATATATAAAAAGATTTTTTTCCTTGCCTCTGTGGTCTCTCAACTTGCCATGACATTTTTTTATTTGTTATATGATTAAAAATTTACACAACAAGCATGAGTTTTACTGTTCGTCTTTATATTTTGCAATGTCAGTTTTAAAATGCAAATATAGGGATGACTGAGTGGCTCCGTGGGTTAAGCCTCTGCCTTCAGCTCATGTCATGAACGGGGAGCCTGCTTCCCTCCTTCTTTCTGCCTGCCTCTCTGCCTACTTGTGATCTCTCTTTCTGTCAAATAAATAAATAAAGTCTTTAAAAAAATAAACAAATAAATAAAATGCAACTATAAGGGCATTTCACTTGTATGCAGAATCATCAAAATGATGAAATTTATGTTTTGAAGTTTATGCATGCACGTGTATTTCATTCTTACCTGAGCAGTGGGAACACGGCACAGACTAACTCCATTATTTTTATTTCACTCGATTCGTGCACATTCTACCAACACTAACTTTGGCTGACTGTTAAGTAAGATGGACTGAAAGGAAAAGGAACTGTGGGTTGCTTGATCTTTCCCTGTGCTTTGGCTTCGTGGTTAGAGTAAGGTGTTGGCTTTCCGGGTAAGGGAGGAGCTTTGGCAAAAAGCAGGTAGGAAAACCCGAGGGGTTACTGGGGGCTCTGTTACTCCAGCAGGCCTGCTCCCCATAAAAGAACCATGAGAGATGAGGGCACAGAGGTGGCAGGTCACACGGAGGCCCTGAGTGCCCTCCATTGGGCCTTCTTCCAAATCTCACCATGCCAAACCTGCCTAAAACCTTCTGTGGCTCTCCAGTGCCTTCAGGATGAAATCCCCAGGCCTATCCCTGAGCACCCAAGTCCTGCCTCCCTCCCACCCCTGCTCATTGCCACACATTCTGCGGCAGCCCAGTTCTCCCTGAATCACGGGCTCGAGACCAGCGCTTCATTCTGTCTAGAACCCCCCTCTTCTCCACCACACCCCTTCTTCTGGCTAATGCATACTCATCCTTCGGGTCCAGACATGAATATCATCTCCTCTAAGAAGGCTTCTTTCACCTTCCAGTCTAGGACAACCACCTCTCCTGGCCTGTCACAGGCTCCGTGCTTCCCCATTACTGCCTGTCCTGCATCCCCCCATCACATCCCTTCCCTCACTACCAGTGGGCTCTCCTAAGGCAAGGATTGACTTTTATTCAGGTTAAGAGCCCCAGATGCAACACATAGTAGGCGTCCGGTAGCTGTTGTCTAGTGGCTGTGTGAGTTCACAGCCAGTGGAAATCCTGGAGTCCACTTGAGCTATTGTCTCCCAGGTCAGGCAGTTAGGGGAGCGGACAGACCTGAGGCCCCTGCTCTGTTCCAGGCCCTACTTCCTTCACATTCTGACCGCCAGCCCAGGAAGGCAGTGTTCTTTTACCTGTTACACGGATGAGGAGTCTCATCCTCTTTTCTGCCCCCCACCACCCACACATCCAAGCCCCAGCCAGGGTGACCAACCCTGCAGCCTCAGCCCAGCCAGTGCAGATGGCCCCTTTCCTTGGCCGGTCTCAGAGAGAACTCACTCCCAGCTGGGGCCTGTCCCATCCTTTCTCCCTCCTCTCCTTCCTCCCCCTCCCCTCTTCCTTCCTTCCTGCTCTTGGATATTATCTCTGCAGGAAAGGCCCCAGGTTCCGGGGCAAGGCCCCTAGGTCCAGCTGCCCAGGACAGGACACATGCTTCTTCCATCACCTAGTCCCCTCTGCCCTCCCTGGTGGGCCAGAAATCTGATCCAGGCCTAGGGAAATGGGAGGACTGTGCAGAAGACAGCCCAAGGTCATCTTGTCCCTTTCCCTGCCTCTTAGCCCAAGCACTAGCCGAGGAGCTCTGGACCTCATCCTGGAGGCCTGGAGTCTGGCACCAGGCCTGGTAGGGGCTTTGTCACTCTAACTGTGAGTTGGTCATTCCCAAGAGCCTCTTCAGGAAGACCTGAGACTTTGTCAACCTAGGATAATAATGTCTTGGATCCCATGTGCTGAGTCAGTTTACATGGCACCCAGCACAAAGCCCTGGGCCTCCAGTGCCTATGACCATTATAATTCTCCCCAGCATCAACGATACTGGGAAGACAATAGAGTGGTTATTCTCCATGTATCAATGAAGAAACTGAGGTGGGTTTTGTTGTTGTTTTTAAGATTTTATTTATTTATTTGACAGACAGAGATCACAAGCAGGCAGAGAGGCAGACAGAGAAAGTGGGGTTGGGGGAAAGCAGACTCCCTGCTGAGCAGAGTGATGGATGCAGGGCTCCATCCCAGGACTCTGAGATCATGACCTGAGCCGAAGGCAGAGGCTTAACCCACTGAGCCACCTAGGCGCCCCGAGGAAACTGAGCTTAGAAAGAAGGGGTAGGTCAAGCTCCTTCAGCAAGTATCAGAACTGACACCAAACCCAGACCAGCCAGCACTCTCCATCACTTCATCACCAAACCCTCTGTTGTTGGTAATCCTGGAATAATTCTTCACTTCCCCGGTGCCTCGGTTTCTTCATCCATGCAATGAGGAGGAGGAGGAGGAGGAGGGAAGAGACATCTCTAAGGACTTCACTCACGAATCCATTGAGCAACGGCTCAATGAGTGCTGTCCTAATGCCAGACCATATATGGGCACAAGATGATAGACATGATCATGGATGGTCCTACAGACCAAGGTCAACCCCAATAGATTGCAGGAGTCTAACCTGGGTCCCTCCTGCTGTAGCTCCATCTATTTCCACAATACACAGAGGAGAGAGGGAACCCCACATTGTGTGGAGGGGGGAGAGGGTGCCCCCCTTCCTGAACTACGGAAGATTAGGGAACCAGCCCAGACAGGTGGGCAGAGGACTGAGGGCTGGCAGGTGGGCCATAATGGGGTCATTTGGGAGTAGGCCAAAGCAGATGCAGATGCTACGGGTGTAGCGGCAGGCAGGAGCTGCCAGGCTTGGAATGGAGACACCTCACCGTACTACCACCACCATGTGATCCCCCCACACTTATGCAGGCAGCAAGTGAGGATAAAAGCCCAAGCAGCTTGATCCATGGGTAGAGATCCATTTCTTGGCAGATTCAGTGCCCCCCACCTCCCCCCACCATCCTGCCCCCACAGTCCCTTTTCAGGGACCCTCAGTCCCAAACTCCCTAGCTAATATTCTCCCTTCATCCCAAATTCCAATCCCTCTGTCCTGCCCCCAGAGAGGGGCTGGACTAAAAACAACCCCAACACTCCGCTCCCCCTTTGCCCCAACCCCTCTGCGTATCAGCTCAAGGACAGGCCCGATAAACTAGGACATGGAAGAGGGAGGGAAGGAACGCACATCTCCCTGTCCCCGCGCAGCAGCCCGGAGAGCTGAGCGGCTTCGTGGCCACCAGAGGGCGCGCGCCCCCCTCAGAGCCGAAGCCACGACGGCTGTGGCGATGGACCCAGCGGGGCTAACAGAGGACGGGGAGGGGGTGGCCCGACGTACGTCACTCCTGGCAGGACTCCCCCGAAATGCAGCCCCATCCTGGTCTTGGACTTAGGCTCCGTAAGACAACAGCCTCGGATGCAGCTCCTTGACCTCCACCCCGGCCGCGCCCCGAGCTTCCATCTTTGGCTGACCGTTCATGCGCCCCCTCCTGGCCTCAGTGAGCACGGCGGTCTGACGGAGCTGGGGCTGGCTAAGCAGGGGAGCAGGAAGATAAGGGGGATTTACTAGGAAGCAGAGAGTAGGGTAGGTACTGGGCAGACTGAGGTTGTAGTGGCACTGGGTGAACAGGAGTACTGCGAAGGTGCTGGGATCGACATTGGATATGGAAGGTACTGGGTGAATAACAAGGGGGCTAGGGACCATTAGGAAGGTCCTAGGGGCAGTGGGTCATCTCTGGGGAATATTAAGGGGCATCAAGCCTAAACTGGAAGGAAAATACCATATGGTTACTGGATAGTAATTAGGGAGGGTGCTAAATGGATATTTGAAAATACTAAGTAAGCATAAGGGGAGAGTGGACAACGATTAGACAGCAAGTGGGTACTCGGAAGTACTGGGAGGAACTGCAAAGATGTTGGGGGATTACAAGAGGCACTGGATGGGAACTGGCGGTGTCACTGAGACCACAGTGGGAAGCTTTGAGTGGGTTTCGAGAATATGGCATGACCAAGAGGGTAAAGGGCCATTAGGACAATTCTTGGCAGGTACTGGGAACTTGGGCATTATGGGTAAGAAGTGGGATACTGGTGGACATAGGGTGGGTACTGTAAGTCACCAGGTTTGCACTCATACCATGGAGCAGGGTGGCACTTCCCAAGCAGGACCTCAGTGCCCCCTCACAACAGCCCCTCAAACCTGGATCATTGTGTCACATTCACTGCCAGAACTCAGATCAGAGATGTCCCTTGCCCAGTGAGGATCTCCTGCCCTAACTAGGACCTGTTCCTGATTTCCTGGTCAGAAGGCGGGGGGGGGGGGAGAGGAGGGGTGCTGCACATGGACAGAGGACAGAGCCCTCATGCTGTCTACCTCCCCCAGACGGAGAGGGAAGTAAAGACAGGTCAGCCCTTCATCTCTAGAAAAATAAGGAGCCCCCTCCTCAGTCCCTCCCACCAGGCTTCGGCCTCCTGGCCCAGCTTGCTGGCTGCTGGGCCGGGAGGGGCTGCCAGGCTCGGCCTCCTGCCCACAGCAGGGCGCCGGGGGAGGGCGGCGCGCGGCTCGAGATGCCGCGTTGCCATGGAGACGCTGCCGCATCCTGACTGCTCCTGGCAACGGGGTCCCGCAGCCAGGCAGGCGCTGGGCGGGGACCCCAGGGAGCGGGCGCGCCAGGCAGCCCACGGCGCCGCCAGACCCCCGGGACGGGCACGGATACGGCTCCCCCACCCACAGATACCCCTCACTCACACTCCCACCGCACACACATGAACACAGGCGCCCCAGCTGCAGCAGCCCAGGCGGAACTGCAGCCCAAGCCCTCCCTGCAGCCCCCACTCATTAATTCAGCAAACATTTGCCGACCGTCTCAGTGCCAGGCGCGAGCTGGCCACTGCGGCTGCGGCGACGAGTCACACGGGGACGCAGCGCCACCACACAGTGCCCCCCCCATCTCACAGCCCACAGAGGAGACAGACACAGAAACAGTGTGATCAATACCGTGACCCCAACAGCGGCCACCCGCTGACTCTGTGCTAAGCCCTCCTCGTGCAGGGGCTCACTCGAAGTTTACCACTCTTCGGAAGTCACTGTGGGAACCTCTCTTTACAGATGAGGAAACTGAGGCATAGGAGAGCTCATTTATTCACCAGAGGCCACATAGTATGAGGCAGAGCTGGCCTTCCAATTTGGATCTTAACCACTTTCCCACACTCCCCCTGCCAAAAGTGGTTCCAGAGCATAGATGAGGGAGGACCCAACTCAGCTGGGGAGGCAGCCGGGAGAATTTCAGAACCTGGGGCCTGGGAGCAAATGCAAGGTGGCCAGGCAGAGCCAGGGGGCCTCCCTCAACTGAAAGGCCAGTCCGTGCAAAGACCTGTAGGATGGAGAGCAGCAGGCTCGGTGTGAGCAAGAGCAGGTGCAGTTGCGGTTAGCAAGCTGCCTGGAGGAAGAGCCAGCCGGTTCCATGTGCGAGCCAAGGGGCCTGGACCCCATTCCTAGAGGAGCAGGGAAGGTGTGAGCAAGCGAGGACACGTATGGACTGTTGCTCTGGCAACCATGGGAAGGGAACTGGGGGGCTGGAGAGCAGGCCACCATGGTCATCAGCCCAGTGAGGGACGAATGGAGAACCCAACCCCAGCAGTGGGGTACAGAGAGGAAGAAGGACACATCCTTCTTGCCCTCCCAAACAAGGAACCTTCTGCCTGGGAATGACAGGGAACCCAGGGAATGACAGAGGTAGGCAGATGCATGGTAAGGTAGGGGCTTCAGGGAGAGCAAGGCCTTCAGGAGGGCAGCAAATGGGAACACACTTCAGGACATAAGGAAAGATCAAGGCTAGACCCCAGGAAGAATTTCCAAGAGGAATAGGATGGAGTTCCTGAGAGAGGTCAGGGAATCCTTGAGAAGAAAAGAGCCCCTCACACATCCGGGCATGGGGTAGACAAACTGTCCCTTCCAGACACCTCCTGCCAAGATTATTCCTTCCTGGACCCTCTCCAGCATACGGAGTCCAGGGCACCCCTCTGAGGAGGCCCAGTATCCAGCCCCAACCACCACCACCACCACCCCCACCCCCGCCAAGGTTAGCCTAATTTTTTCCCTTCCATGGATTCAGGTCATTGCTCCCTGTCCTCTCTCCCAGGCGCCGCGGAATGTGACTAATTCCCTCCCTTCATTTACGGGTCCTGTTACCTGGGAGGTATTTATAGCAAGACAGCCTCCCACCCTCCCCAGCGACTGAGCCGCTCTCCCCCCAGGCCACCTCTCCCCCACTCAGCCAACCTTTGGCTCCCCTCTCCTCTGCTGTGGCTCCACCACCTCCCGGCCAGCCCTCCCCTCACTTGCCAGTCCCCCCTGGGCAGCAGCCGCCTGGAAGAGAGGCAGCCCAAGTGGAAGGGGGCTGACCCAGCGGCTTTCTGAGTAGAGTGCTGTCTGCAGGGGGATACCCCCTGCTCTTGAACACCCCCAAAAGGCAACTTAGAGGCCAGGCCAAGGGGGACTGCCTTGGTGATCTCACCACATACATTTACACTAACAATAGGTAACAGTTATTGAGTATTTAATGTGGGCCAGGTATTATTACTTCCGGTTTGCAGATAAGGAAACTGAGGCTCAGAAAGGCTGAGTGACCCTCTCAGATCTTCACAGCTGAGCTGGGGTACTCCTGCAGAGACACCCTCCAGAGCCCCACCTGGTGTGTGGGAATACCCCAAAAGGCAGTTTGTGTAGAGGAAGGCCCACAAGATAGCTAGGGGGTTCCTGATGGAAACACCTCTCAGAAAGCCAGCTGTGTCCCTGACCATCACAACCCATGCCTCATCCACCCAGGGGGTGTCCAGGGAGAGCATCAGATGGAGGCCACTAGGTCCAAGATGCTGCCCGTGCCACACACAGCCCCTCCTCCAGGCGGGGGTCCCTGAGGAACTGGAGGGGGAGGGCACAGAGGTAGCCAAAGACAGAGAAGGGAACCCTGTGACCACAGAGGATGAATGAAGGGAAATGGCAGCAGAGGGGAGGGAAGTCAGACTCCATGAGGGAGTTACGGAGAGCTGAGGCAGGGATGAGCTGCCCTTCTATATCCCCATCTCTCAACTCCCTCGGCCTCCTTTCCACAGCAAGTGAAGAGACTGGCTCAGTTTCTCCCAGATCTTCTGACCAGAAATTCTACAATACTGGTGAAGTGGCTTTGACAGGATTTCTAGGAGACAGGAGGGGATGGAACGGGAGACGTAGTTCAAATCCCAGTCTGTACTCATAAATTTCGTGACACAAGGCAAGTGACTCTGCCTCCCTCGGACTCAGTTTCCCCATCCATAAATTGGGCTAACATCACAGGTGGTCACGAGAACTTCAAGCTGTAAAACAGGTGGAAGACTGAGCCCGGGGCCTGACATATGGCAGGAGCTCCATAAACCTAGCCAGGTTTGTATTTTTCCCTGCGTATTTCTTCTCTCTCTGATCTGAGCAAAGGGACCACACCTCTTCCCTGAGACTGGGGCATCCTGAGGATAAGGGCTTTGTTTCTACCATCAGCCTTTCATCAGCTGTCCTTGGGACCAGAAGGTACCCAAGCAGGCTGCTGTCGGGAAGGAACATTCACTGTCCTTATCAGTACTTTCATTATCATCAGTATATCACTCTCTAGGCTGTAGCCCCAGCATCACACATCCAGCTAGGCTCTTGGCTTTTGTTTAAGGAAGTCATTCCTGCCCCCCACCCCCACATTGCCACAGAGCCACACCAAATTTCCTTTATGAGCCCCAGCTCGGGGGGCCATGCTGTGTCCAATGGTCCCCATTGTATCCTTTTCACCGATACCCCCCATCGAGGGGTGCCAGGAGCTGGCCTGGAAAAAGAAAGACTCTGAGTCATTCTGATTCCTGCTTCAGGGAGCCAGAGCTGGCAGCAGCCCAGCCAGCCCCTCCAAGGGGGACTGGACCGTCAGGGGCAGAATCAGGCCCCTGGAACTCTCCTGGCAGCCCAACCCAAGGGGTAAACGTGGTGGCACTGGGAGCCAGATTTGGGAGGCTGGGCAGGGGTAGAACATACAGGACACTCGTGGCTGGGCCCTAGCAGAATAGGAAGGGGCAGCAGGAAGCCTCCGCGGGAACCCCTATGGATCTGGCATAGGGCCAGGTCTCCATGATCCTGGGAGAGAGAGGGCCCCACCCAACTCACAGATAAAGGCTACAGAGAGGTCCCATCAACTGTCAGTGGTCACCCCTGGAGGATGGGGGCCTGCTCAGATGCCCACAACCCCGCATGCTCGTGTCCTGAATGGACAGGCGGGCCCGGGGAAGGGGAAGGGGACTGGAAGCAGGCAGCAATCTGTCCGTGCTGGCAGATGGAGGGTGGGACCAGCTTTCACAGAAGACTGGGCACAGAGGTCAGCGAGTAGGGCAGTGATAGGGAGGTGCTCCGAGCCATTCTTCAGCAAGGGGGAGCAGGGGGTACAGCCTAGGACTAAACATTGAAGCCCTAGTCTTCAGCCTGGCTCCCCCAAAGCTTGCCATGGGACCTCAGACGAGGCCTGGCCTCTCTCTGAGTCTCAGTTTCCCTGGTGGTGCTGCCATAATTCCAAGCTCCCATGTTCTCCCGAACAGCTCCGAGTTAGGCCTCCCCAGACATACCAGCAGGGCCAAGAGGCCGAGGGGCCAAAGTGGGGTCTGCGCCCAGGCGGCTGTCCTCTCCCCACCCACATGCACAAGGGGTCCTCGCTGAAGAAACACGGTGTATACAAATAATTAAACAGAAGAATTGGAGTGATTAGGGCAGATGATTATTGTCAAATTATGATTTATCTTGTAGTGGAATTAGTATTCCCCCAAAGGGCCCGGCGTGGCGCGGCGCCCGCCACGGCCCGTGATTAATCGCCGTCTCCAGAAGGTCACCTCCAGCCACTGCAGATTAACTCAGTGGGGAAACTTCTTTCCGTAATTCAAGCTGTTGTTCCCACAACCTGTCATCCGCCGCCGCGGAAAAGGACGATTTCGTCAGGGAGCCCAGGGCGGGTGCCTGTCCGCTCCCCCCCGCCCCTCCCGGCCGCGGACATGATATATGGTGCGTCCCGACACGGGTGACCGCGAGGGGGGGCAGCGTCCACCGTGGGGTGGGCGGCGGGAGGCAGGAGTAGGGGGAGCGTGGGGGGCCAGGCGCCGCCAAGCCGAAGTAGGCTGTGAGGGGAGAGAGAGCGCGGGCGGTGGCAATTAGGAAGAAAATTGGATTTTTCAGCGTCCAGAGGCAGCTGGGATCTGCGGTGTACGGCACAGCCACTATCCCCTTCCCAACACACACAGGCTCCAGCCAGGCAGGGACTTCCCAAGAAAGGTGGGGGCGCGGGGGGCCGTGGACCTCCTTCAGCAAGGTAGGAGATGTAGAACCAAGAGAAGGCAGAAAGAACGTGGTCAGGTCTGAGGCCGGCCCTGCCCTCCCGGGGAGAGCAGTTTTCCTGACCCGAGAGCTAGAACCAAGATCCCATTTCCTCAGCAGTAGACACTGCCAAAGTCACATGCCCATGTCACCTGGGGCTGCTAATCATGGCCACCTCCGTCTGGCAGTCTACATCAGGTCCGGGAGGGGGCTCTGGATCTCCTTGTGCATGGAGAACAGTGGGGACAGAGCCCCCCATCCCTGCCTCCTCAGCCCACCCCCTGCCCCTCCCTTACTTCCCTGAATGGGAAGGGAATATGAGAGCACACGTACCTCCCCTTGTGCTCTTTCATTTACCTTCCATCCAGGCCTTGGGGTGGGGGGTGGGGGGGACAAGTGTCTTATACCCACAGCACAGATAAAGAGGCTGAGATAGGGTGGCTTTCTGTGCTGAAGCTGCCCTGGGTCCCTGGCACCCTCAGGATTATTGCCAAGTTCCTTCAGGCTCTGCCCTTCCCAGCCCATTCCCCCTGCTCCTCCTCCCTACCTCCAGAAAAACTCACAGCGCCCTATTCTTTCAGGCCTCTAGGTTTTGCAAGTTCCCAAAACATGCTTCCTGTCCCCAGCCCTTATCTGGTAAACTTCTATTCATTCCTCTTAATCCAATTGTTTGTCCCTCCAGGAAAAGAGGGTACTCCCGTGTGCAAGCACACGGGTGTGCACTCACAGGCCTCCTTCTACATCCTTCTCCCCAGTGCCAGTGCTCATCCAGCCCAAGCAGCTACTGGGGGGGGGGGGGGTATTTAGAAGGCGCCAAAGACTCAGGGCCCTGACTTCCCACCCCCTCAGCTCCCAGTGCCCACTTACCCGACCCCAGATCTGAGGGTTGAGGAGTGGAGTGCAGAGGGGAGAACCTTGCTGGCTGGTACCTTCTCTATCCAGAGGCCTGTGTTCAGTTGGGGCAGAAGCCTGTATTATGTGTACTGCGGTTTGCTCAGAACATTCTCAGGTCTGATACATACTTAGAGTTGTGAAGACCCAGTACTATTTGGGAGAGAAAAATCTATTTCTCTGTATCTCAGGTGTGGTTCTCTCCAGAACCAAGAACTAAACACTGGCATTTGCTTTGGGGGAGAAGGGGACTTTCCATCCTCCACGGGGACTGTCTGGCAGACACCCACCCTCCCAGTCTTTGGCTGATGGTGATAATGAAAACTGATTTATTCTTCATCTTACTTTCAAAGCACCCTTTGCTGACTTCATTCACTGACTCCTCAGGGACAAAAGGACTCTGTTAACCCCATTTTACCGATGAAGCAGACTTGGGGGAGGGGGCAAGTGACTTGCCCAAGGCTATAAACCATGGGAGTGGCTGTGAGTCTGCAAAGGATGATTCTGGTCCCACTCCTCACCCAGCCCACTGTGGAACCATTGTCTCCCCACACGGGGGTGCTGACGGCTCTAAAACCTCTGCCCCCATCCTTCCCCAAGGCCCAGGTGGGATGGGAATAGAGCAGAGAGCTGGGGCAGGGCCCCTCCCAGGGGATAACCCTCTTCCTGTGAGCTCTGGATCTATAAGCCTGGTTCAGATCTCAACCATGACCTTCACCAGCTACAGAACCTTGAGCAGGTCACTTTAGCTCTCTGTGCCACAATCTGCGGTTCTGTAAAGTGAATTACAGCCTTGTGTAGGGCTGGTTATGCAGATGAACCCAGGCTGGGAAACAGTAAGTGCTCAATAAATGTGAGTTGCATTTGTTTGATCATATTCACCTTCTCACTGATCTCTGAAGGTGGAGGGAGCTGAGCGCTTCCCCCATTTCCCAGAGGAAGAAACGGAGTGGGCAGAGCTTCCAGCGAGCAGAAGACATCAACAGATAAATTATCCTGAAGGCCACCTGAGATTCCCTGCCTCCCCTCTCAAGAACCCTCCGTTGCTCCGTGTCCACGGAACACAGCACAAATGCCCAGCCGGAAGAATTCTTCTCAATTCCTAAAGCACTGCTGGTGCCTGCCCTCCAGCCTTTGCCCAAGCAGGTTCCTCCGCCTAGAATGCCATTACCCCACTAGCTCCTCAATTGTTACCGAACTCTTCCAAGGCTCCGCCTAAAGGCCACGCCCTCCAGGGAGCCACCGTCAACCCGCAGCCCAGGAGCCGCCCCGGTGCCCCACTGGGCCCCGCGATCGGTCCAGGGGGCTCCGGTCCCGCCACCCAGCACCTCGTCATCCCCACGCGGTTTTCTGACACCCCACACACACAGGTTGGGCGGGGCCTCCTCCGTCTGACCCTGGGCGCTGGGGCGGGACCCACGGTGGGTGCCGCGACCTCGGGGGAGCTCAGCCTGTCCCCCACCCCACTCCTGCCAGTGCCGCGGCCCCGTCTTTGATCCGGCTGCCTCCGCGCCCCAAACCTGATTGGCATCGAATTACGCCGCGCGGCGGAGGGAGATAATGGCGGGAGGCGCGGCAGACATGAAAGGGGGGGGGGGGCGCAGCGGCAGTCCGGGCCGTTGTTAATGACCCAATAAAAAGGAAGAGGGGGGAGAAATAACCCTCCCTTCCATCCCCGCCCCCAAGACAGCGGCCAGTGCACACAAAGCCGCCGCCGACTCGGAAATTACCGCGGCTCAGCCCAGCGCAGCGTGACTGGAAGGGGTGGGGGGCGGTGGGATCACCTGGCGGGGAGTGGGAGGGAGGACACACAGTCACAGCCACACACACAGTCACGCAGACGTGCACACATACCGATCCTGTCTTTAATATTTGTGAATTTGTTCATTGTGCATTTTCTGCATTAATTGAGTTTTTTTTTAAATATGGCACTAAAATAATTTTCCTGATTACTGAGAAATTTTGTGCCCACCCTAGTCCCAGCTCTGAAACACAGTTACAGAGAGTACTGTTCAGTGACACGCACACACGGCGCCCCATACACACAGATACAGTAAAGACAGCCGCACACAGAGATATGGACACACAGACACAGAGTTACACCTGAAGTCAATGGCAGAAACCAACACAGAACAAAACCGACAAACACCCAACAGGGCCTACAGAGATACTCACCTAGAGACACACCCAAAGCTCAACAGAGACAGACACAGAAAGATACACACACACAAACACACACACACACACTGAAGGAGCAGGAGGAAACCCACAGAAATATACAAATGCAAGCCATGCAAAGAGAGACACACTGATACACCCTGAGATCTACAAATACAAACATGCATAGATACACAGCCACACAGCACCCCAAAACACACAAATAGATCTGGGCCACATTAAGAGCACACGGTGATACATGTACCCAAGCACAGAGTCCCTGACACATACCCTATGCCCTCAAGGCCACCCATCTCACACCTTCACTAACAACTGTTCAAATGTGTTCAAGTGGGTTCAGGAGGGCCAGGGGCTGTGTTGACCCATTGCAGAGACAGAGATGAAGTGGGGTCATTGGCCCACAGAAGCCAGAAACATGGCAGTGGGGGAAGGGGTGGGGGTGCAGCTGCCTTGAATCCCGGAGGCTGGGGCAGATTGTTTAAACTGTCAGATTAGCAGTGTTATTCATCTCTAAAATGGGGTTCAGCTCCTCTCCAAGGGATTGTGTGAGTCAGTAGACAATAGGAAAGGTACTAAATGTTGAATACCAAAACCATGTGGATTCCCTTAGGGGCAGCCCAGACTCCACTGCACATCTCCCCAGCGCCCGCTAGCGCGCACACGCACACACACACACACACACACACAGCTCCCAAGCACTTTACTGCCAGGGAGGTCCCTCTTAAATCTAATCTGAGTCCCTTATGCTGTAAGCTAACTCCAATTCTGAGAATGGAGATGGAGAGCCCCTCCAAGAAGTCTCTCCTGCTCCAAAACCCAGCACTCTGAGCACCAGGAGTTCTGGAGCAGGGGCCAAATAGGGCTTCATCATAAAGTCAGGCTCTGAGTCAGACATGCTTTGCTCTGTTGTTCCGCCACGAACCGGGTGTATAACTTGGGCAAGGACTTGGCCTGAGTCTTCGGTGCCTTTGCTGTCAAATGGGTTAACAGTATCAGCATCCAATAGGAGACTGTGGGAGGAGGAAATAGCTCTCAGGGTGAGCTAATAGGCCAAGGTAAACCTGCTAGTCTATGTTGGAATCAGAGGTGAGGGGGTCAGGATTCATACTCTCCTCCACGCACCAGGACAAAGGCTTTCCCTGCAGCTTCTTCTTAGGTGGACATGGGGACTTTATGAGCCAAACCTCAAGGCCTAATTAATGTGATTAATCACAAGCCCAGCCGCAGAGGCCATGGGGACAGCAGGGGGGGGGGGGGCAGTGACTGTCACTTCAGTTACCCAAAAGGATGGGGAAGCAGGAAACAAGACTCTCAGTGGCTTCGCCCTCCCCCATCACCCTGAATCCAGGCTCCCCCAGCCCCTGCTGACCAAAGCTCACCCCACACCTAGCTTACTGGGTGGGGAAGTCCCTCCTCATATCTAAATCCAGTTTCTCTTGCTGTAGCTCAGGAAGCACGTGGGATCTGCCATCAAGGTCCTGGCTATCCCTAAACAGGCAAGTTAGAAAGGCTGGGGTCAGTCTCCTGCTAGTTAGGCCCTGTATCGGGTTTGGCAGGAGGGAGCCTCTCTGAGCCCAGTGCCTGGCCTAGGAGCAAGGTAAGAATAAAGAAAGGAGCTGATGGCTAGAAGGGAAGGTCCCCTTCTCCCTCTAAGGGGCCTGTGTGTGTGATCCAGTATGATGAGGATTGGGGTGGGGGTGGCCAAAGGCTCTGGCCAGGGCTGCAGCAGGAGGGGGCAGCCCACTTGGGCAGGGGTGCTGCCGTGTTATAAATCACCCTCGACTCAATTAGAGCCTGTGAAAGGTTGTGCACACCCAGCAGAAAGCGCCGAGCTTGGCGGACAGCCAGCTCCCTGCGGGGGGCGGGGGCGAGAGAGCTGGTGTGTGCCTATTTGTGTGTACACATGTGTGTGTGACATACTGTGCAGACATGCTTGTGTGTCCTTGTGTGTGTATCTCTATGTACCTGTTTGTGCCTGTGTGTTCCACATATGCGTGTGGGGGGTGGTGAGCACATATGCCTGTGAGTTCTTGTGTGTGCCCTATGCTCACCTATCTTTGTGTGTTTGTCGCTGCGTGTGTCTATATGGACCTGTTTGTACTGATCTGTGTTGTGTGCACAGCTGTGTGTATGTGTTGGGGCAGACACCCTCATGCCCGCATGCACTTGAGCGCAAGGATGTACATGGTTTTGTATCCCCACCACTTTGCAGCCGTGCATGTCCCCTTGTCTGTGTACACCCAGATGTGAGGGCCTATGTTTGTGACTGTCATGGGCTTGGCCTGAAAGCTGAGAAGGAGAAACAGATGGATAGGACAACTAAGCTTTCAGGAGAATGGGGGTCTGTGCAGTTCAGATGACCTGCCAAGACCAACAACCTCCAACCCCAAACAGAGAGGCTGGAGGCCAGCCATGCCATGGAGGGTGTGCCCTAGTGTGGCCAAGGAATGACCCAAAGTTCCCGCCTCCCTCCGTCTCTAGTAACTAAGGACAATGAGCAGTCACCAATAGCTGAGTCCTATGCTACAACCTCCAGCCAGAGTATTTCCTTGAACCCTCACAGACACACTAGGAAACACAGGCTACTAGAATTCCCTCTTTGCGGGTATGGAAACTGAGGCCCATTGACTTGTTCATGGCTAACAAGTAATAGAGCCAGACTCTGAACCAGGGTGGGTTTAATTCCAAAGGTCTTACCACATTCATTATTGCCTCTCCCAGAGTTCCCCATGGTCATATTCTGGTAGAAAAGGGGAGGGGGGTATGTATGTGTGAGTGGGGTGAGTATGCCTCCCCATCTACCTGAGTACTCTCTGAACCCCAAGTTAACGTGCCCCCAGTGCCCAGCATGTAGCAGATCCAAAGAAATATCTATCTGTTGGAGGAAGCTGAGAGCCAAGAGTTCTGTTCTGTTCTGTTCTGAGGCTAAGAGTAGCTGAAAGGTGTTGGGATGGGTTACCTACAAACCACAGGATGGACACTGGCCACCTCTGCCTCCCTCCCAGGAAGGAAGGACTGCCCTTGGCTCCTGAGAAGCTGCAGAGTAGAGGCCTGAGGGCTTCCCAGAACCAGGCTGGGCCCTGCCTCATCTCCAGCCACACACAGAAGTGGGACTACTTGCATGTCTTTCCAGATCAACACTATGTCTCACTTGTCTCTCCTCTACCCAACCCAACCAGGGACAAAGATTTTCACACACACCCCCATTCCCCTAGCAACACTTGGGTCCCTGAATCAGGACCCCTACAGGAGAGGTCTGCACAGGCACCCTTACTCAGTACCCATTTTGGGACCCCTGACTCAAAAAGGTTTCACCCATCTACAACAGCATTGCTCTGAGGAGTGCAGGGGAGCTAAACCATTAAGTCCTGGGCCTCCCTCTACAGCTTGGAGAACCAGCCATGGATTCGGCCACCCCCCAACAGTCAGCCCCCCATGGAGGGTAAATGCAAACTCATAATGGATTCAGCTTCTCTCCTGCCCCAGCCTCCTGGGAGACCTCCTCCCTAAACCGTGTTCTGCTCCCATTTACTGACCAGGTGCCAGGAAAGGGAGGTAGATGGCCCTCCCTCAGGGCAGCCTCCAGGAAGAAACCCAGCCATGTGCCAAACATCACCCTGCATCTTCCACAGAACCCTGCAGGCCCCACATCTGGAACCATTTCAGGCAGGAGAAGCATAGGACTGAGCTGCCCCGCCTTTGATGCTGGGGCTGTGGGGAAGGGTCATGCCCTTTTTGAGGTCGAGGGTCACAATGCATGGATGGCACACCTCCTGAGGATAGGAAAATGGGGGCAAGGTGGGGGAATAGGAATGGGGGAATGGGCAGGATGGGGTTGAGTTATTTATGCCATGGTGCCCCTCTAACATGTAGGATCAAGGGGACCCCAGAAAGGATCCAGAAAATGAGGAGCATTTTAATTAATTAATTTATTTATTTTTAAAGGAAGCTTTATTCCCAATGTGGGGCTTGAACTCACAACCTTGAGATCAAGAATCACCAACTGTGCTCTACCGACTGAGCCAGCCAGGGGCCCCATGAAGAGCATTTTAATCCTGGAGAAAAGGGCAGGGCCAAGTTTTACCCCAGCTAAGCCTCAGTTTGCCCAACGGGAATATTACATGCAGGATTCTGGGAAGGATCCATGGTAAAAGGATGTTTTAGCATGGGCCAGCCCATAAACAATGCTCAGGGCAGGGCAGTAGCTGCTTCTGTTATCATTATTTTGTTTAAAACCTAGCTGCTGGGCACCTGGGGGGCTCAGTCGGTAAAACATCTGCCTTCCACTCAGGTCATGATCTCAAGGTGTTGGGATTGAGACCCACGTTGGGCTCCTTACTCACCAGGGAGTCTGCTTCTCTCTCTCTCTCTCTCTCTCTGCCTGTTGCTCCCCCTGCTTGTGCTCTCTCTTGCTCTGTCAAATAAATAAAATCTTTGAGGCACCTGGGTGGCTCAGTGGGTTAAAGCCTCTGCATTCAGCTTGGGTCATGAACCCAGGGTCCTGGGATTGAGCCCCACATCGGGTTCTCTACTCAGCAGAGACCCTGTTTCCACCTCTCTCTCTCTTTGCCTGCCTCTCTGCCTACTTGTGATCTCTGTCTGTCAAATAAATAAAATCTTTTAAAAAATAAATAAAATCTTTAAAAAAAATAAAATAAGGGGAACCTGGGTGGCCCAGAGACTTAGGCCTCTGCCTTTGGCTCGGGTCACGGTCTGAGGATCCTGGGATTGAGCCCTGCTTTGGGCTCTCTGCTCAGCAGGAAGCCTGCTCCCCCCCCACCACCACACCGCCCTCTGGCTGCTGCTCTGCCTACTTGTGATCTCTCTCTGTGTGTCAGATAAATAAATAAATAAATAAATAAATAAATAAATAAAAGCAAGCTAGCTGCTCCCTACCAAAGCTCTCCACCCAGCTAAAGAGACAGGGTGAACACCCCGAAACAGTCAGGCTATATGGAATCAGACACTGGAATGTCAGGAGGGCAGGACGCTGGAGGGCTGGGCAGTCAGGAAGAACCTCCCAGAGGAAGTGGTATAGGGCTCATCCTACAGAAACGGGAGAGCCAGGCAAACTGAAGTGGAAGTGAGAAGGGTGTTCCAGGGGACAGATGGGCTTCAGCCAACCCCTGGAGACAAGAGGGAGCTCTCCAGGGCAAGGGGGCCTGATTTTGTGAGAAGCAGAGATAGGTCAGACAGGGTGTGGTGGGCATGGGAGCTGGCCTGAGGAGAAGAATGAAGAGAGGGGATAGTACCCCATGCCACCTGTGGGGAAGGACTCTTCCCTGAGGTCCACCCCATCCACACCTGCTTTGCATCCCAAGGAAGCCTTTAGGATCTGCGGGTAACCAGTGACACCCATCTCAATATATTTCCCCCAACTCAGGGCTTTGAGAAATCAGGTGGCTGCTCTCTCCTATGTTTATTTATTCCCGTTTTGTTTTGTTTTTTTCTTTTTTCCTTTTTAGGAGACGATAATTATTCAGATCATCGTGGTGATTTACTCGGCAATCAGAGCCGCTCGATGCAGTGGCCGCGGAGCTGAGACCGACGAGCATCACCAAGGAGGATGAGGCCGGGGGGCTTAGCCCCCCTCCCTCCCACCCACCCGGCCTTTGTTCTCTTTGAGGTCTGCACCCAAGCTGCCTAGCAGGCAGTGAAGGCGCCCACCCTGTGGACACAGCAGCAAGCTTGGGGGGTCATGGGAGCCAGTGTGCACCTGTGCATGTCCTGGGGAGTGGTGTGGTGTGGGCTCATGTGTCCCTTGGTACTGGCTGACAATGGTGGAGATCCGGTGTGAGTGTTGTATGTGTGTTTCGGGGGGAGGGGGGGTAGGACTGTACCACTGCCTGAGCATTGAGGTCAGGTGTGTAATCAGAATGTATGCACCTGTGTGATTACCTGGGGCCTGGGATCACCTGTCTCTGCAGGCTTGCTCAGAAGTGCAATGGGCAGGTACCCAAACGTTTATATTTTAGTCACATAGAGGGGAATTGAGGGGGTCTGGGATTCCTATGCTGAAGCTGTCTGAGGTGATCACGGATGGGACAGGGAGTGAGTCCTAGCTTGGTGTCTCTGACTGTGCTAGTGAGAGTAGGGGGGCTGGTGATCAGCTCATATCCAAATGCTGAGTTCTCCTGGGTCAGTGCTGGGGCTTCAGGGGTTATGGGGATACAGGTGTGGCTGTGTTCACAGGCCTGTACACCCGCAGGGCCCCCCGGCCCCGCCCCCGCCTCCCGCAGGCTGGCGCGGTGACGGTGACCTCATTACTGCCTCCGCAAAGGCCCCTTGAAATCCCTGCGCCGTCGCATTTGGCTGCTCTAAGTGATGGGAACGGCCTGCGCTTCCTGATCAATCGCTTAAAATTCAGGGTCGGCTTGCTCGCCGGAGAGGGCTGCCTGCCAGCCCCACGCACCGCGCTCTACCGCCTCCCCCTACACCCCCTCCTTGCTTTGGGGTGGGGGGGCTGCGATACTGCCGTATTGGAAAACATCCCCGCGCTGGCTGGGGGGCCCGGTGGGGCCAGCGCTGGAAGCCGTTCCACTCGAGCAGATGGCTGTGAAACTTTGGCGGCGAGATAAATTGGGTCTGACGGCGTGAGGCCGGCTCACAGATGGGCGGGATTCTCACGCCGGCCCCCACGTCCGGCCCGGCCGCGGGCAGGGCCAGCGCCACTCAGAGCCCCCTTTGGGCACCCGCCGGGCCAGCAAAAGCGAGCAAAAGCCTTCGGGAGGCCACTCATCCGCCAATAGCCTCTCTCTGCCGGAGGCGCCCTCCGTCACACTCCTTCCGGCCCTAGATCTCCCCAGAGACGAGCGCAGAGGGAGGGGCAGCCCCCAGCCCCCGCCTGGTCACCTCCGCCAAGCTGGCAGCTGGGCTTTCCCCCTCCTCTGCCATCCGCAGAGGCCTGAAGCGTGAAGGTTAACAGCTGGGGGGGAGGCTGCGTCTCCTTCCCTCACCCCCTCTCTGCTGCAGCCCCGCCCACCTGCCAACCCTGGGGATGTCGTAAACAGGGATGTGAGGTGTGTGTTGCGGGGGGGGGGGGGGGTTGCCGAAGGGAGGGAGAAAAGACAGACAAAGAGAGAAAGCGAAAACGAGCAAGATGCGAGAGAGACCAAGGGACAGAGACAGACAGGCAGAGAAAGAAATGGAGACTGAGATGTAGAGATAGAGACAGAGACACCCACAGAGAGAGAAGGGAGGGAGAGACCTCGGAGCCAGAGAGGAGACACACAAAGAGAGTGGGAGGAAGGCGAAGGACGAGGGGACCAGATACAGGCGGGGACCGCCTCTAGCCGTGGGCGATCGTGGGGGTAGAAGAGCTGAGTTGGGGAGCAGGGCGCGGCCCCAGGCTAACTCCGCCCCCACTATGAGGGCTGCGAGCCACAATGACAGTCGCTGCCCCAGGCCGCGCCCTCCGTCCCAACACCGCTTCCTCGCCTCGGTTTCCCCAGGAGTGCGGGCGAAGAGGATGGCGGAAGGGGGGAGGCCTGCACGGCCATCACTCTGCCGCAGAGCCCACCCTGTCGAGCCGACTCCCCGGCGCATCAGTTCAGCGGGCAGATATCGATCCGGTCCAGCCAAGCTCGATACCCGCGGCCTGCAGCCCGCTCTGCAGCGGTCCTACAGAGAGGAGGGGGCTCACTCCCCGTGCCGCCCCCGCGGAAATTCTGTGCCAGAATAAATCCCCGAGAGCCCCGCCCGAACGACGCACTCGCCTCCCACTGTCCCTAAACGGCCCGGCTTGGCCGGCCAGGCTGCCTGCAGCAGGGGGATGGCCCGGGTGACCACCCCCAGCCCCACCTCCTGCGGGGCACCGGAGGCCAGAGGAAAAAAATCTTTGCTGAGTTGATGAAGTTGAAGTTTCGTAAAGGGCGTGAAGGAGACAGCCAATCAGCGAGCCTTCATTTACATAGGCTCTCTGATTGGCTCTCACGGTGCCTCTTTAGAATGTTACTTTGAAACCTAAAGAAAACGAAGAGAAAAATCCCACTGATGAGAGACAGGGGGAAGCTCAGACCCCCCCCCTGGTTCAAGTAGGCCCCCCCAGGCCAAGCTCTAAGGAGAGGCAGGGAGCTTAGACATGGCGTCACCCAAGCCTCAGAATACATATAACCAACTTGAGGCTGTATGGTCAGGGAGGTGGAGCTTGGCCTGAACCCAGCTCGTGGGCTCCACACCCCCCCCCCACTGCACCCTTGCATGTGCCCACCTCCAGATACCCAGATGGGTGGTCAGAGGTCATTTCAGACTCGAGGTGGAAAGGAGAAAGGCCTGGCTTGGCTTGGGAGAGTGAAGTCTGGGGTGCAGAAAGTCTTGTCTGTGACAGGTACAGTGTGGGTGGTGTCACCAAGTTCTGAAGGTTCTCAAATAATGGAGCTTCAAAGGTAGGCCGAGTTGGTTCCCTGGCTGACCCCCAGGCCAGCCTGACATTGAATCCTAGAGAGGGACACATGAACCCATGTGTGGTGACCGGCTGAAGCCTGGGAGGCCTAAAGGAGTGGGTTCACTCCGCAGAGAGTGGGACCAGGCCACCCTCGCAGCGTTGCACTGCCGGGGATCCATGCTCCTGGGCCCAGCGTGACCTGAGTCACTCTGGGGGAGGCAGAGGAGGTCTGGACTTTGGCAGCATGAGTGGAGAACCAGTTTCTGTCCTGAGGCCTCCACTCTGCCCTCCCCCTCCTGCCCATGCTGGGAAAAGGGTCCCCTGGGGTTACCATGTGCAAATCCAGCCCAGCCCACACCCCTCCCTGGGGCCCAGCATAGATGACTCAGACCTGGGGGGAGGGGAGGGTGTCTAAGATAGGATGGGATGGGGGAACAGAATCTGTGGCTGCAGCTGGAGAGAAAGCCCCACCACTGTCTGCCTATGGCAAATTGGGGAACAGGTGGGAAAATTCACTCTGGTAGGGCCCTAACTCCACCCTAATTCTTTCCCAGTGACATATCCTGGAGACCCAGCTCTGTCACTCATCTCCAAACAGCCTTCACCAGAGTCTGAAGTATACATGAAGGACAGGCTGTGCCCAAGTCCCCAGTGTAGTCACTACTCCTACAACAGGTTACGCACACACCCCTGTAGGCCCTTGGGCAGTAGCAAGAGCTGGTTTTCAGAAGACCCAGGGACGGAACAGCCAATGCACAGACACCTGCCAAGCCCCAGCGCTCAGCCTGCTGACGTGCCAAACTTACTGTGTGACCTTGGGCACAGCTCATCCATCTCTGAGCCTCAGGCTTTTCTGGAAGGCTATGATTTCCTAAACATACTGTTCTCAGTGGAGGGCAGTTGCAGAGAAACCCCGGCAGGAGGGCAGAGTCCAGGAAGGGCCTGGGAGGGCCTGCTCAGAGGCCCTGCCAGTCTAAGAGTCAAATGGGATAGGGACAAAATTGCCAACTCCCACAGTTCTCCCCAATTCTTGGAATCTCATCTCTCCTTCTATCTCCCTGCCTACCTCATACATATCAGGAGGCCAGGCTGGATCTGGGTAGGAGTGAGGAGCTGTATGTGCTTGCGTGTTTTCGTGAGTGTGCATGTATACACACATGGGGAGAGTGTGAGAGCCTCCCTCCCACCCCCCCAACCGCTGCCGCCATTGCCCTCTGAGAAGCGGAGATAATCCCTAGCCATCTGTCTTGTGTTGCTAACCCGCTCAGCCCTGTGGACAGCTGCCCGGGCCACAGCTCCGCAGAGGAGCGGGTGTGGGGCATCAGGGGAGCTAGCTAGCTCTCAGGTCCTGGCAGCAGACACACTCAGTCCTCCCACTCCACTCACTCCACTCACTCTACTTTACCTGCCAGCCTGTACAGAGGGGGGAAAGTGAGGCCAGAGAAAGGACAGACAGGACTTCCTCCATTCCGGCTTCAGACCACGAGAGGAGCAGAGGAATAGAAAATTCTCCCTGGCCTGGGGCTGGGGACTGACCCTCCCAAAATGCAGGGGGTGACCTGCTGGCTCATCTCCTATGAGCCCTCTAAAAACGCATGCATGCATGTCCCTCTGATGGAAAGGGGACAGTAGGAACAAGTCAGGCCTTCTGGGCCCGGGAAGAGGGAGGAGGAGCCCTCTCCCCAGTCTTTGGCAGGCCAGTGGCCAGGCCTCCGAGTGACCCATTTCCCAGGGCCACAAGAGAGTCTTATAGGATATTTGGTGGGTAATGCTTAGTGTGTGGGCCCTGCACCCTAAGTTCTCATGACCACCATAATCTCCATTGTTTTCATGAGGAAATTGAGGCTCAGAGAAGGAAGTGACTTGCCCAACTCATTCCAGTGTGGGAAAGAGCTTGGACTTGGACCCAGACATCAGGCTCCAGCAACCCTCCCTCAGTACCCAGTTCTATCTGGCCCCTGCAGCTATCAAGTCTCTCACTTGCCTCAACTCCCCTACATGTAGCTCTGCCCCCATGCAACTCTGAGATTCTTCCAGCCCTAGCCAAGTGATCACCTTCCAAGGGGCATGGTCCCTGCCAGTCAGACGAGCTGTCAGGCCATGCCAACCAGAGCCCAAGGGAGGATGAAGCTGTGGGGTTGAGTGTGGCCCCCACCCAGCCCTCTCCTGTCAATCAGCTCTCACCCCCCTCTACACACACCATGCCCCAACTGAGAGGGCACACACTCGGCCAGCCACACAAACAGGTACTCAGGCACACATGAGTAGGTAAACACAGTCACACATACAGTGCTTATATACATACAAACTCTCAGATACAAACAGAAACTCAGGCAACCACCCACATCCTCACACTGGCACACAGACCTCACCATGCACAGCAAAGCTCACACACAGACCACCGCCAGCCTCCACACTGCAGGCTCCTAGTTCGTCCATTCCACTCCCGTCTCCCAGGTGCCCCACTTTGCCACACACCAGACAGTAACCTTCCAGGAAGGCCAGTGCAGAGGGAGGTGTGGGGGTCAAGCAGACAGAAGTCTGCTCTGTCTCTCCTGACTCTGGGTGGGGGCCCTCCAGCAAGAGTGTCAGTGGACACCTGCCCCCTCCCCAGGCCCCCTAAGACTTGGAGGGCTGCCATCTGGCCACAGATCTAAGAGAACAGTCTCCCACCTCTCACCTCCAGGGCCTCCCAGCTTCCCCTGGCTCAGGGGGAGGAAAGGGACAGTGAGACGGAACTGCCTGTCCTCTGAGGGTCTCAAGTCGTCAGGAAATGAGACACACTGGGAATGGTCTGACACTGGTCTGAGCCCCACAAGGTAGTGGACTCCAGCCCCCGTCCATGACCCAACCTCTCCCAAACCTCTCCCCCTTGTACCCAACGCTTAAGGAACTCTGGAAGCAGAGGTGAGTGGCCTCCTCCTTCTCTAGGTTGGAATTTGACTCCCAGATCCCTGTGTGATCTTAGCCAGAGGGACCCCAGCCCTGAGCCTGGCTTCCCTGTGCCTGAGAGGGGCCCAGTTCCAGGCCAAATCACACACTCCATCACATGCTCACACCCACATGCTTGCACACTCATGTGCAACCACACACTCTCTCATTCTCAGCCACACTCATACTCTTGAACGCTGTCACACTCACGGCCACACCTGAACAAAGCTGAAGTTCTGGGGCCCTGAGTCAGCAGAGCCCTGGCAGAGGCTCAGAGGCTGGTGCTGACAGCCTGGTGTGCAGGGGGAGGGGAGGGGCTGCCACAGCGGCCTGGAGGGTCCTGAATAATTCAGGGTGGTGGCTGCTGTGGTGGCGGGAGCCTGTCAGCTGCAGGGAAATCTTGGTGGCTGGATTATTCTGGGAAGATGGCTCCTGGTGTTTTGAGGAGAGTCAGTCCTGACTGGAGTCTCACTGAACTCACAGAGGACTTCTCATATCTGCTTTCACTTTGAATCCTCTCCAGGAGCCTGCACAGCACTATAGCCCCATTTCACAGATGAGGAAACTGAGGCTTGGAGGATAAAGAGATTTACAAAAGGTTGTAAAGCAGGGGTACCCAGGTGCCCGCTTGCAACCTTCTCCCCATGTACACACACATCCCCACAGCCTGGAGAGTTTCTTCTGGTCATTCTGCCCAGATGCAGATGAGAGACAGACCCCAGCCATCCAAGGACATTCTGGAGCATGCGTCCAGGAAGTACCCAGGTTCAGAGCACAGCAGGTGCTCAGCTGCTGCCTCGTGAACGGAGACACTATGTAGGATGGCACACTATAACTCAAGGCCATGCCTCTACCACTAGAGAAGAGACATCTCTGAGCCTCAATGTCCTCATCTGCAAGACGGGCATGAAGCATTATCGACCTCATGAGATGTTGGCAAGGACTGACTAGGAAAACACAAGTCAAGCAGTCAGCATGGGATCAGGCCTGCAGGAAGGGCTCCATGTTACAGAGAAGACATGCGAACCCTTGCCACAAAGAGACAGCCATACAATGGTGGTGGTCCGTGTGTTCAAAGTCCCCTCTGCCTGGGGCACCTTCCCCTCTCCCCTCTGCTGTCACCGCATTTCTCCCCTTCAAGGCTGAGTACAACTGTCATCTCTCCCGGACAAAAGCACGTTTTCCTGCCATACCCTGCCCCCCTCGGTGACGTTCTCCCTCCCCATCCTCCTCCCCCTCCAAGGCACTCAGGCTGCTGGCCTTGGGTGCTTAGAGTGGCCCCAGGCTGTTGGAGCTCATGGCCTGCACACAGTAGGCCTTGAGGGCCTCCTGCCGGACAGACAGCCCCGCACTGTGTCAGCACACAGAACCGGCAGTTAGGGTGCTTCCGCAGTTAAAATAAACCTCTGAGGTCATGGGTCTGTTCTCTCTGTAAAAACAAAAATATCCAACGGCTCGTGTCTGGTGAGACCCGCAGCAAAAGACCAGACGTGACTGCTTCACCAGCCGGAGGCCAAGTATCAGGCTTTCGGCCAGGTCCCGACGCAAAGAGGCACCTGCCCAGGCCCTGGGGTACCAACACCCAGAGGCAGTGGGCCCGTGACTCCCGTGCCCCATTGGAAAGGCAGACACTCCATCCCCACAACCCTGAGCTCTAAGGAGAGTAGGGAGCATTCTCCATATTTGACTCAAAATAAAAACCACAGTAAACCATAGACCCAAAACTTATACGTCGGCTGAAATTAAAATAGATTCTTGCTACGTTTTCTGGTTTCAATATTCTGGATCAGTTCATGGAAGCTGAATCAGGCGATTTGTCTGTCCCTCCTGTTTTGTTTCTGTTGTTGCCCCTGCTTTACTGGGATCTCAGCACATGCTCTATCTCCCCTCTGGAGCAGAGCCCAACTGGGTCCGGGGGGTCCCCTAGCCCTGTGCGCATGAGACTGATCTCCCCCAGGAGCCTGCCAGCACCCCCTGGCCCCTCCCTCTTCCGGGGAACCTTGCGGCTGGGCCCGTGCCTGCGGCGAGTCTCACCCCAGTATTATTTTAGTCGCAGACAGACACGAGGCAGATGGTGACAACATCCCTTCCCCGCTCCCCACTGACGAGCTGTTGCAGCCCTGAAGCCTGAGGGTTCTTCTCCCTCAGGAATATTTCAATCCCGACTCGGTGGCTAAATGCGGCTGCTCTTGTGAGCCGTGGGCACATCTGCTCCTCCTCCTCCCTACCCCCTACTCATTTTCCTGGGACTGAGTAGAGAGCCCTAGGGAGGCCCTGCCAACTTCCAGCTCTGCCCAGTCCCCCCAGCTGCCCTACTGTGCGCCAGGCATCGGCCCATGAGCACTGTACCACTGTGCCCACTTCACAGATAAGGAAGCTGAGGCTCAGAGTGAAGGTCACAGAGCCAGCAATGAGATGTCCTCTTGGGTCCCATGCATCCTAGAGACACAAGGCGTACCCTCCACTCCGCTCGTACACCTGAATCTCTACCTGACCACCTTTCTGCACAACCTTGAGGGACCACCCCAGACAAACCACCTTCCCTGCGGAACAACTAGGAGCCGATTTAGTTGCCACACCCACTCTCCCACATCAGCCACTACAGCCTGGAGCTCAAAGCTAGCCAAGCATCATCGGCCGAGCACCTCACCCTGCTGGTCCTAGCTCACCAGACACACAGACTGTAATGGTGAGAATCAAGGGCAGGGGGAGGGGCTTTGGCATGGGATAGGCCTGGTTTCCAATCTCAGCCTTGCTGTGACTCTGGGAGTATCACTTAACTTCCCAGGATCTGCTCCACCATTTGTGAGACACACAGCAGCGGCCTCTTCTCTCCCGGCTAATTCAGTGAGGCGACTGCTATATTCCCAGCACCTAAAGCCAGGCCCAGAACAGAGCACACGTCCAATAAACATCTGCTGAATGAATGACACATGGAATGAACTTAGCACCAGGCCTGGCTCGGTGGGGCTGGTCCTCCCTGCACCCAGCCTTGGGCCCAGCAGTGCCTGGGGCCAGCTTTGCCTCTGTGGTCCATTAGGAGCTGAAGTTGGCACAAGGGCCAACCTGAGTGTGTCTCTGGCAGGAGGACAGGCCCAGGGCACCAGGCCACCACCACTTGGCTCGAGTGCCAGCAAGGTGTGGAAGGCAGGCTGAAGCTGTTTGGGTTCCCTCTTCCCCCATTGCCAGCCACCCATCCTGCCTGGCCAGGGGCAGGAAAGCTGGACAGGGGCTCTTTGAGGGCTTGTGATGCTCTCTGGGCCAGTGAGGACATGTCCTTTCCCAGTCAGACCTCCGGGCTGTGGGATCCCTGTCCAGGCACGGTCTCCACCCCCAGCGCCTCAGCAGGCCTTCTTCTGGGGCTGGGCCAATATCTACAGACAAACGATCGCACAAAAACACATGCCTACCACAGTGACCCTCACACTCCCAAGAGATCTACAAAACTATACATACATACATGCCAATGAAGACATAAAAGCAAACACACGCATGACTCAATGTACGTGGCAGGTTATACAAGCTCACAAACACGCGTGCTGCAGTCACAAACAACACAGCACAAGACACACCTACACGCTCCCACAGCACAGCCGTGAACACGTGTGTGGCACAGCCATCAAGGCCCAGGCCCCCACCCAGGAGAACAGAGGTGCACGGCAAGCGGCAAGACATGGAGGCCTGTCTTGCAAGAAACTGAAGTCCAGCTCCTTAGGTCAGACCTGGCCAGAACCTGAGTTTCTGCAGCTCAGGGGGCCAAGTGAGGGCAGGGACATGGGCCTGCTGGAGGAGAAGTGCAGGCCAGGCTTAGAGGGGGAGAGGAGGCAGTCCTGCGTCCAGCGTCAGCTCTGAAGAACCCACTTTCGCGGCACTGGGGCCAAGGCCCTCATACCGCATGGACACACCCCCAACACCAATCCCTCCCCTCCGCAGCCACCTCTGCCCAAGTCACGGACACATTCATGCCTGGCTCAAGAAACTGGGTGAGGCTAGTCACTCTCACCACAAAAGCCAAACCAAAGGAAAAGAGAAGCTGACTGTCAGTGCAGAAACCCATGGAGACACTCTTCAGCAGGGAATTCTGGTCAGGAGACCACACTCTGCCAGTCATGGTCACGAAAGGTAACTCTGTCTGAGTAGCCCTATGTTAACCCTACCCTAAGGACACAACCCTGAGGCCAGCTGGCTTATGAAGGCCAGCTGGTGAGGCCCAGGGGCCCCCTTATCTCTGGGCACATCTCGTCTGCTGCTTTGCCTGTCCACCCATCCGCATGTTCTGTTGTGCCATTGCCTGGGGCTGGCATTCGAGGCCCTTGTTATCGGGCCTCACCCGGGGTTCTTTTCCCTAGGCTTTTGTCAATGCTGTTCCCTTCACCAAGAATGTACTCCCAGGCACCCACCCCCCACATTCTGGCATTCTGCCCACTCATCAGATCTATGTCACCTCCCTTGAGAAGCCTCCCCAGTGCCTGCCAGGGAAAAAAAAAAAATTCTCACTCCAGTGCTGGAATGAGAGATGAGGACCCATGTGGGCTTCCACTGGGCCTCAGTGTCCTAATCAGTGAAATACACATAAGACACACTCATCACCACTGAGGAACGAAGTGAGGCTGATTAGTCTACTGCAGCAGTTCTCAAAGCAGGGTCTGCGGACCCCTGGGAGTCTCCAAGATCTTCTCAGGATAGGTGAAGTCAGAATGATTTTACCAATAATACGAAGACATTAGTTGACCTTTTTCCCGTGTTGAGATTGGCACTGATGTGCAAAACCACGGTGGGCAAAACTGTTACTGCTTTAGCCCAAATCAAGAGGGTAACACCAAATGATACTGGGAGTCATTATATTTGTCAGTGTTAGAAACTTCCATCAAAAAAAAAAAAAATAGCTAGATTTCACTTAGGAATGTCCTTGTTGGGGTGACTGGCTAGCTCAGTTTATAGAGCATGGGAAGGAAGAAAGAAAGAGAAAGAATATCCTTGTTGAAGTGAAGCAGTAAAATTAGGGATTGTATTAAATCTCAACCCTTCGACACCCAGGTGGCTCAGTTGTTAAATGTCTGCCTTCAGCTCAGGTCATGATCCCAGGGGCTTGGGATCAAGCCCTGCATTGGGCTCCCTGCTCAGCAAGAAGCCTGCTTCTCCCTCTCCCACTCCTCCTGCTTGTGTTCCTTCTCTCGCTGTATCTTCTCTGTCAAATAAATAAATAAAGTCTTTAAAAAAAAAAACTCAACTCTTGTGTACACATCTATTTAATGTTGTGTGGGGGAAATTCACACAGAGGACAGTAACATACCAGAGCAAGATTTTTGCCTCCAGGAAAAGCAATTGTTCAGTTGTTTCGGTTACAAGCTGAACTAGCTGCTTTTTTTATGGAACCCCATAAAGAAAGACAGACAAACTTTAGACTAGGATATTTGGCCAATACTCTCTCAAAAGTAATCAGGTGAGCCTGTCACTTCAAGGAAAATAACTACAGTATTTATTACCAATGACAAAATTCTATTTTTTTGTAAGCAAAAATTTGAATTTGGGAATACTTGCATAGGTCAGCATAAGCTTGACCACTTTCTGATGCATTTCTGATGAAATATTTGGTGTGACTATTGTGGGATGTGACTATTAAATATCATATAATGAAATGTGTTAACCTTTGAGAGATTTGCATAACCCAGCAAACCCATGTTCTCTAAATGACCACTGCATGATGTTATAAAATCATGCGTGGGCAAGAGCTCCACTTGAAGTGCAGGATAGACAAATGGACCTTCATGTAACAGAATATGAAAAGTTCATTGATAAGGTTTCAGATTCTACATGGCAACTAACCTTTAAGAAACTCCCACCTGTCAAGTTTTGGTGTAGTATCAAATTATCTGAAAAGGCTAAGAAAATACTCCTCACTTTTCCAGCCAGAGATGTGCGTGAGGCCAGATTTTCCTCATGCATTCAACAACAGAAAAACAAACATACCACAATAAATTGAAAGCAAGAGCAGCTACTAGGCTTCAGCCCCAAGGGGCCTGTTTGTTCTATTAAGCCAGATATTAATGAGATCGCAAAAATGTAAAAACATCGCCACTCCTCCTGCTAATTTTGTTTTGTTCCAGAAAATAAAGTTATTTTTCATGAAAGTATGTTATCTATGTTAACACATAATGAACAGCGACCATCATTTTAAAATAAATGAATAAATACACGTTCTTCGATTTTCTCAGTTTTCATTTCTAATATGGCAAATCTTTTTTTTTTAAAGATTTTTATTTATCTATTTGACAGAGATCACAAGCAGAGAGGCAGGCAGAGAGAGAGGAAGGGAAGCAGGCTCCCCGCTGAGCGGAGAGCCCAACGTTGGGGCTCGATCCCAGGACCCTGAGATCATGACCCGAGCCGAAGGCAGAGGCTTTAACCCACTGAGCCACCCAGGTGCCCCTAATATGGCAAATCTTTATGCCTAGAACCCACTTAAACAAAAGCTCTTTGGGGCCCTCAGTAATTATTAAGCCTGTAGAGGGGTTCTGATAACAAAAAGGTTGACAACTGCTGGCCCAGGGCTTCCACAGCAGGAAAGACTAGGGGTAGATGTGAAGAAACATCTGGATCAGCAGACACAGGCAGCAAGCAAAAGGAGCTATCAGAGATGGTTCCTTTGGAGAGGTCCCAGCCCGGGGCCTTGAAGTCCAGGCACAGGGGCGGAAGGCGGGGACTTCAGGGTGGGGGGTTCTGGCAGAGGTTTCTGGGAGTCCCTACTTCCTTCCCTCTGCTGCCCCCGTAGGGGTTGTGGGTACATAGGGGGAGGCCGCAAACACCCAACAGACCTCCCTGCACACAGGCTGAGACCCGCCTAGAAGCTCCAGCCCTCCCCAGACGCCTCCAGCCTCCTCCACCCCCACCCCCACGAAAAGGATTTAGGCCTTAAAATTATCGTCACCGCTTCACAGCAGACAATACAGAGGGGACATTATGTGCCAAGAGAGAGGCCTCGTTGTTGCTGCTGCCGAGGGACAGCGGCGCTCTGTTCTAAGCAGGCCGGGGGCTTCTCCTGTGCGGCGGCCCAGACCCTCACTCAGAAGCACATCCTCACCCCAGCGTGCACTCACAGACTCACCCAGGGTACCCCCTCAGGCACATGCCGGGGCCCACAGCAGCCTTCCTGTACACACAGCTCCCACCCACTACCTGCCCTGGGTCCTTACTGCCAGCGCCGCACCCCCCCCAACACCCATGTGCTGCACAGTGCAGGTATCCTCCCCGGGGGAACCCTGGTCAGGGTGCAGGGGACAAAAGGCAGCCCCACTGGGAACCCTGAGGACGCCCAGCCCACCCCGCCCTGCACTGCCTGGACAGGATCACAGGGCACTGAAACCAGCAGCCTAGGCTGGGCCAGACCTGCCTAGACCCACGGAGGGACACAAAGGCTGCCTTGTTGCTTTGCCAAACCCTCCTGGCTCTGGAGAGGGAGGGAGGAACCCAGGCAACTGGCACCCCTAACCCCAGCTTCTGGGCTGGCCCTGGAACAAGACTGGACTTTAACCCTAGAGGCCACCACCCATGCTGGGGCCAGAGGGCAAGGTGAGGACAAGGGAACCTCCTGATAAGACGGTCCCAAGGAGGGACCCCCAAGCCCTGAGCTTACACTCGACCCAAAGTCTTTGTTTTTCCTCTGGGGGCAGGGATCTCTCCCTCCCAACATTTGCTCAGGTTATTCCCTCAGCCTGGAACTGCCTCCCTCCTCCCCTTGTCTGGGCAAGTTTTCATCTTCCTTAGGGCATTGTTCAGAGAGCATCTCCCAAGCCCTCCTGCCCCCAGAGCTTCCCTACCAAACAGGGAGCTCCAGATGTCCACAAGGGAATGCCCAGGAGGGGCCAGGCAGAGTGGGTCTCACAGGCCACCACCCCAGGACTGGCAGAGGAACGGATGAGAGGGTGTGGCCGGGCCAAGCCTGACCAGCCTGAGATCACACCATGGCAGTGGACGGGATGGGCGGGGAGTTACCAGTCCCAATTTTCAGTCAGCCATCAGTCCCCGCCACCAGGTGACACAGAGCAGAGCTCCTTGGAGGAGACTACCTCCTCACATCCGGACCTTTGTTCTCTTTGCCGAAGACACTCTTTCCCATCGATCTGTTGGCCAAGTCTTACTCATCAAGCGGCAGCAGTTTTTATTTTTTATTTAATACGCATAGAACACTTACCGTGTGGCAGGCACTATTCTAAGGGATATTTACAGGAATTAACTCATTAAATCTGCACAACAACCCTTTGAGGTAGGTACTATTATTATTTCCAATTTTTTTTTTAAGATTGTATTTCTTTATTTGACAGAGAGAGACATCGAGAGAGGGAACACAAGCAGAGGCAGGGGAGAGAGAGAAACAGGCCTCCCGTTGAGAAGGGAGCCCGATGCGGGGCTCGATTCCAGGACCCTGAGATCATGAACTGAGCCAAAGGCCAATGCTTAATGACTGAGCTACCCAGGTGCCCCAATTTTTTTTTAAGATTTTACTTTTAAAGTATCTCTACACCCAATGTGGGGCCCCATCCCTGAGATCAAGAGTCGCAGCTCTACCGACTGAGCTTGCCAGGCTCCTCTTATTATTCCCATTTTATTTATTTTTTTTAAACATTTTATTTATTTATTTGACAGACAGAGATCACAAGTAGGCAGAGAGGCAGGCAGAAAGAGAGGAGGAAGCAGGCTCCCCGCCGAGCAGAGAGCCTGATGCGGGGCTCGATCCCAGGACCCTGGGATCATGACCGGAGCCGAAGGCAGAGGCTTTAACCCTCTGAGCCACCCAGGCGCCCTTATTCCCATTTTAAAGATGAGGACAGTAAAGCACAGCAAGGTTAAGGAACTCTATCAGGGGGCACCTGGGTGGCTCAGGTGGTTAAGCATCTGTCTTCGGCTCAGGTCATGATCCCAGGGTCCTGAAAACAAGTCTTGCACCAGGTTCTCTGCTTGGCGGGAAGCCTGCTTCTCCCTCTCCCTCTACTGCTCACCCTGCTTGTGTTCTCTTGCTCTCTCTGTCAAATAAATACATAAGATCTTTAAAGAAAGAAAAAAAGGAACTCTATCAAGGTTACACTGCTAGTAAGCGGTGGTATGAATAACAGGAACCCAGCAAGTCACTTCTAGGCAGCCGACCATGACTTCTTACCCAGAGCAGGGGCCTTTGCTGTGTCTCTGATCTCAGACCCATCCCTCTTGGTGAGTCCCTCGAGGGCTTTCATAAGAACATACTTTGGGGGACGGGGCTGGGGGCAGGTCAAGGGGTCCACTCCCTAGCACAATATGTGGGCTATGGGGGATCTCGAGAAACACTGTTGACTAAAGAACTGAAGACACTGCAAGAAACTCCAGCAAGGAGTGTCTCTGGGACTCCCAGTGCCCAAGGGCAGAGAAGGTAGAGGCTGCCCAAAAAGGCTCAAGGAGTTCTCTCCCTTCCTGACATCCCACACCATCTGCTTTGTCGCTCACCCCAAAGCCTCTGTCCTCATCGGGTGCATGGGCCTACAGAACACTGGCGAGGGGAGGAGGAGGCTACCAGGCCTGCAGGGCCACCTCCAGGCCCAGCTACTCCCAGGTCTCCATGTCCCTTCAGGCAAAGGATCTATTAAAATTCTTAGGCACCAAGAACCAAAAAGGTCGTCTTCACAGAGTCTGCTGTCCCCGTTCTCTTGTCTGAATCTGATTTTCCAAACTATTGGGTAGTTTCCCTGGCTCCTAGCCAATGTTTACAAACCGATGCTCAGACCCCGACCAGTAGAGAGGGACACATGGGCACCCAGTGGACCAGCCAGCCTGCATGGACCTCCACACTCAAGGGTTGCCCTCTGGGCAGAGCCTCTTGCTCTGGAATGGAAATGCTCCATTTCCATTGGTTGTGGCCCAAAAAGGAGACACAATCATTGGCTGTCTCTGTACTTCTGAAGTAGGGTTGATACCATTCCCTAGAAAAATAACCCCAAGATGGCAACTACTCGCCCTTAGTCTTCCCAGCTTGGAAACGGAACTGACAGGTGCTCGGAAGAATGGGTAGGAAAGGCCATAGGTCCTTAGGGAAGAGGGCCCCACTGGCCTTCTAAGGAGAGACCCTTCCCCCACCTCAAAGTAGATTTCCCAGCCTGCCCCTGGCTCAGCCCACCTTTCCACTGATGCTATTCATACCTGGCCTCTGTGAAGGTGGCTGAAGACAAGGCCTCCTTCTGTGAGGAGCTGGGGTCTTCCCTCACTCCCATCCCCAACCACTAAAAACACCAAGTTTCCAGGGAATTTGCTTCATAACCAAGGGAGGCTGGGGATAGTAGGGTGCTTGACAGAGGGTACCCCCAAATTGCAACTTAGGAAGGACTTCAGGCAGCTGTCTGTTTGGAATGGACCTGAAAGCTTGGCCTGAAGCCGCACGTGCAGCCACTAACTGTACTTAAATACTAGGTTACAGATTGGTTACGGCGAACTTACATCAAATGAAGAAAATACCAGTTGCCCATATCAAAAAATTAATGATGATGATAGAGATGTTGTGGGCACCAAGTCATTTCCCCCTCTCCCACCAGGTTGGGGGTAAGGGCTGCCTGGACTGAGGGATGCCATACGCCTTAGAAATGTAAGTCTACCTCAACTTCTACTGAAAAAATATTCTCCAAGCCACAGAACCCTGGGCTGCACCTGGGAGGGAAAGCAATGTAATCAGACACTACTCATGACCTTACTTGAGCACCAAATGGCTGGAGGGCAGACACTCTGGATGCCCTTTTATGACCACCCTACAAGAGAGCATTGAATTACTGTATTTTCCCTATTGCCCCCACTTTACAGATGAAGAAACTGAGGCTTACAAAGGTTGTTGTCCTCCCAAGACTGCAGAGTCAATATGTGACAGAAATGAGACTAGAATCTAAATCCTGGACTGTCATACTCCATTCCCTGGGCACACAGCCATGTGTGATAAGGGCCCAGAGATGGGGCGCCTGAGTGGCTTAGTGGGTTAAGCCTCTGCCTTCAGCTCAAGTCATGATCTCAGGGTCCTGGGATGGAGCCCCACATCGGGCTCTCTGCTCAGCAGGGAGCCTTCTTCCCGCCTCTCTCTGCCTGCCTCTCTACCTACTTGTGGTCTCTCTCTATGTTGAATAAATAAATAAAATCTTTTTAAAAAAATAAATAAATGAGGGCCCAGAGAATAGCCCCAGTAGGACTCTGGGATGTAAGAGATAAGGGGCAGTCTCCGTGTTTATGACTTCACGGGGGAGGAAGAATCTGACCTAAACCATGGACAATGGTTAGGGTTACAACAAAGAGATGGAGAGGGAAGGGACTCCAAGCGGAGGGAACAGCACATGCAAAGGCTCCAAGCTGGGAACCTGGGCAGCATGTTTGGGGAGCAGCCAAGGGGCCGTGTGTTTGTTGGTGGAGCAGAGGATCACGGGAAAGTGGGTCAAGAGCAGGTAAGAGAGGGATGCAGCCACAGGGGAAGCAGTGGAGCTTAATGGTTCAGGCTGTGAGTTTGAATCCTGACTGCCCCTGACCATTTGGGGATCTTGGAAAAGTCTCTTCCCTTCCCTGAGGCTCAGTTTCCATATCTACAAAATGGAAATAATAAAGGTATTCACTTAATAGCATTGTTCTGAGAATTCAAACAGGCACTCTGCCCAGCCTAAGAACTGACAACTGTTGTTCTTGGTGCTGGGCCTTGGGGAGCCACTGACGGCTCCTAACAGGGAGAGGGACTCCAGGAAAGGACAAGAAAAGGAAAGGCAAGGAAAGGACTGGCACCACGGCTCATAACTTACCACAAATCAGCCCCAGGGCTCGGGAACAGTGAAACCAGATCGCTGGGCCCAGGCCAGTCGTCCCACCCAATGTTTCTTTGACATCTCCTCTTTCATCTTTAAAGAATCTTATGAATTTCCCTATAAGCAATCCATGCTAGTTTCTAATAAAAATAATGTATTCAATTACTGAACTCTCCTCCCGGTAAGACAGACATTCCAGGAAGCAGAGCCATGTACGCAGCCTGCCTGCCAGCCACAGACACAACCAGGCCCCAGGCTGAGCGCATGGCCTCACAAGGGGGGGACTTGGCTGGAAGAGCCACGCCTCTGAAACACACTCTCCTCCCACCCAGCCCCAGCCCCAACAGAGCTAGATTTATTATTTTTTTTAAAAGATTTTATTTATTTATTTGACAGACAGAGATCACAAGCAGGCAGAGAGGCAGGCAGAGAGAGAGGAGGAAGCAGGCTCCCTGCAGAGCAGAGAGCCCGATGCGGGGTTCAATCCCAGGACCCCGGGATCATGACCTGAGCTGAAGGCAGAGGCTTTAACCCACTGAGCCACCCAGGTGCCCCCAGAGCTAGATTTAGAGAAAAATTGCTGAGCCACGGACGGGCTCTCTTCGTCCCCAAACTCAAATGTCACCTTACCTAACTTTTCACAGAGGTCTTCCCTGACCACTGGATCAGCTGGGTAAGTCAGTCCCATCACCTTATGTTAATGCTGGCCTAGCACTCTGCCCTTACACTGTCCAAGTGTCTGTTATGAGGCGGCGTGTCTTGCCTAACCAGAAGGGATGTTCCAGGGAAGCAGGACTCAGTCCTATGCACTACTGGGTTCCCACCGTAGGACAGCGCCTGGCACAAAGGAGGTGCTCCATAAATACTTATAGAAAGAAAGAAGGGAGAAGCAGAGAAAGAATTAATAAAGAACAAAATCTGCATTTTTGCTCCCAAGACTAAGAGGTTCCTTTGAAGACTCTGTCACCAGTCCGTGCAATGGGCAGGGCCCAGGGACCAGCACGGACACACTAGGATTCCATCCCCTCCCTGCAGCGTTGTCACAGGCCTGCCTCTGGAGCTGCCCCTTCCCTGCCCCACACCCCATCTCAGAGAAACAGAAATTAATTTCCCTTTGGCATAAACTGATTTTGATGAGCCCAGTCCCCGGCGATTCATCATCGACCTCTCGGGGAGCACTGCAGGGAACGGCGGGTGGCGGCATGACTTATGGCCCTCGCAGCCCCAGACATCCAGCTGCTTCTGATGGCTCCGGACACCTCCAGCCCCCCTAAATCAACAGCAAGGGAGCGACCTGGAGAGCTGCCCAGCTTGTCCTCAGGCTCGGCTGGTGCCCCTGGCAGGCGCCTCCCAGGTCAGGGGGTGCAGGCTGCATGGAAGCGGGTGACTTCATCCAGGCTGACTCACCCGCCCGCCAGCCACTGGAGATGAACTGCAAGAGGGAGGTGGCGGCGGAACTCTCCAGCCTGGGACTTCAGGGGGAGGAATCCCCACCCTCCCTCTGCAGCCCCAGGGCTTCCCCAAACCGGACTGTGCCCATACCCCCTCCCCCGCCCCCAACCATCATCCCAGGATCCACAATAAGGTCCTACAAATAGTCTAGGCCCTTGGTTCAGTCCCGGCCAGAGGACGTCTGCGGCCCAGGCCCAGGGCTCCTCTTACCAGGTAAAATGGACTGACTCTTAACCCCTAAGATTCAGTTTCTTCTTCTATAAAATGGGCACAGTGATGCCTACTCCACCTACTGCTCAGAGTCAGGCAGATCTGATCGATGTGTCAGGGTCCTGGAGATAGGAGCGTACCACGTGGAAGCAGGGACGGAAGCCGGACCAGGGGATCCCATACAGCGCGGTGGAAACCAGACCTCTTACCCTGGCCTGCAGTGCCCCAGATCAATGCCCTGCGCTCCCCGCTACCTCTCACACTCCCTGCTCGGCCACAGTCAGCCTCCTTCAATTCCTCGGATGGGCTGTTCTCTTGCCACCTTCAGGCCTCTGGCTCAAACCGTTCTCTCAGCCTCCCTCCCAACCCCTTCTTGCAGGGGGGCCAAATCGTTTGCAGCTTAAACCTCACTTCCTTTGGGAACCTTTTCCTAGCCCCAGTGTCTGTGTCCCCACAGTCTTGCTATTCCCATATATTATCATAGTGTCTCCCACGTGCCTCCCAGAGGCTGCCCTTGATCTCCCCTACATTCCTTAACCCCAGCCCAGTGCCTGGTTGAGGGTAGAAGGTGTTCCCCAATATTGGTTTATTTGAATTAAATTCCTGTGTCTACTCATCTTGGGGGGCAGAGGCAGAAGGATTCTGTTAAAAAGGATTCTGAGGCTGCCATAGCATCACACTTGCCACAAAGTGAGGGTTCATTACATGTCAACTATTAACATTGAGGTTGCTACTGGGACTGGGCTCTTGGGAACTCTTGAGCTCTCCTTACCTGCCCCTACCTTCAGGCACAGTTCCAGCAGCCCTAGGGAAGGGAACTGGACAACACTTCTGTTCTGAAACAACCCAAAGATACTTGCCTATCTCTAGCAGAAAGAATATCCCTACGGAGTCAGGAGACCTGAGTTTGAGATATGTATACCCCTCCTGACTTGCTCCAGAGACTGACTTCAACAGTGTATCACCATCTGTAAAGAAGGAATAATTCCCACAGGACAGCTGTGAGGGCCAAGGTCAAAGGTGTGGAGACAGGTGTTTGGTTCACCTTGATAAAGGATACAAATCACCATCACTATAAATATACCTCAGTCTTCCTCCCACCAAGGCAAGGTAGGGCTCAGAGGGTGGGACCCCAAAACCAGAACCATTACCAGCCAGAGTCAAGTCTCACCCCCAGGCCTTCCATCTGGGGACCCCCAACTTCATGCAATTGCAAGACCTCCTGTGAAACCAGAAAGGGAGGGTTGAACCTCTACTCCTCACTATGTAACTTTGGACAAGTGCACCTTGCTGAACTTCCGGTTCTTCACCTAGCAAATGGTTGTCATGATGGCAGCTGCCTCCTGGACTTCTCAAAAGGATTAAATGAGATAATTAAGTAAAGAGTGCAGTTTGCATTTAGCTCGAGGCCCCGTCAGTGCTCACTAAATTACCCATCACTATATCATCATCATTGTCCCCCTGAATGCTGTAGCTATGCAGGGGATAAGATGCCCATGTTGATACTGGTCCCTCTGTACCACAGTAACTCCCAGAACCTTCAGAGCAAACTGGACTGTCATCCTCACTTCCCGGATGGGAAGACTGAGACTCAGAAAAAATAGGACTTTTCAGACTAAAAAATCCCCAAAGGCAGAGAGGCCATGCCTCCCAAGTCTGGGGTCCTTGTAGGATTGAGGCTACACCTCCCCCATCGGACTAGGGGATTTTTCTCCCTCGTTTGGCCAGAGGACCAGATTTCTTATTTAGCACCTCCAGCCACTCTCAGAGGAGCAGGAGGGGGTGAGGTCTTCTCTGCCTTCTTGCTCTGCCTTCTTGCAGCACGAGGAAAGGTTCAGGCGGTGGACAAAGGTCGGCACGGGGCCTGCCTGGTCCTAGCTGCCCCAGCTGACGCAGGGAGGCCTCGTGACTGCCCCCTGCCCCCACACTGGCTCCAGCTTCCCGCCTGACTGGGCTGAGCGCTTCAAAGCCAGCAGCCTCTGAAATGAGGCCGTGGCATCTGAGCCGGCAGCTGGTGGGGGGGTCAGGCAGCCCCGGCCCCCCATGTGCATCTCCAAGCACTCCTGTCAGTGTGGACTTGCCGGGCAGCAGGTAGCCACCAGGGTCACAGGGGATAGCTTCGGGTGCCCACGTCATGGCCAAAGGAGCATTAAAGCTACTGGCATGCCAATGAGGCAGGGCCACAGGGGGCCAACTCCTTCACTAGATGCCTACAGGCTGGTGGGAGATGGAGCACTACAGAGAGCGACCACCAGGACACGCACGCACACACGCCAACAAGCACTCATGCACGCACTCGCTGCAGTGCAGAATAGGAGGGAACTGCGGACATTCCAGATCTGGGATCAAATCCTTCTTGCTTTACTTCCCAGATATGTGAACTTGAGCAGTGTAATGGGTTGAACTGTGTCCTCCCCAAAATTCATATGCTGATGTCCTTAACCCCCCACCTCAAAATGTCACCTTCTTTGGAGAAAGAGCCCTTAAAGAGATAATCGAGTTAAAATGAGGTCATTGGGGTGGGCCCTCATCCAATCCAACTGGTGTCTTTACAAGAAGGGGTAATTTGGCCACAGACACGCATACAAGGAAGACGATATGAAGAGACAGAAGACAGCCATCTACGAATCAAGGACAGAAGACTGTAACAGTCCCTTCCCTCACAGCCCTTCCAAGGAGGCTGCCAATATCTTGATTTGAACCTCTAATCTCCACAACTGTGAGACAATAAATGTCTGTGGGCGAAGTCACCCAGCATGGTACTTCGTCAGGGTGCCCTGGGACCGTTTCTCCAGAGCCTCGGTCCCTATAGGCCTACAAAGAAATTATAACAGTACTTGCTTCCTAGGTTGCTGCAAGGCTTAGATGAGATGTATCTATGAAGACAGCATGATTAGACCCACAGCCCAAGCTCAGTAAATGCTCGCTGCTTTCACTATCCGGTTATTATTGACTGTATGCACTTACACATTTACTCCTCTATTCCAAATAACACTGTGTTGTACACCTTCCGAGCATGAGGCGCGGTTGAACAAATCTCTGGCCTCTGGGGTGCTTGGCAAGGAAGTCATATCCTTGCGGGGAAACAGACAATCCCCATACACACAAATTAGCTGATGAGAGAACAAACGCCTAGGAGTTTACGCAGGTGTGCTCGCGTGTCTGCACATGGTGTTAAGGTAGGCATACGTGTGCACGTAGCTGTTGATGTGTGCATGGGGACACTGGGCTACCTACGTGCACATGCATGTTAGTTTCTGTGCATTGGGGTACCTGAGAGCACACCTGCGTGTGTTTAGGCACAGGTGTACATGTGTGTGTCGCACGTGTGTTTTCACATGTACAGACATCCATGTGGACATATGAGAACGTGTGGGCCCCTGTGGATCTGGACATGTACAGCTGAGCGGGGGTAGATGCGTGGGCAATTGTGTGTGAGCACAGCGGGGCCCAAAGTTGGGGCTCTCTGCTGTCTGCAGCCTGAGGAGGAGGTCTGAGAACTCATCTCAGCCATCAGCCTCAAGTAAACACACACCCTCTTCCCAAAGTCGGACTCGAATGCTCTTGTACCCAGGGACCACCTAAGGACCCTCTTCAGAACAGAGCCCTGGTTTACAGGAAGTCCTTCCAGCATTCTGATCAAAATCCCTACTTCAGAAACCAGTAGACCCAAGGCCCTTGAATGAGGCAGATATTAGTCCTATGTTCCAGGCAAATTTTTGTCCAACGTCTGCATTCAGCTCCAAAGGATGTGGGAATCCCACATCCCCAAAGGCTTCTCCAATTTGGGTACCCTCTTCCCATCCTGTTCCTGCCCCCAAAATGCCCAATATCAACACTCCTTGTCCCACCACCTTCCCTTGGGAAGTGGCTCAGCTACCTGGCCTTTTCCCCACCAGCAGAGTCTGACAAAGTGTAACTGGGAATCACCTGGCTGGCCCAGTCAGAAGAACATGAGATCTTGGAGATGTGAGCTAAAGCCCCATGGTGAGTGGGCATAGAGATTATTTAAATACAGAAGTAAATAAATAAACAAGCTTTATAAAAGAAGGAGGAGGAGGAGGTGAGGGAGGAGGAGGAAAAGGAGTATAGCTGGAGATGGGTCTAGGAGGGGGCAAGGCCTCAAGCACTCCCCAGGCCGGTGCCCGAGGGGCATCTATGACTGCCAGAGCTATGAGGGCAAGACTTCCTGAGAGCAAAAAAGGATACCCATGTGCACAGGCACTAGGGCTTCTGGCGAGTTGGGGGGGGCACTCACAGATGAGACCGGCCCCAGGGGACTGCCTCCTACCCCACACCCACTCTTCCCCGCCCAACACCCAGTGGAGTCCCCAGAAGCCAGACGTGGGGAACCAGAGACAGTTGGGCCTGGCTCTCTGCCCCCAAAACTATTATCTGAATCACAGACCCAAGTTCTAGTTCTGGTTCTAATAGTGGAAACAATGACAATCAAGGCTCACATTTATCATGCAGTCGCTGAGGACCTGGACATGTGCTCAGCACTGGCCACACAGTGCCCCACTGAAGCCACACACTGTTTTGGTGTGTTGTAACTAGCAGTGTTACCCGCATCTCACAACTGAGGAAACCAAGGCACCGGCACTGTAGCACCCAGTGCTTCTGCCCTCTTCTGCCCTCCAGCACCCAGCTGATTAGCGGCAGAACCAAGAGAACCCATACTCTTTTTTTCCTTTTAAGATTTTTATTTATTTATTTGAGAGAGAGCAAGAGAGAACATGAGCTGGGGGAGAGGCAGAGACAGAAACACAGACTCCCTGCTGAGCAGGGACCCTGACTTGGGACTCCATCCCAGGCCCCTGGGATAATGACCTGAGCCAAAGGCAGACGCATTACTGACTGAGCCGCCCAGGCGTCCCAAGAGCCCATACTCTCAACCATGAAGCCCCTGTCTTATGGGGTGACCCTAGACAGTCCCTTCTCCTCTCTCAATCTCCCAGTCTGTGCAGTGAGGGTGCTAATTGCCACGACCTCTGATCTCTGTGGGACTCCTAGCTCCGAGTCCTGGGTGAGGTCATAAGGGGTCAAGACTCAAAATGAGATCCAAGGTCTCCCCGGGGGTCTTGTGAAGAACGCAGTGACAGGACCACCCCACACCAATGAACCAGACTGTCTACCTACTCCCCACATCTGCCCTCCCTCCCCATATCTACAAGCTCGCAAGGCCAAGTGGTCTGCCATGCACCAAGGCTTAAGAATCCCTGGGTGGGGGGCGCCTGGGTGGCTCAGTGGGTTAAAGCCTCTGCCTTCAGCTCAGGTCATGATCTCAGGGTCCTGGGATGGAGCTCCCCATCGGGCGCTCTGCTCAGCGGAGAGCCTGTTTCCCCCTCTCTCTCTCCCTGCCTCTCTGCCTACTTGTGATCTCTGTCAAATAAACAAATAAAATATTAAAAAAAAAAAAAAAAAAAGAATCCCTGGGTGGGGCAGGGTGGAATCCCTTGGCGGGAAAGTAGGTAAAGGGGAGTGGAAAGCACCCCTGCTCAGGCCCTGCTGGGGGAACTTCAGGTCACAAGGCTGGGGATGTTCTGAGGCCTGGCTATAGCTTTCTCATTCAATGGGCAAACCTCCTCCAATGGGGAGATGACTGAATTCCAGAGGAGCTCCTCATCATGGAGATGATGGAGAGGAAGAAGCAAGTTCTGTCCCAGTCATCTCTCCCTGCCTTCCTTGAGCCAAACAGCCTCAAGGGCCTTAACCGATGCCCCCCCACCACCACCACCCAGAAAACCTGAGCACAGCTGAGGGGGGGAAGCCTGGGGATGCTAAAGAGACAGGGAGGTGGAAATCCACACAAAGGCTGACCCCAGCCAGGCCAATTGGCCAGCCGGCCCACCCAACCCCCTGCAGCAGGCAGCTTGGCAGGGCTGAGCGCCAGCTCCTGCAGCCAAACCGAGTTCCCACTGAGTGTGCTTAATGCAGCGGCAGCGGTGACATTTCTGCCGTCAGAAGCAAAAACAGGAACCCGGCCATTTTGATGAAGGGCGCCCAGAGTGCGAGTGCGAGATGTAGGAGGGTGGGGTTCCCACTCCTGCACCCGTTGCCCTAACCACCCACCCCTGCCTCTGCCCCGTGCCCAACCCAGAAGGTCACAAAACGTACCGCCAGCCATGGAAACTGCTACAGAAGAGCCCCCACCCTTTGGCATAGGTTGGGAAACTGAGGCCATAGCACTGACACTAGCCAGATCTGGAGAAGATAAGAGAAGGGATCGAGAAAAGCCCCGGGGAGGATGCCTTGGGGAATGTTCAGGGGGGGACGCCAGAATGCTGAACCCAAGAGGCAGCAAGGACTGGTCTCAAAAGAGCCTACACACCTGCCCCCCAACCCTGGCGCGCCCTCCTGAGGGCGCTCGCGACGCCTCTAATCTGCCAAGCAGCGAGAGGGTTAAGCTTCCTCTTCGTACTTGCCGCAGTAAGTGGAAAGGAAAGAAGTGTCAACTCTGTTCTCACCACAGCGGGGCTGTCGGATGGCACCTCCCCCCGCCCCGCGCACCCCGCCCGGCCGGCTCCCCCGCCCTCCCCTCGGAGCGCGCGCGCACACACCTCCCACCGCTTTGCCCAAATTATTTTCGATCCCGGGAGACTCCGGATGCCAGACGCGCTCCGCGGCGGCGGCGGCCGCCGCGCCTGATTCATTGCGCCAAAGCTGCAGATGCGACCTCCCGCCTGCGCCCTGTGCCCCGGCCCGCGCCGGGCTGCGTGCGCGCCGGGAGAGTTGGGGGGGGGGGGGTGGCAATTTGTAGGCACCCCCCCAAGAGGCGGGACGCCCCCCGGGGCCAGGTCCCCAGTCCCCAGCTCCCCGGGCAGCGCTAATTAGCTTCCTCGGGGGGCGCCACGCGGCGTGAGGGGCGGCAATTTCCCGGCTGGGCTGCGGGGGAAGCGCTCCCACCGCCTGGGAAGGTGAAATGGGAAACTCGATTCAAAGAGAGCTTTCCTCCCCCCCCCCCCCCCCCCCCCCCGCCAAGCGCCGTAGAAAACGGGTTTGAAATTCCTCCTCTTTTTTTTTTTTATTTATAGTGCACCGTCTCCATGGAAACCGCGGAGGAGGTCACGGTAGCTGGGCCCCCGCGCGTCACCCCGCGCCTCGCCGGCTGCAGGCGCCCGGATTGCGGCCTCCCAGGCGCCGCGGCCCGCGTGGACTCTACTCGGAGTTCCCCGCCCCCGCTCCAGTCAGCCCGCGGCTCAGGCCATATGACTCTGCCGGGTCCCAACCGGGAACCGCGCACCTGGGCACCAGCGCGCTAGGCTGTTGTGCCTCCGTCCCCCGGCTCCAACACGCGGGAATGCGCCAAGAAACACGTGCCTAGCTCCAAGATGGGAACGTGCGGCAAGGCGCCACGGAGGAGCTCTGCGCTAGTGAATACCCTGGGGGATCGACCTATATAGGCGCACAACTCCAAAGCTCTCGCTAAAATGAGACCACCCGTGGTTAGGAACTCTGGAGTCAACCGAGTCCTTCCTGGGTAACTTACTAGATATGTGACTTCGGACAAGTCACAACCTCTCTCTCTCTCTCTCAGCTTGCTCATCAGCAAAATGGAATTGAGCCTTGAGACAAAGTACGTTAAACGCTTAACACTATGTTTGGCAAGAGGTCTCTGAAAAATGTTAGCTGTGGTTCGGGTTTTGGTTTTGGTTTTTTTCAGGCCGGTAAAGCCGAGGCCCTAAAGGCTTTGCTCAAGGGTGCGGTCGGCCTGGAGGCTGAGAGTTACCCCCAGGAAGCTCCCAGCACCCCAGCCTAGACCTGAAAGGTGGGAGGTGAGGGGACGCGTGCAAGCTGCGCAGGGCCTGGGCCGCCTAGGGCGCGGGCGGGCGGGGTTGGAGTCTCCTAAGCTAGCCACATCCGCACCCGGAACCCTGGAAACGGGGCTCCCCGCGGTGCCCTCCCCCCATAGCAGCACCATTAGCAGCAAGCCTGCCTGCCCTCCCTCCCAGGGCTAAGACCGCACCTGCCCCACCGGATGGCCTCCCTGGGGCCAGGCCGTGCCCCCCACCGCGCACACTTCCTCCCGGACCCCCAGCGCCCCGTCGAGCGCGCAGGGGGAGGGGACCGGGCCGCCCCCGCCCCGCCGGCTTCCCACAGCCAGAGCTGCCCGGAGCCGGGGAGGCAGGAAGTCTCAGAGCCGGGGCGTGGAGGCGGGGTAGGGGCAGGAAGTTGGGGGTGACTCTCCCAGAGACCCCAGACGGGGCCCCGGCGTGGGAGCGGGGTGGGCGGGCGCGTAGGGATTAAGGGCGCCCCCCCTTCCTCTGTGGCCTTCGGCCATGTGACCCGGCCCGAGCGACCCGCTGGGTGAGGGCGCAGGCCGCTACCTCTGGGACCCCCAGCAGCGCGCGCGAGGAGGGAGGGGCCGCCTTTGTCTACTTTGCCGCAGAAGCAGCCCCCCATAACCCCTCCCCGCCGCGCCCCGCCGGGCCCTGCACAGCCCGGGTTTTCCATCCGGCCCGGCTCGGCTCGGCAGCTGTCAGGGGACCGAGCTGACCTTCGCGAGCAGGGAGTTTCAATTAGCCGCAGATCAGATAAGCGGGCGGGCCCGTCTCTCCCGGCACCGCGGGGGCGCAGCCCCGCCCCCGCCACGCCGCGCCAAACGCGCTCCAGATGGGAACAAAGATGAAGACGCAGCTCCACCTGCCTCCCCGGGGAGGGGGGGGCAAAAGAGGAGGCCCCACCGGGAGGAGCTTCCCAACGGAGGCAGGGGTTGCGCGCCCTCCCCTGCACGTCTAAGGATCCCAGGCCCGGGGCAGGGGGTCTAGCCAAGAGGATCTTTCCGGCTCTGCCGGCCTCCTGCACAGCGGGGAAGTGCCCGCCGCGCTGACCTCATACTCAGGCGGGCATTGCGTCCTCTCTCCCAGGAGGGAGACTTTTGCCATCTCTGATCTCACCCAGAGCACTCCTGGGGAGGCTGGGCCAAATGAGGCATAACCCAACAGAAAAAGGAAACTGAGGTAGAGAGGGGCCAGGACTTCTTGATCCAGATCACACATCCTTTCAGATGCTTTTTGTTTTTGAGTGCCTGCTAAGTGCCCAGCACTGTTTAGGGAGACAACAGAAGCTAGTTTCATCCCCAGACGCACAGAACTTACATTCTAATTCAAGAAGACAGACCATAATCAAGTAAACAGTTGAACAAGATCGTTTCAAAGAGTCTGAAGAACCATGAAGATATTAAAATAGGTCATGTGAGACCGACTTCAGGGAGGGGACCATATTAGCTATGGTGGTCAAAAGGGCCTCTCGGAGGGGGTGACATCTGAACTGAAGCCTGAAAGATTGGGAGGAACCAGCCAGGCAAAGGAGAGGGTACGGAACATAACCCTCTGGGCATGACCTTAGGCCCAAAGGGGAGCCAGATTTCGAAGACCAGGTGAGAGCTCAGAGTTTATGCAAAGTACAATGGGGCCTTTGGTGGGTTCTAAGCTGGGGGGTGACACAGTCTGACTTCAGTTTTTAAAAGATCGCTCTGGCTACTGTATAGATCAGAGGAAGGCAAAAGTAGAAGCAGGGAGGAAGAAAAAGATGATGGGGTTGGAGGGGAGCAAGGGAGGGTGGAGGACATGTTACTGGATGTTAGGTTCTCAGTAAATTTTGGCTCTTAGTATGGATTACTACTGCACCACCGCTGCCCTGAACAACCCCCCAGGCCCACCCCACAACACACACATACACCTACCTCTTTGAACCGGAAAGATCCCTGAGCCTTCCACCCAACCTCTGACCTTGTTTTCATTTGCTGAGACCAGAAGCTCTCCTCCTCCCATCTCCCCCCAACTCCAACACCTTTGTTTGGAGGAAAGTTGAGGGGGTGGGGATCATTAGAAAGAGACTCACCCAGTGGTTGTTCACTAGAGTGACTGCTGGGGATCCCTTTGCATCCCAGTACCCCAGCCTACCACCCTGGGATTACCCTGTGAATCCCTCAGTGGTCTCCACCCTGGCCTGCCCTCCCTGTCTCTGCCTGAGATGTTCACACCATTCAATTATCATTCATTCAATCAGTTTGAGTTACCCTGTAGACAAGGCTCGCTGTGGACAGAGAGAAGCAGATCCAAGCCCTGCCCCCAGACAGATGCTTGGTTATTGCTCTAAGAGCTCAGCAGGGCAGGAAAGGGTGAAGAGGTGGGAAACTCCCATGGGGAAGCCATTCCTATAATCACAACTCCCCTTTATGGAGACTTTCCCCGGGGGGACATGGCCAGACACCAGATCCTGTTCCATACATGTCACTGAGTCCCCATGACTACCCGGTGAGATCTGTACTATTACTGTTCTCAAGTTATGAGCAAATAACCAGAAACTTACAGAAGTCAAGTGCTTTGCCTGAGATCACGGCCAAGTTAAGTGATGGAACTGGGAATCAAACCCAGGCCTAGCAGAGGCCAGAACAGGAGAATTTAACCATTCTGCTATTTGGTCTCACATACTATTAAATGCTAGGATGTCTTGGGACACCTCGGTGGCTCACTTGGTTGAGCATCCAGCTCTTGGTTTCGGCTCAGGTTGTGATCTCAGCGTTGTGAGATGGAGCCCATTGTTGGATTCTGTGTTGGGCTCCGTGCTGGGCGTGGAGCCTGTTAAGATTCTCTCTCCCCCTCTAGCTCTGCCTCTCCCTACTCTAAAAAATAAATAAATAGATAGAGAGAGAGATAGATAGATACTAGGAAGCCTCTGAAAGGTCTTGGGTCAAAGTCCTAGATTTTGTTCTCACATCCCTAAACTTCCCTGTATGCCTTAGTCTTCATCTGAATCCTCTGGAGTCCAGTGTACCATATAGCCTGCTGCCTGGTATACAGTAGGTGCTCAGGTACTGCTTGAACAGAGCATGCTCTCAACAGAGCAGTGATAATGGCTGCCCTCACTTCCATACCTCCCCTTGGGTTCTGGGCCCCCTGTAGCCCATTTCAGAGTCTGTCAGAGCTGTTGACTAGAAAAAGAAAAGTTCTAGTTTGCATAATATTTGCATCTGCTTTGCATGCTGTTCACAGTACTTTAAAAGGCACAGAGGCCAGGCCCTGGTACCCTAGTCCCCCTCTTGGTGCTCCCCCAACACACACACACTGATCCAGAACAGGGGGTGGGGGTCGAGGGTTCCCAATTAGGGTCCACCTAAGCTTGTCTATTTCCAATGTTCCAATGTCTATTTCCAATGCTATTTCCAATGTTCCAATGAACAGGGATGGGAAGATTCCTGCCTGCCCTCATCCCCTACCCCACTTCCATCGTTTCCTTGGGAGAGTAGTGGGTCAGGGCAGGGGAGCCAATGGCAGACACGTGTGTATGCACATGCGCAAGTGCAGGTACACACACACATGCATACAGAGAGCCACGCAGCAGGAAACATCTGGGGTCGGTTGCCTGCTGCGTGGTGACAGAGGTGGAGGAAAAGGGAGAGGAGGCGACGCTGCAGGGCTGCTGCTGTCCCCCCAGTGGGATCCTCCCACCCAGCCCCCCTCACATGGGGCCAGCCTGCCTCTCTGACAGCTCGCCTCACACCTATACACTTGCCTGATACGCCGCTTGGGCTGGAGACAGGGGAGGCCAGGGACAGGAAGAACTAGATACCAGGAATGGGACCATAGCAAGGACCAGACAGAAGAAAGCTGTGACTCGGATCACGGAGGAGGGGGGAGAGTATGCACAACTCGGCCTCAGCCTGCACCCTTCACCAGGTTGGGACCTCCTGAGAAATCCTGACCTGGAAACACCGGAAGAGGGAGCTGCTGTGATTGGCTCTGGAGGCATGACCCACATGAGTGAAGAAAGGCCAATAACCTGCCCTCATTGGACTCAGACATCACTGTAAGGCGTGTCTGGGGGTCTGATTGGCTATGAAGTGTCAGCAGTCGAAGACTGATTTGCAGAAACACCTTACAGTCCAAACATGTCCCTTCCCCCACTCCAGGTTGCGATTGCAGGCTTGGAAGCACCTAGAAGCTGGAGCGGAACCAAAAACCAGAGAACTTGGAATTGCGGGCTCATCTGGGGTCCACGGATAGACAGGAGGCAGCATGACGCTTACTGAGGGGCTCTGTGCCACCATGGAATGGGTGCTAAGCATGTCGCAGGATGCTGATAGCCTGGCAGACATCAGACCCACAGCAACTGCCGCACAAACACTCCCCTGGGGGCCTGCCTGGAGAAGGCAGCACAGGGGGCTGGGCTTCAAAGGATTGGGAGAGAAAGTGACAAGACAATGACTAAAGGCAGGTGGGCACAGATTGCTTTAAGGTGTCAGGGACAGCAGGGGAAGAGGAGAAGGGGAAGGTAAGCGAGGGCCAGACGGTGCCAGGCCTTGAGTGCCAGGCCCAGGAGTCAGCACTCTGCCAGGCAGGAAGGGGCATACAAGGTAGGATGGGAGAAAGAGACTTTGAGAAGCCTGGCCTGCCCCCCTAACTTAGAGCTCATACCTCACCCCTGCCCCCTGGGCAGGAGAATGCCAGTACTGTGAGAAGTTTCTGCATGCACGACCAGCTCCTTGTACCCACCACACTGCACAGCCTGTTGGGCTCTATTTCTGTACCAGATTGAATGTGTGTGTCCCCCAAAACTCTGTATGTTGAAATCCTAACCCCCAGTGTGATGGTATTAGGAAGTAGAGGCTTTTGAAGGTGTTTAGGTCACGAGGGTAGAGCCTTTATGAATGGAATTTGTGCTCTTACGAAAAGGACCCCAAAGAGCTGCCTAGTCCCTTTCACGGTGAGAGAACATCATAAGAAGACAGCCAACTATGAGCGGAGAAGCAGTCTTCACTGGACATCTAATCTGCCAGCGCCTTGATCTTGGACTTCCTGGTCTCTGTAATTGTGAGGAATAAAATGATTGTTAATAAAGTAAACACCAGTCTGTGGTACTTTTGTTATAGAAGCCTGAATGGACTAAGCCCCCATACCCAGGAGAGGTGCCCAAGGCTGCCCTCAACTGAGCAGAACTTCCTGTGCTGGTGCGGCCTCTCCTAGCCCCCCGCCTCTTCTCCTTATGCTGCGTGCCCCTATCACTGGCCTATGCTCAGCCGAGGGACCGGGCTGGCAGAGCCCCTCAAAGTCATCACCACAGCCCTTATACCTCTAGGGTCACAGTCCTGGAGCAACTCCAGTTATCAGAACTTAAGGTCACAGACTCTCTTTGAGCCTCAGTTTCCTCACCTCAGATGGAAATAGCACGCACTTTCTAAGAATCTGGTGAGAAGTACGTTGAATGAAGTCCTTAATAAAATGCCTGAATTTCATTTACTTCCTCACTATCTGCTGAGTGCCTTCCCATGTGCCAGGCATTGTTTTAGGCACTGGGGTTTCAGCAGTAAATCGCAGGGACAAGGTCCCTTGTTCCCAGGGTTTTCCATTCTAGAGAGGGAGAACGAATGTAAACCACAAATATGTAAATGACAGGATTTCACATCATCACAAACACTGTGAAGGTATAACTAAGATCATGTAATAGGGTGACAGTGTAAAAGGTGATAGGGGAGGCTGGGTTTTGGATAAGGAGCTCAGGAACCTTGTCTCTGAGGCACCATTTGAGCCAAGACCTGAAGGATGAGAAGGAGTCAATCATGCTAAGAGGCAGAGGAAGGGTGTTCCATGGTGCAGAAACAGCAAGTGCAAAGGCCCTGAGGCGGGAGGAGGTACCTGTGGGGAGGCTGTTGTGGCTACAGAGAGGGAGCAGGGAGGGCAGAGGTTTGGGTATGGGGATCCTCTAGGACCTTGGAAGGAGTCTGACTTTAATTCCAAGAGCCATAGAAAACCATTGGAGGTTTTTGGCAGGCATGCTGGGAAGTGATTTACACAGTAATTGCTCAATAAAGGCTAGCTGTTGTCATTATGAATAATAAGAAGAAGCCCAGAGAAGAATAGCAGTATCCCCAAGGTCACAGAGTCCCCATCCCAAAGCCCCTTTCTCCTTTGATTGGCCTTCCCCTCCCCTAAGGAGCCCTGTGTATCAGCCCCAAGCCTGGTGGGAAGGAGGTGAGGGCAGCCTCCCTTCCCTCATTCCAGCTCCTTCCCTCCGGCCATTTCCCGTGCTCCCGGTGCCTGCACCCCAATTAGCTAGCAAGGCTGACGGCCTGGACTCCAAATGACAGACACCTCCTGTCACCCCCTGACGGGCGAGGAGATTAACTCTGAGCAGCACTGGCTCCAAGGGACAACAGGGAGGGGAGAAGAAGGGAGAGGGGATGACCAGGCCTCCCCCTACCCAGGGCCCCCAGTACCCTGGAAGAAAAAGGGGCTGGGGGGTGGTCACTGTGGACAGAAAGAAGTGCCAGCAGACTGGGGAGGATGGCCCCCACTCTTCAATTGGCCGCTGAGGCTGGGGCCACTGCCCCAACTTCCACCCCCAGCTGCTCTAAGGCCTAGCGACCAAGCCACAACTGTGGGGGTTTCATGGCTGAACCCTCAGTTCCTGGCACAGAGTGGGTGTGCAGTAAACATTTCTGAACTGACCGTGCTAAGTAATTTTTTTTCGTGCAGACTCATTCAATCCTCACAACATCCCCATTTTTAAAAAATTTATTTATTTCTTATTTTTTAATAAACATATAATGTATTTTTATCCCCAGGGGTACAGGTCTGTGAATCGCCCGGTTTACATACTTCACAGCACTCACCATAGCACATAAAACATCCCCATTTTATAGAACAGGAAACTAAGGCTCAGAGTGGGAGGGACTGGTTCAAAGATCATGTAGATGGGCTAGAATTTGAACTGAGGCTGTCTGATTCCAAAGCCAAGGGTCTGACCACTGTACTACATATCACTCCTCTCCCTAGGAATTTACAATCCACTTTGGGGCAATGAGACATAAGCCCTGGAAAAGGGAATTAGCATAGCAGTCATTATGAATAATAATAAGCATGACACTGCATGTCAGGCTGGGGGTCAGAAGTTGCAGATAACACTCCCAGGAGGGTGCAGCCAGGAAAGATGGGTACAGAATGGAAGGGAGTTATCCAGAGAAGAGGTGAGCTGGACTTTGCACACAGCCATGACCAGTAAGGAGAGAGCAAGAGGAAGGCACTCCAGGCAAAGAAACGCATGAGCAAAGGCATCAAGGCAGAAACGGGCAAGGCATGTGCTAAATGGTAAAAACTTCAGGTCTCAAGGGACAGAAACCCACACACACTTGCTGAAGCAAAATAGTGGTTCATTCTGAGGGTCAAGCAGGAGTTTGGCTTCAAATACAAGGATCAGTTTCCCTTTGCTGGATTCATTCATGGATAGCTCTCAAATTCTCCCACTAAATCATACCCCACTGTCCCGCACAATAATTCCAACCCAAATCCTGGGATTCAACCAAATTGGCCAAGGGCAGGTCATGTATTGTCTCTGAACTAATCACTGGATGCAGGGCAAGTGTCTGCTGATTGGCCAGCCCCCACCCCCAGGACCAGGGTAAGTGAAGTCCCTCTAGAGCCCTAACGGTGGTGGGGGAAGGGAAGGGAAGGATGGTCCCTGTTGCATGGAGGGCACTGGGGCCTGTCAACACCAGGGCTCCCCAGTCCAGGGCTGGATTCTGGGCCTTGGATCACACCTCCATGGACAACCTGAGAAATTCTCTCTTTCCCCAGTTTCAGTTCCTACCTGTGTAGATGACATCCACCAGCTGAGCTGTGGCCAGGTGAGAGGGGATCCAAGAACACTCTTGATCCAGCTCAGGAGAGGCCTTGAGGGTTCTCACTGTGGAAGCATGCTCTGGTGCCTTCGATGTTTCCATAGGCCAGCCTGATCTCTCTACCCATCCTTCACCCTTAGCTCGGCTCTAAGTTTCCCCCAGAGTTGGTTTTATGATCAGGGTCTTTAATTGTCTTTTACAAAGTCACCAGTTCTGATTGCCAAAAAGGGTAGTCTTGCAACAGTCAAGACTGTGGCCTGGTGCCAGGAAAGACTTCTACCAGGAGAGCGTTGTACCCTGGAGCCAGGCATGGGCATGGCTGTCAGTGTGAGGAAGCAAAAGAACTAGCAACAGCTGGGCCAGCCCCCAGGTTAGGGTGAAATCTGCATTAGCTTGTCCTAGAACTAAGGACTCTGGAGCTAATGAGTTTGCTTCACCAGGAGGAGTGTACTGTACTTTTGGCAGTCACGCTCAGGATCTGGAGCACGGATTTGAAAGTCATACTGACAGATTTCAATTCTGGATCAGCTGAGAGACCTTGGGCTTGCCCTCTCTAGCCTTAGTGTTTTCATCTGTAAAATGGAAATCATGCAAGGCCTGACCTCAACACGTAGCAAAGTTCAAATGAGATATTGTGTCCAGGTGTTGGCGCCACTCCTGGCACAGCGACTCTTCCATAAAGGGCAGCTGTTACTACTTAAACTCTTCCAGCTCTTTCCAAGACTGGTCCTTAGCCTGGAGATCCCGGCAGTCTTTCTGGATCTCAATTTCTCCATTTGTACTTCCAGTCCTCTCACTCCTAGGATGGGTGACTTAGATGATCTCACTGAGGGGAAGACCCCTCCCACATCAGTCAACCCATGGGGGTGAGGGGGTGAGGGGGTGGGGGGGGTGGGGGGGGTGGGAAGACGGCAGGCAATGCCCAACCAACATTTTCACCAGGCTGGGCAGGCAGCGCCAGGCAGGCGGGAGCTGGTCAGGTTTTTAATTGAACGCGATGCAAATGAAATGTAAATACCATGCAAATAAGCTCTTGCCAGGAGGCGCTGGGCTGGGAGCAGAGGGAGCTGGGAGGGGACTGCTGAGCAGGGGCCCTCCCCTGTCCGCATTTCTCTCTCTCCCGTGGCTGCCCACGCCTATGCCCACCCCCTGGTGCTGCCTACCCAGCCAGGCCATTACATTCTGGGAACAGCGAGCACTGCATCTCCGCAGAGCATCCTTCCAGATCCACTTCCCTAACCCTGTGACTCCTGGTGGTGGTGGTGTTGGCGGTGGGTAATAGGGTGCTCAAGGACCAGCCAGGAATCCTGTGGATGGGGCTGGGCTGACACAAACACAGCCACACAAAAAGAGCCACACGGAGACATAGAGGGGACACACAGATATAGACATGCAGAAACCCACATTCCCTCTCTAGCCACCTGCAACACCGAGACCCACACAGTCAGTCTCACATAAATATACACACCTGCACATTCGGTCACAAACACAGTGGCACAAATAGACCCAGTCACAGGGGGTACATGCATGTACACACACACACAGTCTGCTCCACCATAAGGACTGCAGACTGGAGCTCCTTGTGCTGGCCTGAGGTCAGGGCTGGGGAGTGGGGGGGACAGGCACCCTGTGTGGTCAGAGCCTGGTGGTCTGAGTGAGGCCAGATGGGTCGTAGGGGGTTGAAGGGCTCCTTCCAGGTGGCCTCGGCCCTTTGATACCCCCAAGATACATCACCATACCCCAGGGCTCACAGCCACTAGACAATCCCTAGTGTTGATGGTGTAGGTCCAACCCCAAGTCCTGGGGTGCTGGACCCCATCGTGAGATTTGAAATTCCCCTGAGGTTCCATAGTTCCTGACCCCCACACTCATCCTACTCCTTAAGACAGTCCTCCATGCGTAAAAGATTGACCCAGGTGACAGGCCGGATCTTCTAGGTCAGGAATCTATGTCCCATCAACCAAGGAGTAGGGGGGAAAGCACAGGGAAGTGAGGGAAAGGCTGAATGGTCTGGACAAACCTCCATTCCACCCAGGATCCACATCTGGGGGTGGTTCCACCCCCCCCCAGAGGTGACTCACGCCCCACATTTAACTCTCATTAGCGCCTCTGAGCCCAGCTGGGAGGGACAACCGCCAACTTTCCCCAGCAGACAGGGAGCTCTGGGTGGGCCCCTCCGCCTTCGCAGCCTCAGTTTCCCCCCAGGGGCCTGGCCCAGCGACAGAGGCTGCGTGGGAGAGCAGTGGCTCACAGTCCCCTCCGTCTGAGCTAGAGCTGTCCGCCCCACAGAATGAGGGCCTGGGTGTGGCCTCTTCCAGGAACCCCCGCCCCAGTCCCCCCACCGGATGCACAGCAGCCTCCGATAGTCCCCCACCCCAGCCAGGGCCCAAGGGTCAGGAAGGAGGGGAGGGTGTAGATGGCGTCCAATCGGAGGCTGCCGGAGTCGCCGCCGGTCCCGCCGCCAGTCGGCCAGGGCGCCCTGCAGCGACACTCGTTCTCCGCCAGGGCTGCTCGCGGGGCGGGGGTGGGGGAACGGGGCCCAGAGAAGCAGGAGGTGGCCAGGGATCCGGGCCGGCCCGCACCTCCCTCCGCCGCACCCGTCTCCGTTTCACAGGCCCAGCCCGGCTCTTCTTTTGATTAAAACTGCCCCGTTAGTGGCTCGCAGGGCGCAGGGGGCGCGGTGGGCGCAGGCCCCTTGGGAAGCCGAGCCCGAGCCCCCCAGACCCCTAGCCCTCCCGGGAGAGGCCAGTTCCGCCCGCCTTCACCACACTCCCTCCCCCTTCCCCTCGCTGTGGGAAGGAGGCAGCTGGGGCGGGGGTGGCCGCGGGAGCGTCTCGCCCGTGTGATCGTGCCGAGAGCCGGGAATTCGGGGCCATGTGGGAAAGACATTAGTGCCGGCCGCCCTGCCAGCCAGGAATGCGCCCCCCGCTCCGCAGCAGCCGCCTGCCTGGCTCAGAAACGGTGACTCACCCGCTCCGTGTTCCCACCCCCTCGTCGTGCACCCTCCACAGCCCACCACAGGCCTGGCCGCCGGCTTTCCAGCCTCCCAGCCTTTGCTCGGGCTGGTCCTGTTACCTGCTTGGCCCATCCTCCAGTCTCTTCCACTCTCCTGTGATACTGAACCAGGTCGCACCTCCCCCCGGGGGAGTCCTCAGAACCCCCTTCCCAGGCCTGTGTATTCTCTGGACTCTGGCTCTGGTTGGAATACTCCTTTGGGGCTTGCCTCTCCTGCTGTCTTTTTGAGGCCAGAGGGACCTGGACCAAGAGCACAGGGCAGGTGCACAAAAAAAGAAAGGAGTCGATGTAACATGTGAAGTTTGGGAAGCAGAGCACTGTGTGCGGAGTACTGTTCCTCAGGTTCCTCTGTGACTTTGGAATAATAAACAACGCCACTTACCTCATAGGGTGTGTGATCCTGGATTCCTTACTCGCCTGACCTTGCTTTCCTCATCTAATGCAGTAGGGATAACAGTACCCTCCCCCTGCAGTGCTAACAGGGGCCCCCTGGGTAGAAGCTTTTGCCTGCCAAGTCCTTTTCTCAGGGCCTGCCCCTGAGAGGGACTCCCAATGCTGGTAGTGAACACCTACTATGTGCTATTCAGTGAACACCTACTATGTGCCAGGCCCCAGGCTGGGTGCTTTCTAGATGTTATCTCACATCACCCCTGCTTCAGCCGTGGGAGGTTGGTTTTGTTATTATCCTTCTTTTACAGTTGAGGAAACACTGAGGCTTGTCAAGGGGAAGGAACTGACCCAGAGACCCACAGTCTTCAGAACATAGGCCCATACCCAGGGTTTTGGTCCCAGTACCCCCAGAACTCTCCAGAGCCCATGCAGAACCATCCCCTAGGTCTGACTCTTCCGAAGACAAAACAGCTCCAGTAGGCAGTCCTTCTCAGCCCCCATCCCTATCAGATGCCTCCCGCCGACCTGCCACCTCTCCCAGGTCCATCTCTCATAACTTTTAATAAGAGGTAATAGTGTCAAGCAGCGGGCATTCATTTTTAATTATCTAATTTACATTTAATTTTCCCCACCAATGTGATGCAGTTTATGGATGTTTTACTTAAGAGCATCCATTTAAAGGCTGAGAATATGTGCGCAAGATGAATGGGTAATGTTTCTCTTTTGGAGGCCCCTAGTTCAGAGTGGGGGACCCCACCTGGGGCCTTAAGCCCTGAGACCTAGCAGTCAACATAGTTCTTGACACTGAAAAAATTAATAAACATATCCCAGAAGGTTTTCAGAGCTTGTGTCTCCCCTTCTAGCCTCGAGAAAGAATGATTGTTGAGTGCTTTACTCTACTGGACACGTTACAGAAATATCTCATTTAATCCTTGCAGCAACCCGAATGCATAGGTACTATAAAAACACCTGTTCAGGGCACCTGGGTGGCTCAATCTATTAAGCCGCCAACTCTTAAATTATGCCAAGCAGACGCCACACTGAGCACGTGGAGCTCGATCTCATGACCCTGAGATCATGACCTGAGCCAAAACCAAGAGTTGGGCGCTTGACTAACTCAGCCACCCCCGTGCCCCTCTCGCTCCCTTTCTTAAAAAAAAAGGGGGGGGGGACATGAAAAAGAAAACACCTCTTCTACAGATGGACAAAGAGGCCCAGAAAGACGAAGTGTCCTGCCCAAAGTCACATGGTCATTGAAGGCAAGAGCTGATATTGCAGATGTAGCTCAAAAGCCTACTTGGCACTGCAGGACTGGGTGACCCTGAAAATCCATGCCTGGTCCTGCAGACATCAGCCCCAGACTTTGAGACCTTGGATCTGTGGGGAATTGTGGTTCTCAAGATGTCAGTGGAAGTGGGTGACAGGGCAAGAGGGAAGGAGCAGGACTCAGTGACTCACTTTTCACAACAACAGACCCCCCAGGGTTCCCTGAGACCTGGGTTTGGTTTTCCAGGCCCCTCAGTGCTCAAAGCCTGTGGGCTTCCATGGTGGAATCCATAGGCTCCAGGAAGGTCCTGGAAATAGCAGGGTCACCCATGCTTCTTTCCACCATTGGTCCACCGATGACACCGGGCCTCCTCTAAAGCAGAGGAAATAAGCCAAAATTCTGGTTTCCAGGAGAGAAGAGAATATGAAATCCAAAATGAAGTCTGAGGGGCGCCTGGGTGGCTCAGTGGGTTAAAGCCTCTGCCTTCGGCTCAGGTCAGGATCCCAGGGTCCTGGGATCAAGCCCCGCATCAGGTTCTCTGCTCAGCAGGGAGCCTGCTTCCTCCTCTCTCTCTCTCTGCCTGCTTCTCTGTGATCTCCGTCTGTCAAATAAATAAATAAAATCTTTAAAAAAAAAAAAGAATGAAGTCTGAGCCCCGGGCTGGTAGAAAGAAGACCTAGGCCCAAGGCAAGTGGGCAGTGTCAATACTTATCTTGAACCCAGCTTCTTGTGGGTACTGTGGACCCTCAGCTCAGCCTTAGCCAAGAGTGAGCTGAGAGGTGGCATGGACACTCACCCCAGCCTTGGTCAAGCCCAAGTGGTTGAGCACTACAGACAGTGACTCCATGCCTCAGCCTGGCTTTGAGCAAATGGACAATGCAGACACTCACCTGAAGTTCACCCACACCCTGGGTGGGCACTCAACTCAAGCCTCAGCCAGTCCCTGGGTGGAGGGCAGTGTGAACACTTCCCTGGTCCAGATCATGCTCACAGAACTGGGAACTCCTGTGAGATTTGAGGGAACTAACCCCCATCCTACTGTGGGGGCACAGACTGATATTTCACCAACTGCCTGCCTGTGGGTCCCAAAAGCTCAGCTCACCACTGCAGGACAAGAGAGGGCCACCTGGAACACAAAGGCCCAGTTAGCACCCCTTGAGCCTCCCCTACCTCTCCAGCCTCCATGTGCTTGACAGAAAAGAGAGATTATGACCCACGGCCCACTTCAGGGAGTTGCGGGGACTACTACGGTCATTAAATGAGATGGGGCAGTCTCTCCTCCATTGCTGAGCATCCCCTCTTCCTGGTAGCTCCTTCATTACACGGAAAGGGGGACCAAGGCCTGGAGAAACCAAAGACTCCCCCAAGATCACATAGCAAATTGAGATCAGCAGTGGAAGTGGAACCCAGGCCTGGGGCTCACCCTGGGGCAGAACTGCCCTTAAGCCCATGGACTGTTGCACAGTGCAGATAAAGCTGCACCTTGGCCCCTGGTCCAGGCCACACGTATACCGTGTGTGTGTGTGTGTGTGTGTGTGTGTGTGTGTGTGTGTTGCTGGCAGGGGGGTGGGGGTGCAGCGGACAGGGTGTCAGGGGAGCTGCCGCTGCCGCCTCCCTGGTATTTTTAGCCTCGAGAATGAGCTGAGCTCAGGGCTCTGAACAACCATCGGCAGTGAGGGAAATGGGAAGGTCCCCGCCACCCCTCCCTCCCACCGCCAGCCTGGAGCCAGGTTTGGGTAGTTGGGGGGGGTGGCTAGCCTGGAAAGGGGCAGAGACCCCAGGGAGTGGGAGCAATCAGACCCTGAGACCCTACAACCCCCCCATCTGGGTTGTTTTTCCAAAGCTTCCTTCCCATGGGGTGTATCAGAAGGCAGCCAACCTGACGGGGACAGGCACCCCCCTCTCACTCCCTGCTACCCTCGGCTTCCCCTGCTAGGAGCTCCGGGCCAGCTTTCTCCTGCGCTGCCAGGTCAGAGCTGCAAGGTTCCCATGACAACGGATGACAGCAGCAGAGGCTGCTGGCCACAGGGTCAGGGGTGAGGGGGGTGTGGGTGGCAGAGCAGAAGAAGGGAGGGGGCCTAGCACAAAGGTGGGGGATGGGACTGGAGCAAAGGACCCCAAAATTACAGCTCCCTCCTGAGTCCTAACACCCCAGGAAAGGCCTAGAACTTTGCCTGATTGATGCCGGGAGAGACTCCATTGCACGGACTGGGGAAGCCAGGCAAAGGAAGGGTTGGCTATGCATTTGGTCATGTGATCACGAAGCCAGCTAGGGGGTACAGCTTGGATGGAAATCCTAGCCCCGTGCCTCCCAGCCCAGCACCCTGCTACTGCCTCTAGGGTCTTGGGGGTAAGAGGTGGGGTCCACATGCCCCTATATCCCCATCTCCAGGAAGTGAATAGGTTCTACGGTCCTCCAACCAGCCTGGCTTGGATTCCTCATCCTCTAGCAAGTGGTCAGGGCCCCAAAACTGACAGATCACTTCTTGCCAAGCCTAGTCCCCCCCACTTGCTAGCACAGGGTATGTTTTAGTTTCCTTGGATGGGGACCTGACAGGGATCACCGCACCCCTGCTGACTCCCCACCCCAGGTGCGGGGATGGGGGAATGGTCTGGCATTTGCTGCACATACCCAGGTTGATTGAAGATTTCACTCCAGACCAAAGTCCCTTCAAAGACTGCCCAGGTTTCAGAACCATCATTGGCTTCCACTTTCCCCAAGACAAAACATACACACTCATTCTGGAGTTTGGGGTTGACTCTGCAGTCCCTGGGGCTCCCTCCGGTATGGTCCCCTCACTGCTCCAGAGGGACCAGGCTCTACGTCTCCTGGGTAAGCAGCATGTTCCTTCGAGGCTCAGCTCCGCTCACACTCCTCCAGGAAACCTTCTTGGCTCTTCCCATCCACACAGATCTCTTGCTCACCAACAGGTACAAGGCTTGAGAGTTCATAAGGCCCTCGCACACAGGATTTCTCATTCCAGCCTCCTGGCATCCCTGAAAAGGGATGTTACTTGCTGATAAGTAAACTGAGGCTTGGAGAAGAAGCTTCTTAGAGGTCATACAGCCTGTGCACATCAACTTGGGACCTGGCTGCAGGCTGCAGGCCATTTTTTCTCTTGGCATCCCCTCTTGGTGGTTCCCAGTCAGAGAGACTCAGCCCCAGCAGCCTCTTCCTCCTTAGACAGAGGGCGAACCCATTTCCTCCGCCTCCAACCCATCCAGTTATTCCCCATTACTGAGCACCTAACAGGTGCCAAAAGCACAAGTCCCTTGCCCTTGGATCTCACCTTCTAGCTGGGAAGACCAATGAGTGAACAAGAATGGTCCCAGTAGGGCCATGATGGGGGCACCCGGGGCAGTGGGTACGCAGACCCCAACCACAGCTCCTGGAATTTTACTCCCATGTCTAACCTCAGTCCCACTAGCTGCAGCCCCTAGAAGATATTGAAGTGGGTGACTGGCTGAGAAAGGCCAAGACCGGATCCCTGCCCCCCGTGCTTTATCAACCAGCGACCTTACTCTTTACCTGCCTGGGATCAATCCCCTCTCTTCACCACCTCCACAGAACCCCGGGATGAGTAGAGAGAGGCTGGCTGGACAGCAGGCCCTTTAGGCTAGAGCTTGCAGATCCACTGCCCTCCCCTGACCCCACCCCCACCCCCAGCTCTGCTCTCTGGAGAACAGTAGGCCGGCAGAACAAGCAGGAGCTGGGCAAGGGTCAAAGCCTCCTCCTCAAAGCCTCCCCAGTTGGACAGGAGGCTCTGGGGGCTGCAGGAGGCAGTGCACGCTCTTGACCCAGAGCCCAGTGCCCTCAACAGGGCTGGGGGGGTCAGGGCATGGGGCCCCTCGTGATGAAGCCGGCTGCAGGGCGATTAATCTCACAAGGACTGTGCATCAGCCCCCCCACTCCACAGCCTCCCATGGCCAACCCCGCCTGCGCTGCCCCTGGAGTTAATCTCCGCTCCAGGGACTTCTCAGCCGCTGTCACGGCTGCATTAATTCTGAGGCAGAGGGAGGCAGGATAGAGGGAACACAGATGGGGGGGGGGGGTGGAGAGCCTCCTTGGGAAGGTTTCATGGTCAGGGGCTGTTGAGGAGGGGTCCCAAAGGATGGGGTCTTGGGCCCCCTTCAAGGCCCTGCCCTGGATGAGGACTGCGGGGGGCATCCGTATTATTCCCCTTAGACCATCAGAACCCTTGCACCCCAGCCTCTAGCCCTTGGCCACCAGCTGAGCCCCAAATGCAGTTTGCAGTTTTGACAGCAGATGTCTCTGCTATTATGATTTATCAAAATGCTTAAGGTAAATAATGCACACACACTTATAGGAAAGGAAGCAGGCTGTGGAAGGTGGGAAGGATGAATGGGGTCAGGGGACTTCGGGGTAGAGGACTGAGAGCACCCTCACCTCTGTCCTCAGATCTCCCCATTCAGACCAGAGGCCTGATCCCAGCCTGGCCTTGGGGACGGCAGGCAGGGGACAACAGGGGCGACGTCAATCCCGCCCAGCTGTCTTGCCCAAGCCCAGGCCTCAGGAGGTCAGGGAGCGGATGGGCCTATCTTGCTGGGGCCCCGCCAGACCTGGGAGGTGGCCACCTGAGGGAAGCGCTGAGCCAGGCTCACACCTCAGCCACGTTTCCATGGCTTCACTGCGTCCTGGCTCCCGAGGGCTCTGTCGCCTTATCAACAGCGGGCACTGCCCTGGCCCTCACCCTCGCGGTCCCTTCCCCCAGACCCCAGCAGCCGCCTGCAGATCCTGCTGCCGCAGAGCCAGAATTCAGCCCCCGCCAGTGCCCTGTCCTGGGCAGGCCTCAGCTGGGTGAGGGGCTGGCAGCATGGTGGGAATTTGCCACGGAGGCTGAGGCCCTCGGAGATTCAAGCTGCACCCACTCTGGGCCCCCGCCAATACCCAAATCCTGTCATTCCAGTGGAGGGGGCCACGATCCTGATCCTGGGCTCCCCCACCCTCACTCCACACAGTGCTCTTTGTTTCCAAACCTTTCTGGGTTAAAGAACTTTGCTGGGTTTTCTGATTTGAAAAGCAATATTAATCTACTGCAACAACAACAACAACAACAAAGAGTGAAAAAACAAAGAGTCAGAGAATACAGAAAAGTTTAAGGAAGTAGTGCTTGACCCTAATCCCACATCTGGGCATGATCACAGGCAGCTTGTGGGGTGGGGGTGGGTGGTTCCTTCTAGCCGAGCCTGAAGCATAACCAGGTGTTTAAGGGCTGGCCTCTGAAACCAGAGGAATCCAGCTGGGTGACCTTGTGTGTCATTCCACTTCTACCTCTCTGAACCTCAACTTTCTCATTTGTACAATGGGGTAACTAATCAATGCCCTCCCCCGGGGTTACTGGAAGGACTAGGTGGCCAAGGAAGTGCCATAGACCGGCCCAAGGCCTGGCACCTGGGGCCACAAGCTCTATGCCATGTGAGCCCTGAGACTTCATCAGCACTTCTAACCAAGGGTAGAGATGCAGAGTATGGGGGTTCCAGCAGGACAGGGAAAGGGGGTTCTTTCTAGTAAGTTCCCCACCTGCGAACAGCACTCTAATTGGGGTCGAAAATGCACGAGAGGGAAAAAAGGCCCAGAAAGAGGAGATAATGTGTTTATTCAGCCTACAGAGGCATCCTGGTATGAAATGCCATCCCCATTCAGCTGCAGGCAGAAGCCCTGAAGCCAGGTGAGGCCACCCAGAGTGATCAGTACGGTGACTGGGATGGCCCAGCTATGCAGTGTGGCCTGCTGGGGTTAAAAGGGCCCCGGAGGAGGGAGCACCCGAAGAGGAAGGCATCAGTCAGGAGGGAGAAGGCAGCAGGAAACAGACCAGCTTCTGACCCATCATCGGGTGTAAGGAGGCTGGGGTAACTGGCCTGCGGAGCCCCCAGATCCAGCGCCCCCTTCCCCCTGCCCCGCATACTCTGCACCCAGGCCTGGAGCCCTGGAGGACCTCTGCTCTCCTCCCCCAGGCCCGCCCCATCTTCACGCCCTGCTGCCTGGAATCTGAGGCAGCCCTTGTTCTCTGGCAGGAGGGGAATTTAATGCTGCCGAGGATGGCAGGTCGACAGGCGAAGAGAGATGAAAGTGTCCGCTCTGGCAGCCGGGTCAGGGCCTCAGGGGAACCCTCCTGCAGCCCCGTCACCCCCCCAGCCATTCTCCAATGCTCAGGGAAGATGTGGACCTCTGGGGACAGGATGACCTGCAGGGCTGTGTGACCTTGGGGGGCAGCTGAGCCTCTCTGTGCCCAATACTTGCCTGCAGGGTGCCTGGGCCAAGGTCTATGTTATTAACATGCTGGTGGCTGCCTGTCCCTCCCTCACCTTGGCTGTTGTCAGCATTGCTTGTCAGCATAGAGCCCCGGGTGGGCAGTGGGGGGGCCCCAGGCGGGCTACACAATGACCTCCATCCATCCACTCTGGCACCTGGGAGGGAGTGGGAGCTGCTGCTGCCATCAGGTCAGGCCCAAGCAGCCTTGACGGCAGCCATGCCAAGTGGTCATCACCACCTCCTTTTTGACTGTGGAGAGCTAAGTCGAGCCTGGGAATCAAGGCTAAGGCCCCGAGGCGGAATCTGCCCCTGAGCCAACAGCCCCGCGTCACTGTTGGGAGATGCTGTGGGTCTCAGCACTGTGACGTGGACTTGTTGCTCTGGAAAACACCCTGCCGAGTGCCCCGCCCCACCCCCATATCCCTGGTCACGTTGCCCTTCTTTCCTAGAAACAGGCAAGGGTGGTTGGCCAAGGTCACCCATCAAGAGTGCACAGAGATACGTGCATGCACGCACGTACACACTGACACGTACGTACACACTGACACACCGTGACCAAGGGAAGAGGACCCATGTGTTCAGACTCCCAGGTCCCCTTTCCCTTCCATGAAAGCACATGGTCCTCCCAAAGCAGTCTGGTGCAAGGAGTAAAGGCCAGAAGCACGAGTGCTAATCAGACCCATGCTACCATCTTGCTCTGTGACTTGGACATGTCACATACTCTCTCTGGGCTTCAGTTGGACATCTATAGGATAGGTAATAATAATCCCTATCCTGATTTTTCTGAAGCCAAATAAGTGAACTTAGTCGACAACCTGAAACCATTCCAGACTAAAGACAGTCTCCAACTAGCCTTGGACCAGAGGGAAGTATCTATGCAGAGAACACAGCTCCAGCCCCGAACCTAGTCCACTGCAGGGCTGGGCCGCCGCCTCCCTCTTGGACAGCAGGACAGCAGCAAGCTCCCAGCAAAGGGTCCAAGGCCCAGCTGGATACCGGTCAGGTCAGGGCCTGAGACGGGGGCCCCAGCGCCGGTAGGGGTGTAAGGGCACCAAGGGACTAGGTCAGGCCAAACCCCACTGTTTTGGAGGGGAGGGGGCGCCTGGCAGGCGCTGGGCAGGCTGGGGTGGGGAGAGGCCTTTAGCGGCCACAGAGAACAAAGAGGCTGGGGTTGCCAGGATATTCTGTGGAGCTGGAGCTGGTGGTAGGGCCGGGAGAGGGGCCGTGGCAGTCGTGGGAACCGCGCCTGCTGCCCCCAAGCCAGCTCCCCCACCCGGACTGGGCCTCAGGGCCTGGCTGCGGCTAAGAGGGGCTGCTAGGGACACCACGGTCCTCAGAGTTGCATGCGGTCGGGGGAGAGACCCAAGCAATGCTTGGGGGACACCAAGCCCCACATGGCACACAGTGTAAGCCCCCTGCGAGGATCACAGGTGCACAGTGACACGCCATGTCATGAGCACACGCCCAGGGTTACGCAAGTGGTGTCACAGGGTCCCAGCTTGGTCAACGGCCAGTATCACACCCTCCCATGGAATCCATGGTGTCAGTCTCAGGGCCACACCCAAGAGGGTTACACAGACACAATGTCACAAATCACAGAGACTCAGCCGGTGTCTGTCACAGGCTTGTGCACGCCGCACAACATCAGTGTCACAGATCCAATGTCACACACACAGAGTTGGCCTGTGTCACACACCACACTCGCTCTGCTGTAAGACTACACAGTATCATAGGATTAAACATGCTGCGTCACCGAGTATCCCAGTGTGTGGCACTCCTGACATCATACCCTAACCCCTGGCCATATGAGGTCTCCCAGAGCCTGCCACACAGTCACAGGCCTGTTTTCGTGTCACACACAGCCACACTGCTGCACAAGGCTTCACGTGGTTGTCTCGAAATCTCTCTCTCTCACACACACACACACACACACACACACACACACACACACGGCTGGATGGATGCTGGGTTTGTCTCCAGCCCTGTGTGTACCCGCAAGCACCCCTGCCATCCGGGCGGGGGAAAGGAGAGCACAGGCTGAAGGCTCTCAGGTCACCAGGAGGTCAGGCTCCCAACAGCAGGGCAGCAGAGGGGAGAGGAGGGCACCCCTAGGGAGGGGAATTGGGCATACAGCTCCACAGGGAGGCTGCCTCTAAGTACTTCTCCGTCAGCAGGAGAGCAGCAGGGGTGAGCTGGCAACATAAGACACGAGAGGTACTAGATACAGGGAGAGACTCAAGGAGACGGGAGAGACGTACAGGGACTCAGAGACGTGGGAGGATGACAAGACAGACACACAGAAGAGCGTCAGAGACCAACAGACCATCAGGAGAGATTCAGGGACAGTGAGCCAGAAGTGGTTAGAGACAGATGTGCTGGAGCAGGGCTGGCCAGGGCTGGAGCCCGCTGGGGGATGGGGCGGCCACTAGCCCAGGGAGTGGAAGGTGAGGCTGCCAGGGCTTTAGAGAGGACCCGCACCCTGGGTAGCGGGTGGGGGGGCACCTTGGTGAGATTCAGGTGAATAGCTTTAAAATTAGCAACACCAGCTGCCATTTAACCGACTGCTTATGATGAGCCGGGCCCTTCCCTAGAGTGATCTCATTTCATCCTCAGGCAGTTTTATGGAAGAGAGACCATTATTGTCCCCGTTTCTCAGATGAGGGGACTAAGGTCTCATCCTGTGTTCAGCCCACAGCCATCCCCACCCCAGCCAGGCCCTCTTCCACACAGAGGGGATGGCCTCCCATTTCCACAAGCAGAGGCCGAATTGCAAGGGGTGAGGGGCTTCCACCTTCGGGCTTGCATGCTGAGGGGTAGGCCCAGGAGCCACGGCCGAGCTGTGGGCTGGCACACCAAAAAGGTCCAGGCTGGCTGAGTCACAGCAACCCCCTCCGGGTTGGCACTGGAGCCGTCCACCCCACACCTGTAGGCATGCCAATGAGGGCCGGCCCAGGCCATCTGCGGCCTGTGTGCTGCCAGCAGCAGGGTGGGGGCAGGCGGGGGCCTCCTGCCTGGGTGCCCCCTGCTGGCCAGGCTTCCCACCCAGGCGCCCCCTAGGAAGACCCTCCCTGCCCACTGCAGGGCCTAGAGGTGCTGCAGTTTGCCTTGTGCGGGGGTGGGGGGGTGGAGGATGAGGGTGCCCCTGGCAGCAAGGCCTCCCCCCACTCCCTGCTGGACGCCCCCCTTCGGCAGAACCGCCTGGAGAGATCACAGGCAGCCACATGAAAGGGAATTTTTCCCAGGCAGAGCGGGAGTTGAAAGCTGCCTCCCACCACCCCCGCCTGCCCCCGCTGTGCCAGGCCAGGCTGCCGGGCTCCTGGCGCTCCAAGGGAGCTTGTGACACTGGGAAAGGGGTGGGGGTCGGAGCCCCTACCCCATATGGGCTGCTTTTTCTCCTCCAGGGAACAACAGCAGAGGCAGACCATCTTCCCCAGACCACTGCCCACTCCCCTTCACAAGGTGCCCCTTCCCTCACCCCAAAAAGCCCTCACCCACCTGAAGCAAGGCCCCTGCCATTGTCAGAAAGTCCTTCTTCCCGTCTAGCCTCCATCTCAGCCAGGCTCCGGGGCAGCTGGGTGGGAAGAATGTCTGCCCGTCAAGTAGATGATGGTTCTCAGCCTGCAGGCCGGCCTCTGTGATGTGCAGGGGTGGGGGCCATGCAGCTGTCACCCCTTCCTGTTCAGGCTGCCTTGACCTAGACCATGTGGCTCTGTGGTGATTTCCCCAGACATCTGGCCTCTGAGGTCGCAGACGACCTTGCGCCAACAAACTTTCTGGGGGTGGGGAAAGTTGCTCAAGAACTGGAGCCAAGGATACCCCCCCACACCGCCCCAGCTTCAGTCCAGCTGCCCTCAGGCCCAAAGAGGGGTATGGCGGGGTAGGGGTGTTTCTGTGTGCATTCTGGGCACAGTCAGGTCCCCACAAATCTGGGTTAAAACTGTTCCCTGGGGATCACCTCAGTGGTTGGGGGAGCAACAGATCCCTGCAAGAAAGCAAGCAAGCAATCGAACAGGCAGCTCCGGTCCTGCTGGCTGCTCCGTACTGGCCAGGCCCTGCTGACTTAGGTAAATAGAGGAGGTGGCCCCAGGTAAGTGAAGGTCCCCGGAGGTCCGGGTTCTGAGGTAGGGGGTACAATCAGGCAGGCGAGAACGTTCCAGAACCAGCCATTTCCAGATTAATAGCACTTCCACCATGCCATCTGGGCTGGCTGTTCCTGCTTGAACCCCCTTCAGGATCTGCCAGGCCCGACTCCCCAAGAGATCCCAGACTCTCCATGTCCTGGGGCCATCCTTCTTCCTTTCCCAGGTGGCTCCACATCACCCCTGCCCAGCAACAGCCCCCAAGCCAGCCCCCCAAACCGGAGAGCAAGAAGCCAGCGGTGGTGCTTCGTGACACAAACATGCATTCGTTTTATTCACAAAACAGCCTGGTTTCCTAAAACAATACAAACAGCATGTTCATCAGCAGGAAGCTGGCCGTGGGCAAGGGGGCCCAGGCAGCAGGGGGCCCCCCAGGGCACCCACACCCACGGGCAGGGGGCCACGCGAAGAAGCCCTTTCTTCTGTGGCCATCAGCAAGGCCAGAAAAAAAGGACTTATTTTCTCTAAGGGCAGTAGCCAGGATCAGAAATATCGAGACATGGGCTCCCCAGATCTCAATGGAGAAAGGAACAGAACTTTCATTTTCGCAAAATCATCATTGTCGGGGTGGGGATCCCGTTCTGGGGACCAGGAGTACAGCGTAGGCGGCCCGGGAGTGGGTGGGCTGCTCCCCCCACCACCTCTCCCACCCCCTGCGAGCTCCTGGCTGCAGCTCTGCACGCGTGGATGGATACAGAGGGGCTTCGGTACGGCGCCATCGACATTCTCTTTATAAACGTGAGTGGATTCTCCAGGCAAACTATGCACTATTTCATGGTCGGAAAGAATCAAAGGAAGTTTAAATGAGGGTGGAGTTAAACTGTGCTAAATTACAGTAGTGCTTATTAGTAACTAGATTTCAAAAGGTTACAGAAAATTTACATTCTCTACACAAAAACCGCATCTCCTGCACAGACAACATCGACATCGACACAGGAAGGAAACTGATTGTCCATTCTTTGCCCAGGAAGTCTCGGTACTTTATAGATTCGTCTCTATCTCTTTTTTGTTGTTGTTGTTGTTGTTGTTCTTCCGAAAAAGCAGTTAAATTTTTTTTTCCTTTTTCTTTTTATACTAGGGACGTGGAGATGTTAAAACGACAACAAAAAATATATATATAAAAACAGGAATGAAATCTGTGAGAGAATATTTTTGGTTCTAAAGACGGGTGCATCCGTTTGTCTTCGCCCGAATCCCTTGCCGGAGACCACACGAGCAGTGACATTGCACGGAGAGGGCAGCTTTGGGTTCCCGCCGCCGTCACTGAAACCACCGGAAGGCAGCTCCCGTCGGAAGCATCACCTTCTGGCGGGGGCGGGAGACAAAAACAAGGAGAGAGTTCAGTCAGGGTCCGGCGGGACCTGGTGCAAAGACGCTCCCCCGTGGACGGCCTCATGGCGGAGGGACGGGCCTGGAGTAAAAGGCAGCCACCCCATGGAGGTCCTGCCATCCTGACCGGGCCAGAGAAGAAGGCTTGGCCCGCGGGGCCGCTGGAGGGCCCGGAGCACCCTGAGGGCCCCTGAGCCACTGTGTCCAGGAACCCTGCTTCCAAACAGGAAGACCCATTCCCCTGGTCCAAAGGCCACTAGCGCCAGGTGGCTGTGGTCCATCAGGGGGCTGTGTGCGTGGTTCTGTTGAATGAGCAGGGAGCGTGCGCACTGGAGGCCTGTACGGACGTGCGCCTCGAGCTGTGCTGCGGTGGGTAGTAGTGTGTGCAGCCGGGGTGGGGAGAAAGGATACTGGCTGTGTTAAGAGGCTACATCTATAGCTAAGACTGTGGACCGGGCGGGGAGGGGTGTGTGTCTGCGTGTGTGTGTCCACATGAGATGTCAGCGGGTGCCTTTGTGTGCATATAGGTGTGTTCTCTGGGCAGAAGAGCAGATATATGAGATCTGGGGCCTGGGGGTGGTAGCAGCCACAGCTGGGATGTCATTACTATTTTCCAACCATTCTGAACATTTGCGTCCGGCCCACTCATAGAAGGGCGGGGCCGGGGCCAGGACAGCAGGCTGAAAAGATGCTTTTGTACCCAGGCCTGGCACCACCACTAGACTGCCACGGCTGGGGGCACAGGGACAAGCTCTGCCATGAGGGTGGAGAGAAAGCAGCATGGGAACCCTTCTGCCTGTTCTAAGCCCCTTCCTGTTTGGGCTCCCTTGGCCTTGACCGTATGGCTATGTGGTGATTTCCCCACAAAGCCAATCATGCCAAAGTGGACAGGCCTGGCCTATACCCCAGGATCACAGCCACCCTCTCACCCTAGGCCCACAGGACCCCTGGCCGTTTTACCTACGCAGCCAGACTGACCTTGAGGCCCCCCAAAAAACCAATTTCTGTCAATGACATATCTAGACACAGGGTTCTTCCAGGCCTCAGGCCCATGAGCACCAGGGTGGCCTTAGGGGAAAGGCTGGGCTCTGAAGAGGTGAGTGAAGGGCTTACCCTTAAAAGCCACATGGTCCACAGGACAGAACCCTTCACGTGGGACAAGGGAGAGCCCTAGAATCCCAGGGCATGGACTGGAAGCTTTAGGACACACCTGAAAGTCAGAAACTTAGGACCTATACGGAAACCTCAATGGCTGGCCCAAAACTCCAGGAAGGGGTTCAGAATCCCCAGGCCTGGCCCCCACCTGGAACCTGCTGCCTGCCTTGTGAACTACGACCTACTGAGATCTCAAGATGTGGCTCTGACTTTCTGGGCGGTGAACTGGTGTCTGGGAGCCTGCTCCAGAACCCCCGGGCCCAGGGGTCGACTGGCTGAGCGGCCCCCAGACACTGGCCCAGGCAGGAAAAGTAGGGCCGGGGGTGGGGCGGGGCTGGGTTCAGACTGCCGGCCAGACACAGGAGCCCACACACCTCCCTCTAAGGCGTCGTTACCTCCAGAGCAGCGGAAGGCTTCTTTTTGAGTTCCTCACATTTTCTGAATTTGCAAATCTGATGGCCAGTCTTTCGGTTCCTACAACTGCTGCACTGCTCGCAGTTGATGCGTCGCCGGCAGGGCGCGCACATGCCGCAGCGTTTCCGCTTCTTCTTGCCCGAGCTGATGGCGGAGGCCAGCTCTCCCTGCATGGGGTACTCGGCCAGGCCGGCCATGTGCAGCGCGCTCTCGGCCAGGAACACGCCGGCCGGGGTCATGATGAAGAGGCCCGGGTTGATGGGGAAGGCGCCCAGGTAGGGGAAGTCGGACTGGCCGTTAAGGGCCTCGGCGCCCGCCACGGCCTCCATGTCGGGCAGGCCCGCACCCGCCTCGCTCATCAGCGGAAGGTGCTCCTGCACCACGCGCTTCAGCATCTCCGTGGACTGCGCGAACTGCTGCAGCGTCAGCTGTCCCTCGGCTGCCAGCTCCGTGGCCCGTTCTGCCTTGCTCAGCAGACTGGCCACAGCACCACTTTTGTGCTTTGAGGTAGGGTTGCTTTTGTCCACGGCCATGGCCGCCGCCAGGTCGTGCCCGTTGGCCAACAGGGAGGCAGCTGCGGCGGCGGCGGCAGCCTTCTCCGCGGCCTCACTGCCCATCATGCTGCCGCCGCTGCCACCACTGCCCCCAAAGGAGGAGTAGTGGGAGAGAGGGCGGGAGCGGCGCAGGCTCTTGTTGAGGGGTTCACTGATGATGCCGCTCTTGTTCCGACGCTCGGGGGGCGGCGCGTCCTCCGCGGTCACCGAGGCTGGCGTGGCCGCGGCCACCGCTGCGCTTTTGTCAGCCCCTCCTGCCTTGGGGCCGTTGCCGCCACCGGTGTTGCTGCTGCTGCTGCTGCTGCTGCCACCACTGTCCTGAGGGCTACTGCCAAGGCTCGACATGGTGGGGCCGAGGCCCAGAGCCCACTGCTGAGGCCGGGGGGCTGCCAACTGCGGGGGGGGGGTCCAGGGACGAGCACCGGCCTGGCTGCCCACAACCGAGATGCCTGGTGGGCCCTGCTGCTCAGGGCAGGCACATGGTCAGCTGTCCACGTGGAAGGGTCTTCACTCTGTCGGGACAAGAGGGCACAGGGTCAGGGCGGAGGTAAGCATCTCCTTCTCCCACGTCCCCACCAGGACCAGCCACGTTATTGCCATTTTAACAGATGCAAGCCCTGCTGGGCACTTATCACATGCCGGACCCAACATGGTTAGGTATTTTTTACATGTACTGTTTTTTTTTCCCTCAAGATTTTATTTAGAGAGACAGGAGGAGACAGAGAGAGAGCAAGTGAGCATGAGCGGAGAAAGGAGCACAGGGAGAGGGACGAGCTGAGCATGGAGCCCTAAGTGAGGCTCGATCCCACAACCCTGAGATCATGACCTGGGCTAAACTCCAGTGGAAGGCTTAACTGACTGAGCCACCCAGACGCCCCTATCTGTACTATTTCAGTTAAGACTCACAAGCACAGGGGCGCCTGGGTGGCTCAGTGGGTTAAGCCTCTGCCTTTGGCTCAGGTCATGATCTCAGGGTCCTGGGATCGAGCCCCGCATTGGACTCTCTGCTCAGCAGGGAGCCTGCTTCCTCCCTCTCTCTCTCTCCCTGCCTCTCTGACTACTTGTAATCTCTCTGTCAAATAAATAAATAAAATCTTAAAAAAACAAAACAAAACTCACAAGCACACTTCGAAGTAGTGGCTATTTTACACAACGGTTAGAACTGGCCATGAGGGGCGCCTGGGTGGCTCAGTGGGTTAAGCCGCTCCCTTCGGCTCAGGTCATGATCTCAGGGTCCTGGGATCGAGTCCCACATCGGGCTCTCTGCTCCGCAGGGAGCCTGCTTCCCTCTCTCTCTCTCTCTGCCTGCCTCTGTCTACTTGTGATCTCTCTCTGTCAAATAAATAAATAAAATCTTAAAAAAAAAAAGAACTGGCCATGAATATACAGTTACCAAGTGTCATGGCAGAGGCTCAGCCCGGATCTGTACAGCCCAGATCTCTGGCCAGTTATTCCTGGGCTGGGGGGTAGGAAAGAACTGGAAATGTTGTTTAACCTCAGAAGGTTATAGAGTCACCTTCTGCTTCCTAATCTTCCTTCTCTGACCTATCTACAAAAGGATCTGGAATAGCCTCTGCAAAGTTTGGAGGTGTAGACCAGAAATCAATGCCTGGGTGGCTCATTTGGTGGTGGTGGTGAGGGGGTCTGACTCTTGATTTCGGCTTAGGTCATGCTCTCAGGATCCTGGGATACAGCCCTGCCGGGCTCTTCGTCAGCAGGGAGGCTGCTTGAGAGTCTCTCTCTCTGCCCCTCTGCCTGCTTGTGTTCCTACTATGCGTGCTCATTCTCTAAAGTAAATAAATAAATCTTAAAAAAAAAAAAAAGTAGTCTGGGAAGCTACTCTCAGGCTCTCATTTGTCAATTCCTAAATACATACGAATTATCTCAAGGCTCTGACAAGTCCTGCAAGGAAAGGAAACTGACTTTAAGAGGTTGCCAAATAGAGCACAGAATCCTTACCTCAAGGAGCATGTATCCTCCTGCTAGAGGGCAGGCAGCACTGTGCCAGAGGATAAGCCCTCTCCTATAAGAGTAGGGGGACATGCTGTGCACATATTGACACACGCTTCCTCCTCACTCTCAAAAACAGTCATCACTACCTCAGACCCCACTCTTGTCTCTACTCAGGCTTCCCTGCTATGCTCCAGCCTGGCTCCCAGATGGGTCTCGGATGAGGTCCCAGTGAGAGCCCAGGGGCAGGCTGTGGGCAGGAGGGGCCTCTGGCTGGTGCAGGCTGGGAATGAGAGTGGGTGTTACCCTCCAGGGAACAGAGTCTGTTCTTTGGCCACAAGCACATTTCTGAGGTGCCCCTTCCTAGGACAAGCATGCTCTGCTCAAGCCCCAGGATTAAGGGCTCCTTGGCCAGGAACTCTGGAAGGAACTGTCCAGAAGGAATGGAGTGGCAGATTCCTCATCAGTCCTGGCTCTCTAAGGTCCCTTCCCTGCCTGCCTGCCTGCTGTGGCTCAGCAACCCTGGCGGGGAGGGGGAGAAGACGGGAGAAGAGAGCCCAGCCTGAGCAGCTGGTGGCTCAAGGGGGAGGCGCACATCTGGCTGGGTCTGTCCCGCCCTAGCCTTGGGGGCTGCACACATACATCTTTGTCCCCAGGCAACCCCACCATCCCCCAAGTCACAGGACTCAGCCGGGGCCTGGTCCCTGGGAGGTCATGTAGTCCAACCTTCTGCACTTCCAGAGGAGGAAACTGAGGCCCTGAGCCGGCAGGGCCCCCTGCTCTGGGATTGCTAAGGAGTGGCCACAAGGAGAAGCAAGTGTAGGAGAAGGAAAAGCTCCATCTGAGTGAGGCAAAGATGGCCGGCTTCAGCAGACAGCCAGATGCTCCCTGCCTCTCCCTAGAGGGCAATGGCCCCATGTACACCCCTTCCTAGTGAAGGTAGATGGGTGGTAAGGAAGGGTGGGCCAGCTGGCATATTCCACCAGGACAAACCCAGGAGGGCCTGGCAGGGTGTCAGGCGGGCTGGGGGTACCACAGAGGTCAGTGTTGTACTAAGAAGAAGAGGCTCACGTAAGATAGCTATGCTCCGTCCCAACTGCTAAGGCGTAAGCCCAGGGTGGCTCTTGAGACCCTCCTTCAGAAATCAGCACCCTTCTAGACAGCAGTGATCCTGGCTGGGTGTCGGAGACTAGGGCCAACAACCGTCACCCCATCTGAGCTCAAATACTCTGTTCTGGAGCACAGGGTGCCGGCAGGCCCAGATCCGGTGAGCAAAGACAGGAGAAGGCAGGAGCCCTTGGGTTGGAGAGGTGGGAGAGAGGCGGGGAGGGGAGCAGCCTGCGCCCTAGCCCCCCTCTGTGTCCCCGCCTCTGCGGCCTGCTGGCTGGTGGCAGAAATCGATAGCTGCATTAACGCTGCTCTTGCTCTCCTCTCTCCCCCCTCCCGGCTCCAGGATCTGGCTCGGTGTGCAGGGCGGGCAGGTCAATTAGAAGTCAGCTCCCTCCAACACGGGGACTGCGTTCAGGGCCGGAGCTCTGGCTCAGTCTATCTGCTTTTGTCTCCATCCTGAGTCTTGTGGTAGGGACCAAACCTCATGTTCTGTTTAGCTCTGGCCCTTCTTTGAATCTCTTCGATCATTTTTCTTTTCTTTTTCTTTTTCTTTTTCTGTCCTTCCTCAGGGACTTCCCTCTCCCAGACCCTCAGGGTCCTGGGACCTACTGAGCTATGGAGCAGAGGACGTGATATGTCATCAAACAGGTGCTGCAGGCAGACGCTGGTTTCCCAGCTGCGGAAGGTGGGGAGTAAACAAGGGGGACTGGCACCCAGGTAAACTTCTGTCCTCAAACCCCAGAGTGGGGCAGATACCAACATCTAGTTAGTCCCAAGGCCCGGTCTCTAAGCTTGTTCCAAATTTGCCCCTATATCTGGCCCGGGGCCATCTTTCTGCTTTAGACCCTGGGAAAAGCTGATGACCTGGTCGCAGTGGACCACTGACCACAGGGTTTGTTTGCCCTACTCAAGGTAGGGAAGGACATAAGACCTTCTTTCTCCCAGGCACCAGCCCTCTACTGCAAGGCACACAGCAGCCCCCTCCCAGACCAGGAAGGGCCTGGCAGTGCCCAGGCAGCAGGGGAGGAGCTGGGGTTGCGTTGAAGCGGAGCGGGAATGAGCGGGAGGGAAAGCTGGCGGGCAGGCGGGCGGCGGCGGGCGCATCCATCATCGGCCCTGCCAGGAACGCATCCAGCCCCCAAAAAGAAATACTGCGCCTGAGGAGGGACAACAAAGGGCTCCGTTTCATCAGCAATGCGGAGCCAGCGCCCCGCCGCCCTGCCAGCCGCGGTCAGCCCACAAAGGACCCCTTTGTCCATGCAGGAGCCGGGCCGGCCGGGAGCTGGGACCAGGGGCTGACGGGCGGGGACAGAGCAGAGGGAGGGGGGTGAAGGGGGAACCAGTCCTGAGAGCTGGGGGGCAGAGGGGGACACGGCGGCAGAAGAACAGAGACAGGTGGTGCAGATAGAGGATCATGAGACAGAGAACTTGAGGGCGGGTCAGAGAAAGAGGGACTTGGAGAGGACAGGGCAAAGGGTCAAGGTTAGAGAACAGAGCCTCACGGAAGCAGAAAACAGAGGGACTGGGTTCAGAGAGATCCAAAGCTCCTAAGCCCAGCTTGGAGACTTGAGGGTCTGACAGGCATGGAAACAGCGCCGAGGAAAATCCTAGACTCAGGGACCTGGGGACCAAGAGAAAGTGGTTGGACATGCCCATGGCTCTGAGAGGAAAGCAGGGGCCGGGTGGACCCCAGCCCACTCTGGCCCATGGCTGCAAAGCAGAGACTGATAGGGAGGAGCCTGAGGGTCAATGGGTCCTAGCTCCCTGGCTAAGCCGGGAAGACAGGCAAACAAAGCTGGAGCCACTCTCCTGACACTGGGACCATCCCCCTTGCCTCCACTCCCAGGTTCAAGCCAGCCGCAGAAGACACAGACCCACCCCTCTCCAACTAGCTCCCAGCGCCAAGTGACCTCCGAGTCCCATTAACTAAGTAAACCTATCAGTAAGCATCTACTGAACACTGACTGTATCCTCCCGCCCTGTGCTCCTGAGTTTTACATGGAAACCTGGGAAATAGAAACTATTAAGCAGGGGTGCCTGGGTGGCTCAGTGGGTTAAGCCTCTGCCTTCAGCTCGGGTCATGATCCCAGAGTCCTGGGATAGAGCCCCGCATTGGGCTCCCTGCTCAACAGGGAGCCTGCTTCTCCCTCTCCCTCTGCCTGCCTCTCTGCCTACTTCTGCTCTCTCTCACTCTGTCAAATAAATAAATAAATAAATAAATAAATAAACAAAATTAAAAAAAAAAAGAGAACTATTAAGCAGTTTCACAGATGAGGAAATTGAGGCTCAAAGAAGATCAAACTGTCAGGCCAAGGTCAAATGACTGGTTAGAATTTGAACCCAGAGCCCAAGTATGAGTCACTCTGCTATGTGACCACCTTTGCTCTACCTATGCACCTGACAAAGTAGCCCAAGACACGGTGACCCATCTGTCCCAAGACTGCCCCCCCACACTGGGTTGTTACCGTGCCTGTCACCTTTATGTGGATGGGGGGCGAGCTGTCACAGACCCCAGGGGAGTGTCTTCACCTGAGGGGCTTGGAGATGCCCAGGCAGGAACCCGGAATGCTGGGCCAGCGACATCATAATGCCAGCTGTCAATGAGGTCACCAGAGGTGATGGTAATGCCCTCACTACACCCTGAGCCCCAGGGGAACCAGGACACACCCCTCAGACAGAGCCTGAGCCCTTCAGGCCAGACAGCAGTGGGGGAAGAGGCCTGGGGGTGGGAGGGAGGGATGTCTGCACACAGACATGCACACAGGTGGCCCACAGTGAGATGTTCTCGATGTTCAGTTGCATACGTCCCCTCCTCCTGATTAACCAACAGCAGCCCCATGCCCTGCAGTACTGGGGAGATAGTGCAGGATTCGGACTGGACACTGCCCGGGAAGGAGCACACAAGGGCTGGGCCAATGGTCACATGAACCAATATGAAATGAGCGCGGGAAGGCGAACAAATGGAGCACTGGGGGCCTTTCTGGAGGAAGGAACTGCTAGCCTGTGACTTAAAGAGGAGGGGAGATTACCAAAGGGGACATGAGCCTGAAATAGTTCTTAAGAAAAGAGGAAGAGGGGAGCCCAGCCAGCTCAGTCAGGAGAGCAAGCAGTGGAACGTGGGACTTTTGATCTTGGGGTGGGGAGTTTGAGCCCCACGTTGAGGGTAGAGTTTACTTTAAAAAAAAAATGGGGAAGAGGGTGTGAGGTATGGTCGTGAGGCTGGCAGGGTCCCAAGTGGGCAGGGCATTGAGGCCAAGGGTAGGATTTTTTTAAAACAGCTTTACTGAGGCATGGTTTACACACTATAAAATTTATCCATTTATAAGTGTACAATTCAATGATTTTTTAGTAAGTTTACAGAGTTGTGCTACATCACCACCATAGCCAAGGGCAGGGTCTGAGCAAGGTGCCATACCTCTCTTGTTCCTTCGCTGGAACAAGAACTTCCAGCAGTCCTTCCTGCTGAGGGAAGGCTTCCTGGAGGAAGGTGCATTCCACTGGGTCCTTGAGGATCTCAAGCCAGCAGCCTAGCACGGCACACCATTCTGCCATTGTCCCGGCGGGCCAGCACTGCCGACTTGCACACTCCCACCTAGCTCTTCACACTCTTCCCTAAGTTCCCTGTGCCCCCCACCCCTTTTTTTTAAAAGATTTTATTTATTTATTTGACAGAGAGAGATCACAAGTAGGCAGAGAGGCAGGTGGGGGGAGGGGGGAAGCAGGCTCCCAGCAGAGCAGGTAGCCCAATGCGGGGCTCGATCCCAGGATCCTGATCATGACCTGAGGCTTCACCCAGTGAGCCACCCAGGCGCCTCTCCCTGTGCACTTCTGACATTCCTGTTACACCCTCTTCATGACCCTCCACCCACAATGGTGGCTGGTCTTCTTGGCCTCCAAGGGAGTTGAGATGGACAGACGGATGGTGGGCAAGCCAGTGGTGATGAAGAGAACAGACCACAGGCTCTGGTGGCTGAACTGAGCTGAGGCTGAGAAAGCTGGGGAGCAGGGGGTGGGGGCGTCATCTCTGATTTCCATGATTCAGCCTAGGGACTTTCCAGAAGGGGAAAAAAGCTCCACTCAGGCCCAAGGCGATGCACATGGAGACACTGGCCTTGGAAATGGGAGAGAGTTCTTACCCGAGAGCACAGGGCACATCTCCAGCTACAGATAAACATACACGAGCACACACTGACCACTACTAATACCCAGCAGATGGCCTGGGGCAAGGCCTGCCCTCAGCACTATGAGAATCTCCCTAAGACAGAACAGGGGGCTAGAATCCTACTTCCCTGACCCTCTTAGAACCCTCCATCTAAGGCAGGCACAACCCCATTGCCTGAAGAAGGAAACAAGCTAAAGAAAACCCCAGGAGTCCATGGGGCTCCATTCTCCCTTACAGAGATCCCCAAAAAAACGGAGGGGGTCAGCCCATTTTATGGAAAGGAACATTGAGGCCCCAGCCAGGAGGTATGCCCCGACCTGGGGCTCTAGGGAGTGATCTGGGACACCTCTGATAAAAAGACAAAAGCTTCCCCATCAGGCACCTCCGTCAGGCCAGGTTCCCTCTTTACAACAGTCAAAGGATCAGGAAGGCCTTTTCCTCTGGGTGACCTTGGCATATGGCCTCTGAGTCTGTTTCTCTAGATGCAACATGGAACCAGGAGGATAAGTTACTATGTTAAGGAAGGAGGACTTCCTGTGTGCCAGACGCTGTATGCCTTGTCTCACTGAATCTTCCTACACACCTTCTGAAGGAGGACAATGATTGGCCCATTGAGAGCAAGCCAATTTGATAAGCAGTTGTGAGGCGGGGAAAAGGGTTGCCCTCTCCAATGGGGACCCTCCGGATCTAGGCTAATGTTTCCCAAAGTAATATCTGAGCTGACATCAACCTGGGGTCAGGGCCACGCACTAACTTAGGATCTCCCTCCTGGTGGACAGGGGAGGAAAGCTAGCTCAGAGATAACTGGGCCAAGGAATTAGAAGAGAGGGGATCCGTCCTTTCAGGGCTTGTGTGTGAGGAGCAAGGGTGTTAACAGGACAATTCAGGGGACCAGAATTCTAATGTCTAGGTTTGTGGCTCCATCCCGTCTCTTCCTGTTGATTTGACTGTGCCCTTCCTTCCCCCATCGTGAGCCTCAGTTTCCCATCTGTAAAATGGAGCATAGTTCTTACTCCTCATCCCAAACTGTAAGAGCTGTGATCCCTGAGGGGTCCATGAGGAAAACAGTAGAGACACAAGAAAAAAGACTCCAGATAGGGACCCCCTCCAACCCTACAAATCCCAGAGGACCTGAATCTGCCCATGAAGTGATCTGCAGACATGGAAACTGAAGTCTAGAGAGAAGGTTTTGAACAGGTCCTGGGGTTGAGACCCTATGAGGCCTGTTGGGGAGAGGGGCATCTAGGTCCTTCCCAGTGCTACCATCTCCCCAGAGGACATGATAATCGCAGACCCTTGTGTTGCACACTCACTCTACCAGTATTGTGCTAACTTACTCACATCTTCTCACTGAATTTCTTCCGTAACTCTTTAACTAGTATTGTTACCCATGTATAGATGAGGCTACTGAGACTCAGGGAAGTCAAGTCACCTGCAAAAGGTCACAAGGGCAATAAGCAGCAAAGGCAGGATTTGAAACCAGGTTTGTGTGACTCCAAGGCCTGGCTCTCCAACCCTGGCCAAGGGCTCTGAGGGACCCGTGGGAAAGGGGAATTATGGCGGGAGGTTGAGATCTAGTTCAGTCCAGCCTAGGGGTTCTGGGGCAGGCGGCTCTTGGGCTCTGGGCAAAACATGTGACAGCACTATTGCAGGGAAGTCTGCAGCTGTATCCTAAGGCCCAGGAAAAGACAGGGGAAGGGGCTGCGGGTGGGCCGGACGGGCCAGGCCGGGCCAGAGCTCCGGGCATTCCGGCGGCCTCCGCAGGAAGCAGAATGGGACGGAAACCGGCTCCTGCCTCCTCCCCCAGAATCCTGTGGGCAGCCCAGCCAGGCCGCACAGAGGCCGTCTTTGTGCCTGCCCCAAGCCGCCACCCGCGGCTGGCCCGGGGTTTTGAGTTTCCTGGGGGGGGGGGGGAGGGGGCGGTGAGGGGCCCTGTCACTGCTAACCCTCCAGCTCCCCCTCTCAAGGGTGGTCACAGCGGTCCACAGCTGGCAACGGAAGGGGGTGGATGGTCAGGCCTACCCCAGAAGACTCTGGGGGGCCCAGCGTCTGCCCACGTCTCACACTCCCCACACTTACACACCCTGACTGGGGGCTAGTGGTGGGCAGTGACCCAGAGGGAACCTGAGAGGCCAATCCCCTGAGCCTGCCTCTCTGCCAGAACCCACAAGTCCCCCCAAAATACCTGGAACCCCACCTCTACCTCCATCTGGGTGTTACTGGGCCCAGGTTGGTGTACATAGAGAGGCTGGCCAGGATGGTAGGACAGTCCATCTGTCAGCCGCCATTTCCCACTCTCCAGGGGCTCCCTGGACAGAGCACATAAATGGGGAGGCCTCAGGCTCCCTTCAGCATGTCAGGGACAAAAGCCCCTTGGGTGGTATAAATGTGCTCACAGAACAGTGGGCCTCAGGGAGTGAGCTCTGGCTAAAGTGCATACGGTGAGGAGCACCACACCAACTAGGAGATCTGCGTTGTATCCACCTAAAAGGTGCATCAGATAATGTACATGCTACACACACGAGTGTGTGTGTGTGTACACGCACGCGCGCGTGCGTCTGCGGTGGGGGCTGTGGGTGTGCCCAGGTGTATGTGCAGACTCAGACAGCCCCCTGTGGGATGGAACACTGATGTATTCACAGGGCTTATATGCCAGTACAGGAGAAGGTCTTTGTGTGACGTCCTCGTGTGTGCATGTGGAGTGTGTGCTAGCTACACCCCCGGATGTTAAGCACATGCCTGAGTGTGCGTATGTGTATGCTACGGTGGTTTACATGAAGGCTGGATTTTTGTGGGTTCTTCTGGTCCATGAGCGTCAACACACGTGCCACGTGTTTACCAGTGTGTGTATGCACACACTGTGAGTTGTAACAGGGCTTCTGGGGGTTCTGAGGTGCAAGTGTGGGGCCCAACTGGGATGGGGATGGTGCAGACAGGAACTGATGCCAGGTGGTGGGGCCCCTATGGAAACAGGAAGCTGCCCACAGGTGTGCTGGGGCTGTGGTGGGGGCTGGGCTCCACCCACATTCAGTCTGTCCCCCTGAGAAACCAACCTAGGGTTCCATCAGCCGAAAGCTTGTCCCAGTCACGAGGGAGTCACCTTCCTTGCCTGTCTGCTGTTCAAGACCGAACAGCTCTGACCAGTGTCTACCCGCCTGCCTGGCCTGAGGATGGAAAAAACTGGAAAACAAAAGCCCCCAGACTGCAGGCCCTCCCTGCAGAGGCGTGGGGGAGGCAGGCAAGAGGCAGGAGGTTGAGGAGGAAGGAGGGAGGTGTCGCCGCAGCCCCGGAACACAAAAATAATGAGGCGAGAGGGGCCATGGGGCCGAGCCGGCTGGTTCCGGAGTCGCTATCTGACCTTGACAGATGCCACAGCTGGGCGCCTGAAGAGGAGCCGCGCCACGGTATTAGAGAACACCCTCCACCCCCTGCCACCTCCCCCAGGCCAGGTCGATGGATGTCCAGGCAGGCCCCAGCCGCAGGCAGCCACCCCACCAGGCGGGAGAAGGGCGGCCTCAGAGGGCGTCCCAGTTGGGGGGGTGGGGAGGGAGGGTACGGAGGCAAGGGAGTGGGGGCAGGGCACTGGAGGCAGCACTGTGGTCTCCCGAGGGCACCCCAGTCCTGAGGTGTGGCTACGTTTGTGAGAAACAGAGCGTGCCATTGTGCTTGTGTCGCTGTGAGGCTGAGTGTGTGTGCAGAAGGGAAGCAGAGTGTGACTGTGTGTGTGAGCGACAGAGACAAAGATCATACTTGTGTGTGTCCTTGGGGTCACACAAGGCTGGAGAGTCAGGCTGATGTCCCTGAAATGCGTGTGGCCACACCACTCTGGGGTGGGCACCGATCACTCCCCTGCCCCCTTCCAGAGCCACAGCTGTCCTGGAGGATGCAAGCCACGCTGGGGCCAAAGGAGGGAAGGAGGACAAAGAGAGCCACAGGCCCCACCACCACCAAGTTCTGTCACACGCAGATGGAGCGGAGCTGCCCCTGTGGGCCCTTCCCGGCCTACTCTCTCTCCCATTGTGGTGGTGGTTTGCGGTCTCAGCAATGGACACTGGGCTGGGCACCTCCACTCTGGGGACACCCATGCGGGGCTGGGTGTGAGCTACAGGAGGGGATGCTGGGCTGGAGGCGGATTAACAATTCCGAGCACTGGCTGCATAATTAAAAAATCATTACAGGCGGGCGGGCAGAGCCGAGTGTGAGCTCACGCTCAGAGCAGGCGGGGACACTGCCACGGCGCTCCCCCTCCCACTGCCTCCCCGAGGAAAAATCCCACCTGCTAATATAATTATGGAAAAACACAAGCACAGAAATTTGGTTTCAGCAAACAACGTGCCTGAGTGCCCAGGGCCTGCCTGGCCCTCAGCACAGTGAGCAGGCTGGTCACTCGTGCCTGTAGCTCATGGCAGTGAGATGGACCCTGCTGGGTCCGCACTCCAGACCCTGACCTCCACCCTCTCCCAGCTCATGAGAAAGAGAGAGAGAGAAAGAGAGAGAGAGAAAGAGAGAGAGAGAGAGAGAGAAGTAGGGGTGTAGAGAGCGCAGTTCCGCAAATCCCAAATCCCGGAGAAAAACTGGTCTGTCCTGATAGTTTACAAATAGGGAAACTAAGGCTAAGGAATCTGCATAAGGTCACCGTGTTCCTGACAAAGCTGAGGAGGAACTGGATTCCCCGGAGAGGGTGCAACACCTCAGGAGCTCAGTACCCCCCACCCCTTCCCCTGCATCTCCCAGCTTCCCTCTCTCATCAGCCACCACTCCGCCACCCCCCTCCCCCATCTCCCTGAGCGTCTCTCTCTCTCCCTGAGACTGAATGCGACTGTCCAACCATGTGCCCCAGCACCCCCGGCAGCCTCCACACGTCCGGACCTCACCGTGGGGACGTGGGGGCCCCCCAGCCTCCCAGTTCAGGGACAGGGCGTCCTGGGCTCAGCCGGGTTAAGCCAGGCAAGCAGAGCTGGCTCCCACCAGGAGAAACGCGGCCAGCTCTGGGGCACAGGCCCCAGGACGGCAGGAACAGCCGCCATCACCTCGGGCCTGGAGCGGGCGGCAGGCGGCGCGGGGAGGGGAGCTGGGCCTAATTAGTCGGCCTGGGACCCGGGCGGGCGCCGGGGCGGCAGGCGCCGCAGCCAGAGCCGCGCAGGCACGTCCGCGGCCGGCCGGGAGGCGGCGGGAAGCCGGGAGGACGCGGCGCCCTGAGACGCGGTGGGACGGGCGGCCTGGGAAGGACCTGGCCAAGGAGATTCCGCACCGAGCAGGCCTGCCTCCCCTCATTCCTCGGTGCCACCAGGCGCAGCAATTAGAGGCTTTCAAAGTTTGTCCTTAATTGGTTTCATTTTTGCCTCATAAATGATTCATGGCCCCGGAGGTCTGCCAGGCCGCGGGGGTGGGTGGGGAGTGGAGGGGTGGCAAGGGAAATTTGGGGAGGCTTTTGCCTGGAGCCAGGCCCCCTACCTGAGGCTGGGGAAAGGGGATGACAGGGGCCGGGGAAGCCTTGGGCAGGTGGGATCCTCCAGCGAAAATAAAAACCCAGGCCCTCTCCTTGGGGCACTAATTAGAAACTATAACTCCTTCTCTGCAGACCCAGCTCTGTGTCCAGGCCTAGAGCCACTGCAGCTGCTGGGGCCCTGGGAGCATGAATAATAATGTAATGATAACACAGTAACAGTGTCAACAATAATAATAACCACAGTGAACACTTAAGGAGTTCTTACTAAGCTCCAGGCATGGAGGGAAGAACAAATGTGTTATTTCTTTTTTTAACCACTCTCCCATCTCCAAGCACCGCCAGGGAGAAGTACCAAGACTCCTATTTTACAGATGAAGAGACTGAGGCTTGGAGACCTGAAGGTCAGCCCTCTGACACTCTCATGCCAGAACTCCTCCCTCCCAGCTGTCAGGAGCACAGGGCTCAAGGCTGCAGCGTGGAAATGCTGCCTGCCAGGTGGGTCTCGAGAGAAGTCAGAGAAGGTACCCAGGGCCTACAAAAAGACCCCAGGATGCACCACCAGCAACCACACACCCACCCAGGCCAGGTTAGCTCTGCTCCTCAACAGGCAATGTTGGCCTTGGCTGAGCAATGTCCTCACAGGGCTTTAACTGGTCTATCTGTAAAACAGGAAAACAGGAGCCCTACGATCCCGGTCTAGCCCTAACTCCGAGCTAGGCATGGAAGCAGAGATGTCACAGACCCCACCCTCAGGGAACACCCAGTCTAGGGGAAAGATGGACACACATGCATAAGGGCTTAACAGTCTGTACAGAGCACCCTGAGCACTCAGCCCATGCTGAGGGCCTAACGTGCTGGACAGAAGTGCCAGAGGTTCTTGGAGGTGAGGTGGGCAGACAAAGCTCCCTTCTGACCTATACCCATCTTACACGTGAGGCTCAGGGAATGGGGATGGCCTGCTTAAACCCACATCTAGAATCAGACCTTGAAGAAATTCAGAACTACAGACCACCTCAGAGTGATGTGGGATGCAAAAGTGCCCAGCTCATCCTGCCTGGAATGGTCACTTTTATTCTGAAAAACTAACAGAGGTGAGGCTTACACAATGGACTTCGGGTCCCACTTGGACCCCGGGGACATCCTGAGGTAAGGTGCTTAACCCATCAGGGAGTTAATGCGGGTTTGGAATGACTCCCCCTAGAGGGCCCCAGGGCTCTGGGCTGCTAGCTATTGGCTCTTGGGGGCCTCCCCCAAGTATCACCTCCTCTTCAGTCCTCTAGCTTCTCTGCTCCAGCTACGTGCACCAGATTCCCCACCAAAAACCTGGGGCCTTCTCAGGCCCTGGCGCCAGCCCAGTCCCACTGGCTCCCTGCTCTCCCACCCAGCCTGGTACCAAGGACACACACTTCAAGTGATTACACCTCCTTGGGCCTTACCACAGCCCTCTGAGTAGCTTATGTGATCATCCCCATTTCGGAGATGGGGAAAATATCTCAGAAAAGCGAAGGCCTGCCTAAGGCCACACAGCATGGAGGAACCCAGGTCCAAACCTCTTGCAAGTCCATGTTCCTCACCTTGCTGGCCTCCTGCAGGTCAGTATCCCTGACCTGTCCTCGGGGCCCATAAGGCTTCCATTTTCCCTATTTTATAGATGGCCACCTCTTGCCCTAGCCCTGACCCTTACTCAGTCTGGACAAAGCCTGTACAGAGCCCACACTCCTCCAGACACTAGAACTTGGTCAGTCTTGTGGTCAGGGGCCCTGCCACGAAGTCCTAGGAATGGGGTCCCTATGTACCCTAGGAATCCTGGGGCATAGGACCTCCTGCCTCAGACAACTGGGTCACTGCGAGGATTGGGGGGATGGTGGAGGAAGTCCCTACTTGAACACAAAGGACAACAAAAATGTCTGATGGTAGGGTGGGGGGAGGAGGCACAATGGTACGGGGGTGCCAGGGCTGGTGCACTGGGCCCCTTCTTTGGGAACAAAGTCAACTTTAAGGCCCCTGCCACCCACACTAGGGGAGGGGCTGCCCGTGGGAGCATTCCTCCCCTGGGAAGGAGCCGAAGCTTTGTACACCCCCTACACCGCCCTGCTGGAGGACAGAGCTGAAGAGCTGGGCAAGTCACAGCTTCTCTGGGTCTCATTTGCTGTATCTGCACAAGGGACCTATACCGTCTCTTGACTCTTTGTGTAGAAGTTTAGAGGTTTTGAAAAAAGGGATTTGTAAGCAGTGGACACAACATTCAGCTGTCTGTGCGGGCTGCGGGCACTTGAGGCACTGCAGTTGGTACACAGAAGCTTGACAATGGCTTGTCGAACATGCTAACAAGTGGCTGAGTTCTCAGAATGCCCAAGTTCACCCAGCAGGTCCAGCCAACACTTCCCAGGGGCCCACTCTGGGGAAGGAGACTAGTCTGCCTCTTCCTCCTCAATGTGCGTCTGCCTGCTGCACCAGGACTGCCCAACCGGGTCACTGGGGTCCCTCTCCCCAGCCTGCCCAGGAAGCAGCACGTCTCAGGCAGGTCAGCACTGACGTCACTAGGACTGGTGGGGCGTGGAGCCTGCCACCTCCGGAACTACCAATTAATTAACTTTTTCAAATTAATTTCCCAAGCAAAATTCCATAATTACATCTATCTCCATCAGCCCGCATTGGGCAGGCCAGAGGACCCCGCCATGAGATCGAATGTGGGGTGAGGGATGACCACACCAGCCACAGGACCAGGGTACGGAGGTGCTGGGGGTTGGGTTTCACCCCTGCAAAGCAACTGCCTGCTGTCCTTATGGATGCCGTCTGGAAGGGGAGAGAGCGGAGAAGCCAAAGCCCACCGCCACCCCAAGTCAGGAGGTCGGGGGGGGGGGCTCAGGGAGACTCAGGACTGCCCAGCTCATTTTGCTGCCCCCATCCTCCACCCCGTGCCCCCAAACCACGGTGGGTCTTGGCAGGGCCCAGTAGCAGCACAGGCACTGCGAGGCTGAGAAGGCCGCGGCTGCAGCGTTCTAATTTCCCAAAGGGGCTGAGATTAATTAGCTCACACACAGGCGCAGAGAGGGAGAGGAGTGGGAGCAGGGGCGGGTAGCATCGGGTGAGGAAGTGGCTGGCGCCCCTCCTCGCCCGCCCGGCAGGCAGGCGGGCAGGCAGGCGGGCGGCCTTGACAGCCTGGGTGCTCTGAAGGTCAGTGGCCAAGCTGGCTGAGCCAGCAGACTGGCGCTGTCTCCTTCCCAGAATCCCTGAGGACTGAGGTTGGGGGGTAGACAGCAACCAAGAGGACAGCTCAGGGTATATGCAGGGGTTCCACTGTCAACACCATCAACAGAATCTGTGCCACGTGCTCTGTCCACACTACCTTGTTTCACTCCCACAGCAGCCTACAGAGGTAAGCACCATGGTCCACCCATCTCACAGATGAGGACACTGAGGCTCCGAGCCGAGTGGGGCAGTGAGTGTGAATGGTGAAGGTGAGACTGAAATCCAGGCTGGCCCGACTCTGGATCCCTCCACCCCCGTGGCCAGTGTGCAGGCTGCAGGAACCCTGTGCATGGGGGACCTCGGAACACCAGGCGACAGCATGTGGGTGTGTCTGACTCACTTACCCCCTCCCCAGAGAAGGTGCCCGGCAGACCCTCGGTCACTTCACAGATGCAGAAACTGAGACCAGAAAGGGGAAGTGACTTGCCACACAGTCTGGGACCCTAAACCCAGAGAGTATGCCCCTCCATGTGAGACCAGTACTTAGTTCCAAAACACAAACCTGACTCAGTGACCTCTAGTGAGTCCCGACCTAGGGCCACACTGTGCCTGGTGCTGTCTCTGGCTAACTGGCACACTGACTGGGGTCACCGCTGTGGCTGTCCCTGTGTGTGGAAGAAGGTATCCCCAGCTCAAGAGCACTTTCTCAACTACTCTGTGCAGGGCTCCCGAGGGGGGAAAGGAGCCCCTAAGAAGGTGGGAGGTTGGGGGAGGGGAGAGGTATAGGACCCTGACCCAGCCCCTAAGCAGCTCCCACAACCCTAGCAACTGAGTTTCCCAGAACTTATCTGTAAGGAGCTCCCCCAAACCCTAAGGGATCTCAATCTGCTCCCCGGTGCATCCCTGAACCCCTACCCCACTCCCAATGTATGTGGGGAGGTTCACCCTTCCAAGGCCTAAGGAGTCAGTAATCCCAAGAACCTTGGGTCCAAACATAGGGAGTGCCCTAAGACAGCAGAGGTCCCCAGGACAGTCCGGGGCTGGGCACAGGTGGGGAGGAGGCTGGCGCAACTAGGAGTATTTTATTTTTTTTTAAAGATTTTATTTATTTATTTGACAGAGAGAGATCACAAGTAGGCAGAGAGGCAGGCAGAGAGAGAGAGGAGGAAGCAGGCTCCCTGCCAATCAGAGAGCCCAACGCGGGACTTGATCCCAGGACCCTGAGATCATGACCTGAGCCAAAGGCAGAGTCTTAACCCACTGAGCCACCCAGACGCCCAGCAACTAGGAGTTATTACTCACCATGTGATTATGGAGGATGGGTAGGACCCCCACTCCACTGCGCCCGCCCTGAGGCACAGGTTCAGATCATAAAGTCCAAGTGGGCTTTGGAATCTAGGTTCCTCTGTAGCCCTCAGCCTAGGTGACCTCAGAGGAGTTGCCTGACCTTGCTAAGCCCATTCCATGCTCTGTGAAATGCACCACCTTGTCAAGGTCCTAGAGAGGACCTAAGTTCTCAGTGCAGCACAGCATACAGAAGGCGCTCAACAAATAATGGCTGTTATTATTTTTACTGCCATCACCAGGCAGCAAAAGAATGGCAAGGACGGTCCAAGCCAGGGGTGCCAGGTAACCTCGGTTGTGGCCCCGCTTCTGTCACTGTTTGCCTTTGAGTCTGAGCCAATCCTTGTGCTTCGGTTTCCCCAGCCCAGCGGAGAGCACTCCTCCCCCACCCTCTTCCCAGCAAGAACACAGGGGGAGACCAGCGCATGGTAGAGGTCTGAGGTTTGCAAGGAGGGCAGCACTCAGCTGTCCCGGCTCACATGCCTTTTCTGACCACAGAAGAACCCACCTATACATCCTACCAACCTCCCTCCGCCCCAGGCCCCAGCACAGCCTGCTCTATGTCAGCGCTCCTTCCATCTCCAATGGTCCCAACTGCTCTTTCACACGGGTGTGTGCCAGGTCCCTCACCACACTGCAAAGAACTCATCTGGCACCTGGAAGTCCCTGCTGAGTCTAACTTGTGGCCTTGTGTACTGAGGGGTTGGGGAACTGAGAATGCCCGAGAACTACAGGTGGCTCTGTTTCCTCCCATAGTGTAAAGCCCTCCTAGAATGTCCAGACAACCGAGGACTCCACATTCCTCTCCCTGGATCCAACCCATTCCCATGCTTCCTCCTCCCTGCAGCCCCAGGGTCAGCCTCTTCACTTCCTCACCTCAGCACTCCCATCTGAGAAGAGCCCTCAAGAAGGCTAAATCCGAGACAGCTAATTAAGGAGTCCAGCTTTGGTGGAGCCGTCAGGTTGGGAGGAGGTCCGGACTCACCTGGAGATCCAGGTGTGACATAATGAGAACCACACCCCACCACCTACTTCAGGTCCTACAGCTTTGAGACACAGATACGGCTCATACCCATTTTATAGGTGGCAAAAGTGAGGTCAGAGTGGCCCATGACTGCAAAGTAGGCAGTGACCAAGCCAAGTTTGGAGCCTAAGCCTGTCCAACTCCAGAGTCCAAGGCTCAGGGGACATCCAGTCCTCCTGACTGACTACTGCTGCTTGTTTACTTCAGGATGCCTGGGCCCCTCTCCCCTCCCTGACCACTGTCTAAGCCTTTGTGAGAGACTTACGTGCGGCCAGGAGGCGGGAGCTAGCATGGGCCCGAGTCCTTAACAGTCACCTGTCCCTTGAACCTCCCTGGGCTCTCTCAATCCTGCAGACCCAGAATGATCTGTAGTCTGAATGTTGGGTAGCTGTGTCTAAAGGCCTTCACAACCATGATGTCAGTCCCATCAGACTCAATTCTCTCACCTGAAAACTGGTGTTTTCTTCAATGTATGAAAATGAAGTATGCCCTCAGTTCTGCCCAGTCCAGGGAAGGAAAGCCCCAGAAGCTTACAGGCTCCCTGAGGGCATCCCACCAACCCAGCAGCCCAGCCCCTCCTTGTGTTCAGGTCAGCTCTGTACCCATTTTGCAGGCCAGTAGACTAAGAACCAGGAATTATGTCTGAATTCTAAGTCTCAGGGTACTGGATGCAAAGTGGGGGAGATAATGAGAGACATGGGAGACAAGGGAACAGAGAAACGCACATGACAGGGTGAGCAGGCAGGGTCCTGGGGCACAGCCCACTAGGTCAAAGGGGTCCCTTCCCCCATTTCCAGCAGCCCCCAATCTCCCAAGGAACCGGCCCCTCAGTGGGGGCAGCAGCTGGCCACTTGGCACTCCGTGGAAAATCGATTTTTCACAGCTTTTCTTTTCCAGACCTTTCCTCTTCCTGGTTCCTCTGCACCTCTCCCCCACTTACCCCCAACCCGCTCTGCCCAGGTCAGAGTTCCCCAACCTGGAGGGCAGGATGGGTTTAACACTTTCAAGCCCGAGACTCGGACCTCCTCCCCCAGAGAAGGCCAAGCCAGCCTGGGGAATGGCAGAAAACACCCCTGCTCGGCATGCACCTTAGTAGAATCCAGCTGACTCTCCATGGCAAAGGATTAGGCCTCTTTCGTGTGACCCTATCGGGGGGATGTTGATACGTGGAGCCCTAGCTGTGCTGTGTGTGTGCGTGCACACGTGTGTGGACACACAGACCAGGCTCCCCTGTGTTGGTGCTCTGGGCCCAATCCTAGGGAACCGTGTGGCTGTGGGCTCCTGCCCAAGGATAAGCAGACCTACAACTGCTTCAGGGGTCCTCTGGGAAGACCAGCATGCCCACACGTGACTATGTATGTCCATCTGCCTGCATGTGTGCCAGAGGCTGTGAGTGTAAGCATGATCACGCTTCCGGGGTGGCCATGGCTTATGTGACCTGGCCTGCACCGTGTGTGTGAGCTGTGTGCACCGGGCTATGTGGAACTACGTGCACCAAGTGAGCGTGTCTGTCCCAAGCGTGTGCCCCGGGGTGTGCCGTGTGGGGAGTGCGTGAGCGCACTCTGCCTGCCAGGCCGCAGGGCCTCGTGGGGCTGCTGGGGATGGGGTGACTCACGTCTCCTGAGCTCATCCTGCCGCCTGCCCGCCCAGCTCACCCTGCTCTGCTGGGCTCATGGCCGCCAGCGCAGGGTGGGGGTGGGGGGGTAAGGTAAGGGGAGGCACAGGCAGACACGGCAGGGAGGCTGGCTTGATAAATAACCTGCAGTTTCCCCAGGCCTTGGAGAACTGGGAGCCTGCAACACAGGGAGAAGGGGGGAGCTGGGGGAGGCAGCCCTGGCCCCCACGGCTCCGGCTGCCCTGGCCCCCACAGCCCAGGCTGCGGCTCCGGTTCCTGTTTCATCGAAACCTGAGCTGGGAAAAGCCTATCGGGTCATCTTGCCTGTCCCGCCGGCCGCCAGGCCCAGGCAAGCTGCCCCTCAGGGGACAAGCCCGCAGCCTGGCCGCCCAGCCAGTGGGTGGGTGGGTGGGGGGAGGATATTTCTGTCCAGACTAAATGCAGCTTCAGGCCTCTGTCTGCCCCCCCACTAACAGCTGCTCCCAGGGGCCCCCTGGCTCTGCTGGGCTGACTAAATATAGTCCCCCCCACCCCAGCAAACCCCCCAAGTTCACCTCTTCCCACTGGCCCCACCCACATGTGGGCAGGGAGGAGGCTGGGGAGCCCACTGTGTGATCTTAGGCCAGTGTATCCCCCTCTCTGGGCTCTCAGATATGAAACATCAAGTGTTACTTAGCTCTAGGCCCTAACACACCTAACAGGTACTGCTGGAGAGCAAACCACAAAGGTGACTGAACTGGGGTCTCCATCCAGGGAAGTAAGGGGCAAGATCCCCTCCTCCAAGTGACTCCAACCTGCTTCAGTGAAAGAATGGCTGGGGGTGGCCGGCCCAGCACCCCAAGTACCTGTAGGCTTATGAACATGGCTCCCTCCACCCAGCCTGTTCCTCGACCAGACTGGGCAATACCAGGCCCCTCCAATCTGCCCCAGCCAGACCCTGGCCAGGAAACAAGTTGTGCCAGGTTTGGGGGCGGGGGGGGACGACATGGGAGCATGACAGCTGCTATTTCCTGGAGGCCACAGTCAGGCACAACCCGGATTCCTGCCTGGCTCCACACTCCACCAGACAGCCTCTCCCGGGCTCCGGTCCTCAACATGGCACCCCCTTCCCCGGCGTCTGCACCCGATCAGACCCCAGCCAGGGTCCCTGTCTCACCGTACTGGTACAGGCAGGAAGACAGTGCCAGAGGTACCTTCTGGTTTGGGCGAGGGAGAACGGTGGTCTCTGCAGGGTTCAACAGGCGGGGGAGACAGCCCCACCTTCCCTCCTCCTGCCTGCCTGCCCACCCGGCTGCTTCCCCCAGCCCCACACGCACCAAATTCCCCACATGCCTGTCTGTCTCTGACAGCTCGCGCAAATACTTGGCTGCGCGGGCACCCGCTGTTCTGAGCCCGCTGCGCCTCCTCCCCTGCCTTCCCCGGGGGGCTCTGCAGACGCAGCCAGGGATGGGAGGGGGCCAGAGCCAAGAAGCTTGGTGGGCAGTGTCGGGGGGGGGGGGGGGGATGGGGGAGGAGGGGAGCAAAGGCAGGGAGGACCAGTCTCAATTCCAAAGCACCACCCTCGGCCCCCAAGCCTGGGGTACTGAGGGGACCTGGGCAGCCACTGTGAGCCAGTTCTGGCTGGGCGGCAGCTGCTGACACCCCCACTGCCCCCCGGAACCTCCCAGGAGGACCTTCCGGAGGCCTCCCACTCGCCTCAGCCGATGAAACAGCATCTGCCACCCCCGCGGCGGCAGCTCAGGACAGGGCGGAGGGCACCACGAGGCCCCTGGGGAAGGCTTTGAAATCTGGACTATGGCCCGGCCCCTCCTGGCAGCCCTGGCCTCCCACCACAGGCCTAGCCTTAGAGCATGGTGGGGGGTGCGTTCCAGCCCTCCCGCAGTGCGAGGGGCGCACCCGCCCAGCTGCCGGGCCTGGGACATCTCCACTTGGACTGGCTGGGGGACTTTGTTTGCCCCCAACTACCCTCCTTCCTGCTTTGCCTTGCCTCCCTCCCAGGAGACCAGTGGAGGAAACACTTCCTGAGAACAGCTGGGATTTTCCGCTGGAAACGCTGCCGTGCTGGCAGGCGCCTTATCTCCCCCTACCTCATTCCTTCTCCCAGAGCCATCCCTGCAGCTATATCACAGTCCTACCCCTTGTCTGCAGCCAGAGAGACCTCCTCCCTGCCCCACTGCTCTGCTACTTGCCTAGGCAACTCTAGTACCGCCACCATCCAGCACATATCCAGGCGGTCTTGACACTGAATGAGACCTCAGGGAATAATGCCTTCCATTTTGCAGATGGGTACATCAAGGTCAAGAGCGAGCCAGGTGAGGGGCGCCTGGATGGCTCAGTGGCTTAAGCGTCTCTCTTCGGCTCAGGTCATGATTTCAGAGTCCTGGTTTGGAGACCCTCATGGGGCTCCCTGCTCAGCGGGGAGCCTGCTTCCCGCTCTGTCTCTGCCTGCCTCTCTGCCTACTTGTGATTTCCCTCTCTGTCAAATAAACAAATAAAATCTTTTAAAAAGAGAGACAAGCGAGCGCCCAGTGACCTAGGCCTCCCAGCCAGTGCTCTTCCTTTTACCACTACCTCACTTTTCTGCCCCCGGAGAGGTCCGGGCAGTGCCACAGACTACTGGAGGAACTGGGGTAACTCCAAGCAGAACTGCTTGGTACTTTGGGTCCAAATGCCCAGCTCACTATCCCAGGCTAGCCCAACATTCTCCAAGCCTCACGGTGGTCCTGAAAAAACCCCAAATGTACTGCCTTTGTGACACTAGACTTTGGGGGTAGAGCCTCCTCTCCCCATTGCACAGATGGGGCTGCTGAGGCCCCCAAGGGAGGGGGAGCTGCAGGCGGCCATGAATCAGAGGGGGAGCTGGGAAGCCGCCCGGCCCTGCCGGCTGTCGCTGGAAGCAACAGCCGGCATTTCCTCCTCACACTGGTGCCTCGGGAAGCGTGGGCAGCAGGCGGGTGGGCAGCGGGTGGGTGGGCACCGCCGTGAGGACCCCTCCTGTGCCCACAGGCCAGGCACATCCCCCTGCTCCCTGACTGGGCCCACAGAGCCCACTCCCCGTGCCAGCCGGATTTCCAAAACAGGGCAGACCAGAGGCAGAACTGGGTTTCTGTCTCAGGTACAGACTCATGTCACTTGAGGGCACCACAGGGAAGCCCCTCCTCTCAGATCCTCAATATCTCCTGGCATCAAACAAGATTGAAACATGACCATTCACGCTTCCTTTGCAGTAAAACTCATGGTTCTGTGATTCTAGAATCCCAACACGACAAGAATCCTGAAGAGAATCTCTCCGCTCCAAGCATTCTGATTCTGAATTCCTGCGACTAGAAATTCTAGGCCACCAAGATCTTAACACCCCCAGGAAAAAAGGGGGCCAAGCCCAATCTCACCTGGATCCACCAGCCCCATCTAGCTTTGGAGAAGGTGGGTCAGGCAGGGGAGGGCCTGGGTCTTTCCCATCAGGGTCAACAGGAACTGGAAATGAGATGGGTCTGGTGATAGAGCTGGTCTAGTCCTGGAGGGCAGGCCACCCCCTCGAGGCACACACAGCCACTGAGGCTGTAGACGTCAGGAAGCCCAGCCCTTGCCAGATTACAGGCGGGTAGCTAGGGGTTTGTGAACCTACACCTCCACCCTGCAGCTCAGAGGGAGAACGGGCGTCAGGTCAGGGCTGGTCTCCCTGCTTCTCAGGTTCCAAGCCAAGCTCCACGCTTCACCTTCCTGTCTTCACCACCCACTGCTTCCTCTTTCCCACCACAGTCCCTCACCTCTCAGGCTCCCAGGCCAACCCTAGGCCAGGCCAGCTGACAGCCAGCCAGGACAAAGGCTCTCAAGCCCATCTGACAGATGGAAAAACTGAGGTCCTGGGAGAAGAAATGACCTGCTCAAGGGCTAGGTCCCAGCAGCCTACTGGTCCCTGGCCGCCATCTCTCAGCCGCGGCCCCATCTCACTTACAGGAATCCTCAGCAGGCAGAGCCTATCTCCACCTACCAGTCGGGTCACCAGCACAAGCATACCTCCTACCCAACTGTCCTGAGAGCACTCATTCCCCCAGAATAGTCTGGCTATTCGTTCATTCATTCTTTCACTCGTCCACCTGGCCAATCAGCCCACCCCCCCACCACCATGAGCCAGGCCCCCTGCCAGGGAGATGAGGGCCTCAAGGAGGAGAGAGCAAGGCACCTGAATATCAGCAAACACAGGGCAGTGCCCACTGTGTGCCAGGCAGTGTGGAAGGTGCCACAAACAAGCAGACCAGCCTTGGCTGTTCTCATGGCACTCTTAGCCAGTCAAGGGCATTACCAGGACCCAACCCCACGTGGCAAGTCACAAACTCTCAGTTTCTTCATCTGTAAACATGGATGCTAAGAGCATCCCGTCACTGAGCTACCATGGGGATTTAAAGGAAGTGAAGGCTCGAAAGCTGCTAACACAGTGCCTGCCCCAGTCCGGGTTTAGAAAGTTAGCCGTCACCATCACCATTGCGACAACATATTATTATTATTATAGTAATAACTGGAGGACGACAATTGATTAGAGCAGCAGCTAAAGCTCTTCGAACACTCAGCTGGTGCCAGACACTGGGGGGACAGGAAGGAATCACTGCCACATCCCATTGCAAGGCTGGCAAGGAGCGAGCTCACAAAACCCTATAAGCATCTGATGAATGAGGGAAGCAATGACAGGAGGCATGGCCCTGCCTCTAAGGGAGGCCCGCTCCAGCATGTGCTCATGGGTACCGCACATGTATCTCCAAGCACTTCGGTGGGCACACATGTGCCCACGGGAGGAACCCGAGAGGTCCGGGAGACGGCAAATTCTGTGGAAGGCGGAGAGGAGGTCATGGAACAGAGCTGCCCAGGGCTGCCCCCAGCCCCTGTCCTACCCTACCCCACCCAGCAGTGCTGAGCACACACAGAGGGGTCTGTGGCAAGAGCAGGGACCGAGCCTGGCATGGAGAGCCCCAGAAAGATGCTTTGCATAGTTCTGGCCACCAGATTACAGGCCTAGGCTAGGCCCTGGGCGGGGGTGGGGGGCTGCCAGGTGCTGCCCCACAGGAATCAGGCCCCGGCATTGCACTTTATGCCCGTACTGGCATGGCACATGGGTGATCCTGCCGGTAGGCCAGGCGAGTCCAAGGAGGTCAGAAGAGGTCACAGGGACGGGGGCGGGGGCAGTGGTGGGCTCCAGGGCTACGTGGGGTCCACTGGACAGGGGAGGCTGGGTACAGGGCTCCCACAGGGCCACCGGGCAGGCCTGGCTCTGCCCTGCTGGGGCCGGCAGCTGGAGGGGAGTAAATATAGCGCGGGGCGTCCGGGCCACATTCCTGGGAGGCCAGCACGGCCCGCCTGCCCGCTGCTCTAGGCAGAGTGCAGCAGCCAGGGCCCAGAACCGCCACTGCCCTCTTCCCAAACAAACAGAAAAATAAATAAAACCAGCTCTCACGCCCAGCACAGCCAGGGGGAGGGGGCAGGAAGGGGTGGACAGGGGAGCAGGCAGACAGAGCAGTTGCCACGGTTTCTGTTCCGCTGAGGAGGAGGCGGCCAACAAAAGAGGAAAATGGAGGAAAAGGGCAGGGAGATGGCCAGAGATGTCAGAAAGGGGGAGACGATGTGGAGGAGAGATGGAAGGTGTGACAAGGAGAGGCGTGGGGGAGGCAGTCAGGAGGGACAGAGGAGGTTTTAGGACCAGTTGGGGGAAGGCAGAGGCAGCCTCTTGGGGTCAGTAATTCAGCAATTCAACGACAGGGACACCCCAAGGGGGGGGCAGCAGACAGACAAAGGGGGCTAGGGCAAGGGGCTGGCTCCATGGGCCATGAAATATTAAAGAGCCCAGGCCAGTAGTGACAGAGGTCATAGAAATAAGGAGACTAGCCAGGGAGCTACCAGGACCCTGAAGCAGAGGGCGCCTCACTCCCCACCCCCACCCCAACCCTCTCCACCACCTCCAGCAGAGCCAGTCTCCCCAGCTCTCCTGCTGTGGCTCCTTTCGGTCTTTCCATCCAAAGGGAACAGGCTGAGGGTGGGAGGGGCCGTGGGGATTAGCCATGGCAGGGGACCTCTGCGGTTCCCTCTTCCCTCTGGCTGAGCTGTGTGCAGTCGGCCTTCCAGAGCTGCCAGCTACCCTAGCAAGAAGGCCAGGAGGCCTGTCAGCACAGCCGCTGCCACGGGTGCCTCCTGGGGAAGGAGGGGGTAGACATCCAGTTTCCCCTTTACAGAAAAAAAATCAGCCAAGCCACCACTTTCCACAGAGACCAGTGGGGAGGGAAGTCCATGCCTCACAGCTCAGCTGAGCCAGCGAGCCCACGAGCGAGCAAGCCAGCAGGTCATCCCCTAGCCCTCCCACCCCACCCCAGCCCCGTTACCAGCCTCATGTCCTTGGCCAGTCCCCTTGTCCCTAAGCCTGTGTCTTTGCCAGGCCCACACCACCCTAGACTTGGTGTGAGCAAAGGAAAAAGAGGGCAAGCAATAGGCTGAAAACCTGCTGGGGGGGACAGCTGGGCTAAGCACCTTCACATGCATAACTCTCCTGTATCCTATGTGGTCAGGCCTCGTATTGGTCCCATTCTACAGATAGGGAAGGAAAACCTGGAAAGGCAAAGTGATGTGCCCAACCACACACCCGGTAACGAGCAGAATGGAGACAGAAATGCTAAGGGTGAGTCACATAATCTTTTCTTCGTTTTCACTGGGGGATATGAAGTTCTCGTCAACCACAGAAGCCAACTTTTATTGCGTGCTGTGGGTTAGCCGCTGGTGCTGGGCACGAAGCAACCATCCCTGTGTCCCCTGAGAATGGCTTTGTGAGGCAGGCACTTTTATGATCCCATTTCGGGGATAAGGAAACTGAGGGTCAGAGAGACAACGCATCCGAAGGTCAGCCAACCAGCCAGCCAGTGGCACGGCCAGGATTCGGAGCCAGTGCTCAAACATACTTATCTGGGTGAGGTCAAGGGAGGGAGGTAAGAGGACCCAGGAGAGAACCCAGGACTCAGTGGTCCTACTGACCTCCAGAACACACACCATTAAAAGGTCAAAAACAAGGTTACAACTGCTGTGCCAGGGAGTGACCAGCAACTACTCTGGAAACAGGACATGAGCGGAGCCCGTGGGAACCCAGGGTGAGGGCACTGCCTAGGGGCCTGGCATAGAGCTATCTGCCTGGTCTACCCAGAGCCCCTTGTACTAGGTAATGCAAGCCCCTCCCCCAGCATGGGGAAACTGAGGGTCTCCAAAGAGGGCCACCGGAAGCCCATCCTGTTGGCCCCAGGGTTCCAACCTGCACCCCAGGGCCAGTGTGCCAGCAATTAATCACACCCCTGCAAAAGCCCCCAGTGCTGGCGGAAGGGGGGCAGGATCCCCTCCCTCTCTCCCAGGCCCTGTGAGCCCAGAGGGAGGCCAGCATCAGAGGCAGGAAATGAAGAAGAATTTGCGATCTAATTGAGCTGGCGGGGGATTAGGCGGCAGAATGCAATTACAGGGGCTGGAGTGGGGCCAGGGGCACTGACACCCCAAGATGTGGCCTGGCCCAGGTGACTGGGCCTAGCCAGTCTCTGGCAAAAGATACCCTACTGTGAAGTGAAGGTCAGGTAGACAAGGGTTGGGGCCAGACGGCTCTTCAGGACATAGAGGACTGCAGGGTTCCAGCTCCATGTCACACCCAGAAGCAAGAAGTTTTCCTGGGAATTCTCCCCCTAGGGAATAGCCCCGAGGACTCTCACATGAGGAGGAGGCAGACAGAACATGTAGAACATACATTCTCACAGGCTCTACTCATGCATGTACACACGTGTTCACGCTCCTAGAAAAAGCACCACATATCCACGTTCACTTGCATGGGGACAGACTTCCAACCTGCAGACACACAGCTCTGGCCCTTTGCTGCCACCGGCTCCAACAAAGGGGTGGGGGGACAAAACAGAACAAAAAAAAAAATACACCCATGACCTTAAAATCCTTTTATTCCCATAATCACAGGCTGCCATCGCCGTGGATACGCGCTGTCACCCCGGCCCCAGCCTGTCTCCCTCCACAGCTTCCAAAACTCCCAGCAGGCAGGCAGACGGGGAGGCTGCCCAGTTACTGCCAGGGAGGGCAGAAGAGGGGAAGGACGGGGTGGGAGAGGTTCAACGCTTCACACACACACTCAGGGCCTCAACGGGAGAGGAAGAGACTCAGAAAGACAGCCGGGCAGACAGACAGAGAAAGAGAAAGGAACACAGGCACCAGCCGCGAAAGACAGACACAGACCACTCACTCACTGCCCGCACAGCTCAGATATGCCCACTCCCAGATTCATTCACACACCTTTTTCCCAATTCAAACACAGCGCTCAGGGAGTCAGGGTCTCCCAGATTTACAAGAATATTCAAACCACACAGATAGACACAAATCACAAGTACACACTCCAAAATTCTAAGCACACACAACTCAGAATATGCATATTCCCAGATTCACAAGGATAAACCCAACTTTCAGATACAGACTCAGATTCACAAACACACAAGTACAGATGCAATACAGACCCACACAACTCCCAGACCCACAGATACACGTGCCCTGATGCACAAATATACAAAAGCTCAGACTCCCACCCCACAAGACAGACAGACAGACACATATTCAACACACAGATTCACAGATAGGACATGCCCTGAGTCATATGCACACATATCACCTAGCTTCCCATATCCCAGACACACAGACGAGACCCACACAGCCTCATCGAACAGCTGACACTGCCTTGGGCTTTAGGGGGCAGGTGGACAGGCTGGGGGATTCCTGGGTCTTTGAGGGGGCCAGCCCTTTCTCGTTGCCTGTAGCCTGGGAGGTGGGCTCAGGGTTGGGGGGAATGAAGGGGAAAGTAAGAGAAAGGAAAAAAAAAAAAAACTTGAGTGGGATATTCTTGTTGGGCAGTAGCGCGTGAGTAACTGGGGAGGCTTTTTGTGGTCTGGTGAGTTCCAGCTATGAGTGAGAGTTTAACTATTAATACACTCAATCAAGGACACTTCACACACACACAGGCACACATACACAGGCTAGGACAGCACCAGGTGGTGGGGATCAGGGAGGGAGAGCACCAGAATAAAGGGGGGGAAAGCCCCAATTCAGGCCCCAGGGGGTGGAGAAAGTGGGAGGAGCTTCTATCAGGGGCCTGCCTCCAAAGCAGGGCCAGGGTCAGTGATTCATTTCAGCAGCCCCAGAAAGGTGGGGCTGACACACAGTAGGTACTCAAAAAATACACACTGGGGCGATGAATGACTAAGTTATTTACATATAAAGAACAGACAGTAATTATAACAGTAATAACAATAACCAAGCCCTGCCCCATCCTCAGCCAATAAGGCCAGGCTCCAGGAGTTAGCTAGGGAGTTGTTAGTTCTGCCTTAATGGTCATCCCACCAGACAGTGGGCTCTAGGAAAGCAGGCCCGGGTCTGGGTCTGGCTCATCTTTATACCCCCTCATTCCTCCACCATATTCTGCATCTTAAAAAGTCAGCTGATCTCAGCCCAGCCCACACCCCTACCCCCCAGAGAGACCCCCATTTCCATTCCACTCTCCCATAAATAACTAGGTGGGGCCCTAAAGAAGGCGGGGTATTTAATTCCCAGAGACTTGGTTCTTTATCCAGATACAACCCTGCTTGCCACACTCCTATAAGCCTCAGTTTCATACTCGCCAAATGGGTAGAAGGCAGTCAAAAAGCTGAGAGAGGCATCAAGAGTGGGGGCTCACAGTGGGAGCCCATGGAACAGAGGCCTGGGCTGGCCTGGGCCCTGGATGCAGAATCCTCCCCTCCTTCTCCCTTCCCCCACCCAGCCCAGCCCAGCCGGGTGGACATTCCAGGCCTCACGTGATAAAGACGAGGCCGCTGGCCCACGGGTAAGTCAACAGGCTCTGTCGGGGGAGAGATAGGAGGCCCAGGCCAGGGTCACCTGCTGAGCCGGGAAAACAGCCGGGCCCAAATACACACATAAATAAGGCGCCAAGAGACAGCCAGTCAGCCAAGGAACCTCTGCCCCCACCTTGGAAAGGGAGGTGGCTTGGGAAAGGGAGCCACAAGGCTGGCTAGGGGCTTCCCTGGGAGAACCCTAGTTCTTGCCAAGATGAGGTTGGGGTGCTTCTACCAAGCTCCCCAGGGCTGACTGGGAACTCAGAGGCCAACCTTTCCTCAGCTGTTCCCACTCCTTCCCAGGACAAAAATCACCCCCTCTCCCTCCTCCCCAAGGAGAGAACGATTTCCGTTCTGGGAGGGGGGTGACAGCTGCAGAGCGGGCCACTTCCCCCGCCCCCCCCCCCCCAGCTCTTGCTTGAGTCTCATCCAGGGAAACTGCTACATCAACACTACGCAGTAGTAGGTAGCACCGACCTCAGTCTCCCCGCATCGTTCTCAAAAAGGGGTTTGGGAAAAGACTTCGGGTACCAGTTCCTAGGTTTTCGGCGGCAGTTGGGACCCAGAAGACGGGGTCTTTCGGGGGGGGGGGCTCACGCCAAGCTTAGACCAGTGCGATCCGTAAAAACGTCTAATTTAAATGCTCTCAGTTGCACGGAAGGACACCCCCGCCCCCGCGGGCCGGGGCAGCTGAGGTGGCGCCGGGCGTTCAAATAGCGCTCCAAACAAGTCCGCAGCGACCGCGCACGCAGCCCCCGCCAGGCGGCCCCAGCGGAAAACTTGAAAGGGACTCTGTTTGCCAGCCGCCCGGGGCGGCTCCGGCGGGGGCGAGGGCCGAACGATCACACAAGCCCCCCTCCCCAGCGCTTCCTGAACAAACGCGGGGCGGGGGTGGGGGCTGGGCCCACCACAAAACCGAGGACTCCGAACAGCCTTCTCCGCTCACCGAAAGGCCGAGGTCAAGAGGCTGGCTCCCCGGATCCCGGTTCAGCTCCCCCCCAACACGAAGATGCGACTCGAAGACCACCCAGGATCCAGGGGGCAAAGTAGGGCGCGGCTGCCAGCCCTTCAGACCCCCCGTCTCAGTTGAAGGAGGAAGGTGCTGGTCTTTCCATTTGAGTCCCTACAGAACCCCCCAAATCTGCTGCTGCCTCCTTGCAGCCCGTGGCACCGGCCCAACTCCGCGCACCCCTTCCGAGCGGGAAAAAAAGAAGAAGAAGAAAAAAAGGCTATCTTGCTCCCTCATTGGGAGCGTCAGCTCTTCTGACAGGTCCCGGAGGCAGCCCCCCATTTAAAAATTGGGGTCACTCACTTTCTGTCGATCCCACAAATAAACAAAGCCAGGCGCACCCCGCACTCCCCGCCGGAAAGCAGCCCATTCCGGGAGAGGACAACTTCCCCCAGCAAGAAAATTAACACATTCTTCTCGCGGCGGTTCAGCCCCTCGCTCTAGGGAAGCAAAGGGGAGGGGGACTTGGGGGCCAAACTTCATGGGTAAATTTGGGGCCAGAGCAACGAGGCTGGGCGCCTGGGACACCCGCCTCCCACACTCCGCAGCCAGAGGAACACCCCCATTCTGCCTCCCTGGCTTTGCACGCCGCTTGGCCACGCGGGGTTCGGGAGACAGGCTGAAAGACTCCCCAGGGTGGGGAGGACGGGAAAGAGAGGCCGCGGGGAGCGGAGGTGGTGGTGGGGGGTGATACTTTGACGGAAAAAAAAAAAAAAGGTCAAACTTGATCAACCCGCCAGGCACCCCGCGGGCAGCGGGGGCGAGGAACCGGAGGGAAAATGTAGAAGTAGCCGCCGCCCCCTCCAAGTGGAGAAGGGGGAGACTCAGCCACGCGTGGTCCGGGGCAGCAGTTACCGTAGCCCCCAAAACACAGGGCTGCGAGGGGTCTGACGGGGGGAGTGTGCGCCGCAGATCTCCAATCAGCCGCCCCCGCAGGCGGAGCGCCCGCCCAACACCGAGAGGTGAGGACCCGGGCTCCCGCCGCCCCAGCGCCCTCAAGCTTGAGTACTTGGGGAGGGGACGATACCCCGCAGGGGGAGCCTCACCCCAACGCACGGCGCCCAACCCGCAGTCCCCGACCCTAAAACCCCTCTTTTTGTCTGTACTCAGTGATCTGCGACGGAGCCGACTGCGGCTTGGGGAGGCTTGGTTATAGCAGCGGCCACCGAGCGATCACCGGCGCTAGGGCTCCCAGGCTCCAGGGCTCCGTGGCTCAGGCTGCCGGCGCCCCCAGCCCCTCCCAAACACGGACCCCTCCTTCCCCGTCCCTGGCTCTCCGCACCTGAACTTCGGGGGAGCCCGCGCCGCCAAACTTTCCGCCGACTTGCAGCGAACTCCGGCCCCGGCCGCGCACCGGGCCCCGGGGGAGGAGAGGGAGGTAGGCGGGGAAGGGGAGGGGGCCGGCCTCGGGGGGGGGGGGTCGGGGGAGGGCCGTGGCCCGACACCTACCGGCTCTCAGAGTCTTCCAAGCCGCCACCGCCGCCGCCGCCGCCGCGAGGCTGAGGGGGAGGGGTGGGGCGGGGAGCTGCGCTCCGCTCTGGGCACCACCGCCGCGGTGCGCTCCGCTCCAGCCGCGCCGCCCGCCGCGCCCGGGTCCGGAGCCGGAGTCACGCCGCCGCGGCTGGCCCGAGGCGGGGAGGGGGGGGGAGCCTGCAGCACCTGCCCCTCCTCCCCCTCCCCGCGGCCCAAATTAAAAAACAACAAAAAGCAACTAATCACCCCCGAGCGAAGCGCGGCGCGGCGGGCGGAGGGCGCAGCGTGAGGCGTCCGGACTCAGCAGGCGGCGCGCATGGCTGGGCGCGGGCTGGGCAGGGCTGGGACGCGGGGCCAGGCTTTGGGGGGCAAGGTTCGGGCGATTTACTCGCTCGGCTCGGGCGCCTGCTCTCGCCGCCGCCGCCGCCGCCGCCTCTGCTGCCGCCAGTGCCGCCGCCTCTACATCCCCGCTCAGGCTCCGCCGCCTCTGCCGCCGCCGCCGCCGCCGCCGCCGCGCGCCCGCCCGGGCAGGAGCTCTGAACGCTGCCCGGGGGCTGCCGGCAAAACCCGGACCGGACTCGACGCTCCCTCCTCCCCCCCCCCCCCCCCCCCGCCCCAACCTCACTCCACCTCAGCTCCCCTCCCTCCTCCCTCCGCCTCCCTCCCAGAGCAGCTCTGGCCACTTGGACGCCGCAGGCTCTGAGGCCGGAGCCGCAGCCACTGCGCCTGGACCTCCCCTCGCTCTGACGAGGTCGGCCCAGGCTCAGCTCCCCCAGCGTGCCCCGTCTTCATCTCTTTTCTCCGCAACTTTACAAAAAATAAGAGGACCTTCCCTATTTTGTGAGGGATGCATGGGCTTGGCCGCCTACCTTACGGGGAAACCGCCGTCCCTCTGGCCCCTCTCTTCGGCGGGCCGGAAGCGACGGGGACCAGTAGGGAGAGTTTGGCCGCGCCCCTCAGCTCAGGTGCGCGAAGGGCCTGAAACTCCTAGCCTAGGGCACTTGGAGCAACTCTGGGTTCAAAAACCCCACCCTTCCCACAGCGCTTTCAGGGACTCAGTGGGCTCTAGCTCCGGGGAGACAACGGGCAGAGATTTCTGTCCCCATTTTACAGATGAGAAAACCGATCGGAGAAAGGACAATTTATCTCCTATGCCAGCATCAGCCCCAGCCCTGACTCTTGGGGCTAAGGCAACTACATTGTGGTTCCTTGAGACCGTGGCCTACAAACTCGGAGCCTGAAACAGTGCCTGGCACAAAGCAGCACTCAATAGAAACTGGCTGAAAGAGAACAAAAGCCCAGTGGGTACAGATTTGTGCCCAAACATCCTTGCCCTCACTCAATGCCCCCTCCATCTGCCCAGCCTGGGCTAATCCTCAAGCTGCAGATGTCTTCTCTTCACCTCAGGGACCCACAGAGCAAGCCCCAGGCTCATATAATCCCAAACTGCAGATAATCCCAAAGTGGGAAGTTTCTCTGAATCTGTGGAATTCGTAAGGGTGGGTTTGTGTTTCCTCCAGGCAGAAAGAAAAGACAGGAGACCCTAATGGGGGAGGGGGAGGGCAGTTGGGGAAGTCTGGCAAGGGTTAAATGTACAGCCCCAAATCGATTGCAGCCCAGATAACAGGGAGTTAACTGCCTCTACCCAGTGCCTCCAGCCACAGGCACAGACAGCCTTGGTGGGAGAACTGAAACCAGCTCCCACCTCACTGCTTCCTCTCCTCCTCTATGTGGCCAGTCTGTCTCCAAAGCTGGAGAGGGCCTTGGGGCCTGGGTCTTGGTGGGGGGGCACTGGTGCCCATTCTCCAAGCATTCTAAATTTGGCCTTGGGACCTTGACCCAGCAGGGACAGGGGAGTAAGGGAGGTGTCAAAGGGCAGAGTTCATCTGAAATGTGTTGCTTCTCTAGTCATCCTGGCCTCCCAAGCCACTGGCAGTGACCCCTCTCCAGGCATCATGGACACTACCTCCCCTCCACAAATGCTAAGAAGTGTCCTCCCTTAACTAAGTGCCAAGAATGGCTCCAAAGGGAGGTGTTTAACCCCTCCTCTCCTCTCTCCCCTCTTCTCTCCAGCACCCCTCCTCAAAGCCACCTCAAACTAACATACCATATGAGTAAAAGCAAGGTACTTGCTATGGGAACCCAGCTTTAAGACAACTGAACACCTCCAGATTATCACCCCTAAACTGCTTAAAGATAAATATTCTGGGCCCCACCATGAGTGTCAGGTACTGTACTGGGCACCCACCATATAAGGGAAAAGGAGGCAGGGTCCCATGTCTAGATGCTTGGGGATCTCCAAGTACTTAGCCCACCTCTACCTACCTTTCTGACTGTGAGGGGAAACCTATTCCCCAGGAGTTGGCAGCAGGTCTCAGAGTAGGAGCAAAGAAACGAAACTCAATCCTGCAGGCTCTTGCAATCTAGGGTCAGGGCAGAATCAGATTCTGCACACCCCAAAAAACCTTCATGTTGGGATTCATGGGGGAGAGTGGGTCATAGCTCCACCTAAGGGAATTACTATTAATTATCTGCTTTTGTTTTTTAAGACCTCTGCAACAACACCCCCCCCCCCCACCTCCCAAGTCAGGAGGACAAAGGCCAAGGGGCTACAGGCTGCAATGAAGATGGCCAAATTATCCCAATGGTGACTTTCTCAGGCAAACAGTATTGGCATACGCCAGGCCCAGTTGAGAGGTTGGATCTTGGAACCTTCTCCTTCTCCTGGAAATTAAAAAACTGCAGGAAGACTCAGACCCTCACCAGTTCGACCCAGGTAGGAACCAGAAAGGAGAGGGGCAGAACTGTCCATCTGGAGAATATAACATGAACAGGAAACATCACAAGCCATCCACACAGAACTCTGCCCCTCACAAGCAAGACAAGTGAGGGCACCCAGGGAGGACTGCTGGGAGATCTCTGGCCCTGGGGAAGATCATCCCCACCCAGACCCTTTCCACAAAATTTGAAACCACCCTGGTTCACTGTTTTCTTCTCTCTCCTCTCTCGTTGCCTCCAACGAGGAATATTTAGGTTTTACAGTGTTACTCAACCAATCAGCTTTGCCTCAGCTATCAAATTTCTTAAGGCTCTAGCACCTTGAGGGGAGAGAGAAGACCTGCACCCTCTTTACTGATCAGTCCGGGACCCTGGATACTGCTCACCTGGATCCTGGTTAGAATATGTCTACCTGATGTTTACGAAGCCCTACCCTGAGCAGGGCGTCAGGCTAAACAGCTAAGGTACATTAGCTCATTTAATCCTGGCCTCAGTGTCAGCAGTCCTGTCATCCCTACTTGTCAGATGAAGAAACTTACATGAGACGGGCACCAAAGTTGTTCTTCCTAGAGAAGCTTCTCAAATACAAATCTACCCTGGGATTCACTGGCATAGCTTCCTCTAGTGAATCCTCAGAACCCATAAGGCTCTGCTCAAGCCCCTTCCCCAGCACAGCCTGGCTTCTCTAATCAGCCCTGCCCCCTCTGCAAACCCTGGGCCCCGCTGACCACCATCACCCAACACTGGGGGTTCCCCTCAGGCTCCCCAAAACTACCATTCAAGTTTCTGGGGCTGCGTATACTGTTCCCTCTGGCCGGGAGGGTCTTATAGCTTATCTCAGGAACTCCTCACGGAAGACCAAGGGCAAGACAAGTGGGACAAGTGGGACAAGTCCCACTTCTTTGACTTCCATTCCCAGCCTCAGTTGGGCCCATATTGACGGGGCTACCACAGGCCTTTGTACAAAGTTAAAAAAAAAAAGTAACCTCTTTGGACAGATGTAGGTACACCCTTTTTTAAACTCGTTTTTTTTTTTTGTAATCTCTACACCCAACACGGGGCTTGAACTTGCAACCGGGCAATCCAGAATCACATGCTCTTTCCACGGAGCACCTAGCTGCCCCATAGAGGTACACCCTTGGGATAGCAGATCACAGACTGTCTCTCAGCGCCCCTACTCTCTTTACCAGGTGCCTTCTTGCAGTGGAAGCGCAGAACAACTGTACTCTGTGGCCTGGCTTTGGGGGCCCTCATCTGTCTGTCCCTTCTTGTGGCCACAAGTGCACAGATGTAGGGTTTTTTTTTTTTTTATTTTATTAACATATAATGTATTATTGGCCCCAGGGGTACAGGTCAGTGAATTGCCAGGTTTACACACTTCACAGCACTCACCATAGCACATACCCTCTCCAATGGCCATAACCCAACCACCCTTTCCCCCAGCCCCTACCCCTAGCAACCCTCAGTTTGTTTTGTGAGGTTAAGACAGATGTAGTTCTTATTTGCTCCTTTGTCTCCTTGTCACCTCACTACCACCACCCATGAAAACTCTGAGAGAAAGGGAGGATCTCCTATCCGCCCTGCACCTAAAGTCTGGGCACTAAGTCAGTACCAGTAGTAACCATGGTCACCCACATCTTTCCGAGCACCTCTGATATGTGGCACCACACTAATTGCTTTCTGGGCATGTGCTTATTCAATCCTCAAGCTCAGACACCCACTTAAGGTTACAAAGTAGCAAAAGTTGGATTTAAAACCATGCCCGTCTACAGGATCTGCCTTTTCCAGGACTGTCATTTATCAACTAATGATGGCCAATGATTAAACATCCAATGACTGGGAAGTGGCTGCACAGGGAGGGGGTATAGGAGATAGGGTCTCCAATAAAGATGGCCAATCCAGAGCCTAGTCTAATGTCTATCCCTCTTTGGGCTCTGCTTCCCTCACTTGTATCAAAGAAGAAGGGAGCAAGGGCATTTGGAGCCCTATCTCAGGGCAGGGTACAGGATGATCTTCAGTGGGGTCACACTGGATTGTGACTTCAATCAAAATCCCAGGCAGGACTGGGGGTGCAGATATGGGCAGGGAAAAAAAGAGGCTTAACTGCTCAGACATAGGCCCAGGCTTTTGGGATCTCAGCCATCATGTGCTGACTATTGGCCCTTAGGTCCTGCCACCATGACCACTGAAGGAACAAGAAAGGCGTACAACTAAAAAGAAATTTCAGAAAAGCCAGGTCTATCTCTTAGGGAACCAAGGCCCACTCATCCCTGAGAAGCCAGTTTGGTGATCCCAGCTGGGACCTCAGCTGTAAAAATGCAAGAAGGGAGGAGGGCATTGTGGGGGGTGGCAGGAACTCCAGTCACAGAACAAAATAACTCTGGGGTTGATAGGGAGCAGAGACCAGGCCAACACACATACTCACAACTCTGTATTTTCCCTTGCCACAGACTTGCAGACATGCTACGCACATGCCAGACAACCAGACATAGGCCCATTCTCTGCCAGCCACAGGGAAGTCAGCCTGTGTGTAGAGGGAAGAAAGGGAGTGGAGACAGTGTGGGGATCACCGGGCCTCTGAGAGTAGCCCTTGACTTCTCTAGGCACATTCGTGGTTCAACTGTCTGTACTACGGGAGTGTGACTGTGAGCTCCTGGAGGCCAAACCTATGGCTCCAGGCACCCTCCCCACCCCATCAGGAAGAGGGAGGGACCAGAGGGTAACTGAATGGGGCCTTGTTGGAGGGGCAGGGCAGAGTCCTAAACTTGGAGGCCCTACACAGAGCCCAAATGAAGGGGTACCCTCTGCATCCAGAAGCTAGCCTGCCCTGAAAATGCTCTACCCACGCCTTGCAGGCTAGGGTGGGGTGGTCTGGGGAAGCCCAGCAGAGGTGGAGGGGTGGGGTTCACAGACCTGGCCCTGAAAGCAAAGCAGGGTCAGAAATGCCCCTTACATTGGGACTTTTGAAAATAGGACCTAGTCTAAGACCAGAGGGCCCCACCCATCGGCTTCTACTCTGCCTTGCCTTCAGACTCCAGAGAATGGGGTGCTCAGGTAGAGCCTGGGGGTGGGCCTGGGATGAACTCCTCTTTGAACTGGCGGGACTGGTTCTGTGTCTAGCCGCCTGGGCAGTCACGGGTTGCCTGCTGTGCCTGAGAGGAGGGAGGCCTCAGGAAGGGGCCCCTCGTAAATCGTTAACTCCCAGAGCCACAGCCACTGCTGCCCGGTCCCCTCAGTCGTGGCTCTGGTTCTCAGAGCGCCTACACAGGGCCAGAAGTCAGAGGTGAGGGTCAGAGCCAGAGGTCCCAGCACCTGGACAAGACCCTCCCCCAGCTATCCCGAGGGAGGTGTGGGGGGTGTCAAGGAGGGTGTCTAAGGGGAGGCCCTCCTCTCAAAGTTCAGAGCTGCTCACCATTGTTTGCCCTCCAGTCTTCCCGGGCAGCCCTGACCTTTGCCTCTTAGGGAAGAGAGTCAGGAGTTCTGGGTGGGCCTCCTGGGGCAGCCCCTGGGCAAGTCCCAACCTTACCAGACCCTTATTCTCCTCTGGGAGGTAATTATGCTAGTCCCACCCACTCCACCTCAAGGAGTGTCCCCAGGACTAGATAATGAATAGGCTGAGGAAAAGAACTAGATATTGTTCAGAACTGGGATAGGACCCTTAGCACTGTTCCAATCCTGCTTCCTGGTGCTGGTGTCCCCCAAGGGAAATAAAGGCTGTCTTTCTGGAGGCGTTGTGCTTGGACATCTCTTCAGTCATCACATTGCCATTTTGCAAATAAGGAAACTGAGGCTGTGAGAGGGGACTTACCCAAACTGTGGCGGTGGTACAGGAACAGGGCCAGGATTTGAACCAGCTCTGTGCTCTCAAGCTGAACCCTTGAAGGGTTCTGTCTCCTCAAATTCCTAAGCTACAGAAGAGACAACCTTAAGGCAGAATGGGCGGGACAGTCCTCCCCAGAGAAACAATGGGGAGAGAGAGTGTGTGTGTGTGTGTGTGTGTGTGTGTGTGTGTGTGTGTGCAGGCCCCCTATCACCTCTCCATGAGCCCCTCCTGCAGCTGTCTCTCAGGCCACAATACCCCCCCCCCAGGTGCTTCCATAGGGGAGACTTAGCTGTTTGTTATAGAGTCCACCCCCTACAAGAATTCTCCTGCCTCAGACAGGCTAATGAGGGATGCTACCATCCTTTTCGCTAGGGAGGCATCTCTGAAGCCTAGGAGATGGAGACCAAAAAAAAAAAAAAAAAAAAAAAAAATCAACTTTTAATCGAGATTGCAGATTCAGAAAAGATTCATAAGTGAAATGATTCCCCAAGGAAATATAAAAAGTTACTTACGGCACGGCTAAATTGGGCATGCTTCAATCAGGGGCTGTTGAGAAATCATTAAGATATACAAGACTTTTTAAAGACATATGTGAGCTCCATTAGGAGGGGGGCCATTGCTCCAGTTAGAGGGTATGGGGCCCTGAGCTAACTTGGCCTCCTGTGTCACTTCCTCCCACTTGAACCCATGGCTGGGGAAAGAAGGGAAAGTGGGGAGAAATCCCACCTGCCAGGCCCCAGGGACCACTGCCCAGAGGTTACCAGTACCCCCAGGGGCTCAGAAACTCTAGCAAGGGAGAATGGAGCAGAAAGGATTCTGGTTAGCTAGAACTTTTTGTAGCATTATGGGGTATGGTAGGGCTAGAACTACCTACTTCTTTTGAAAAACTAAAAAGGGGACTCCCCCTTTCTATCTCCTGAGCCCTTTTATATTCCCTGGGTCAGCCTGAGGAAGCAGACACCCTGCCTAGACCAGAATGCCCTCTCAGACTTGTGTCCAAGGGCTCTCTGCCTTGAGGAAGGGGACAAGTCATTCTGTTTGGTCCCTCACTCCAGGGAACACTGGGGGAGTAAACTGCCCTGGGAGTTTTCAAGGATAATCATTAGCTTTTGAGAGGACATTTTCCTCTCCCCATTGTATCCACCTCCATTTCTCCTGTGGAAGGCTTATCTGAAGTCTAACCCTCCTCTCTTATAGCCTGTGGGGATCTTTGTGCCCCTTGCCCCTTGCTTTCCTAGTCCTAGGACTTCCAGGGTGAGGCTAGGACATCAGTGAAAAATGGAGGGTCTCTGCTGAACACTGGTCACCCTTCCCCCTCTGTGTATTCCTAAGGGGCCAGGACTCCTGGGGCCTGGGACAGGGTTAGGCTTTACTCATCTCCATGCTCTGTCAAGGGCCTGGCCCCTAGCTGGTGATAAATAAATGTTTTTTGAAGAGGAGGGAGGGCATCAGAATTCAGCTGGGAGGATCTGTCCCAAGGGGTTGGGTGTGAAGAAGATAGGAGACAGGCCACAGACTGGTCAGGACTTAAGTGGCAGTCCCTGGACCCTTCTTAGGCCCATCTACCTGTGTAGGCCTGTCCTCCATCAAACCATCAAGAAAGGCAAGAAACCTGAGCTGGATGGTGGTGGCCACGCTGCCTTGTGGGTGACCCGAATCCGATCCTGGCCAGGCCGAGGCGCTATTTTAAACCCCAGCCCCAAGCTGCCACCTCAGCCTGCCTGGCTCATCTCTGGTTACCAAGGCACTGCCCCCCTCCCAGTCACTTCCTCCTCCCCACTCTGGGAGCCCCCCTAGGCTGGTGTTGAGCTCAATGCACCTTGGGGAACCTTGCTCTCTGTGGGCCTTGGCTTGTCAACTGGCACCAATGCCTCTCTCTATCCCCTCTGCCCTGCCCACTTAGGCACCCTCTTTTACCCACACAAGAACCCACTGACTTGTATTCTGAATGAAAATTTCCCCACAGACAAGGGTTCTCTTCCCAGAAAATATGGGCACACGCTGGCCAGAGAGCCCAAAATGCTGGGCTCTATTCTGCCAGACCCAGAGCACACAGTCCAGGATAGGGCAGAGGCTATATGAGGAAAGGAAGTAGGTTAGACATAAGTAGGGACTTCCCAGCAGTGAGACTGTGCACCAGAGAACTTTCCCTCACCTCAGTGCCTGTCTGCCTGCCTGCTTGTGCAGGAAGATGACTCCAGAGGGAGTCCCCTCCCCAGTTATCTGGCTCTAGGGCCTGTGCGTTGGGAGACTCAAGCACCATTTAGCCAGCCCACAGAGCCTTCCTCCCTCCCTTTCCTGGAGGGGCCAGCTCGGCATTCAGGTGGACCAGCTGTCAGCTGGCTGGGCCCACTGGACTTGTGTCCACAATCCTCCTACTCCAGGCAGTGGCCCCCACTGGCTCTGAGGTCTGTCAGCCCCACCCCCAGCCCGACACCAGCCTACAAGGAGGCAGCAGAGACATTGCCAGGACACCAAGGGAAGGCAGGAGGCTGATCATCCATATTGGCTCCCCCCATCTCAAACTGGCTGGACAGAAGGCTGCCCAGGCAGCCCGAGGACCCCCCCATGACCACCCCTGCTCCCCTGCCCCCATGCTGTGTAGTCTCAGCAGTGAGGTGTTGGCATGAAGCCTGGCGCAGCTGAGCAGTGACGCCAACAGCCCTGCCATCTCAGGCAAGCATGGCTCCCTCCAACCTGGCAGTTAGGGCCATGGCGGCGGGGGGGGGGGGGGGGTTGGGGGGGCGTCTCCCACCCTCCTGGGCCTGAGACAGCTGGGGACAAAGCCATTTGGAAGCCTCCCCTTCCACTACTGCAGAAGATCTCTGGCATCCCCGTGGGTCTTGGCCACCCCTTCCAATCTAGGGGGCTGGTCCTGAGGTCAGACCAGTGGTTCTCAACTAGGGCTGATTCTGCCTCCCAAGGGACAATCGACAGTGTCTGGAGACATTGTTGGTTGTCACAACCATTGCTACTAGCATTAATGGGGTAGAGACCAGGGATGCTGCTAAACATCCTAAATGCACAGGACAAAGAATTAAATGGCCCAAAATGTCAATAGTGCTGAGGTTGAGAAACCCCAGAAAGACTTTCCTCAACTAATCTGGGAGTCTGGTAGGAGGCAGGAGTCATTTTACACACACACACCCTCTTTCTCTCTCTCTGAGGCCAAGGCTTATCACCTCCCACCCCCACAGGGAGAGAAGGTACTTTTGCCATTCTGGCTTTAAATGCCCCTTGTGGCCTGAGAAACGGTGGTAAGCCTCCTGCCTGTCCACCTACGTACCCACCACCCTTGCTCTGGGTTTGTTAGAAAAAGTGCCCATGATAGGGGGCCTGGAAAGACTCTTCACTTGCCCATGAAGGGGGACTCAGACATATCCCACCTACCAGGTAAGCTCCACAGGGCCTTCTCCCCAAGAGGATTCTGCGACCATGACAAAGCACGGGGGATGCCCTGTCCCTCCAGGCCTGTTCCCAGGGGCCTGGCCCAGTCTGGAGCTGGTTGGAAGCTCCAGCCTCCTCCTCATCTCCCCGCTCCCTCCCATTTCTATTTAGGAGGCAGCCATGGTGGCTCAGCTCCTATCTCTGGTTTCCTAGGGAGCTCTGCTGAAGCAGCCCAGCCTCCGTGGGTCCATCTGTCAGGGAGGCTGTTCCGCCCCATCGATTGCTGTTCCCAGGGGGCTGCGCTGTTTGAGGGACCCAATGTGGCGGCCAGATAGGAGGGAACCACACCAACAAGAGGGAGTGGGGGCAGCTTGGCAGCAGGCAGAGCTGAGGGGGGCTGACACTTCAGTAAGGAACAAAGCTAGACAAGCATGTGAAATGCAGAGGGCCGGGGCAGCAAGGCAGGAGCCTGGCTGGAATGACCTCTGAAGCCAGCTGGCACCCTCAAAACTCAGTTTTGCCTTTAGACACACTGAATCCCCACTTGCAAAGACAACAACAATAATAACAGCTGACTTTTATTTAGCAGGAACAGTGTGCCCAGCACTGGATTGGAGGCACTGCACACCTTTGCTTTCGTATTAGGCTCACAGCCATCCAAAGCAGGAGCTGTTATGCTCTGACAGGAGAGGAAGAGGCCCAGAGAGGTTGCAGCACTTGTTAACAGCCACACAGAGGACCTGGAGAAAGACTTGGAGGCGGGTCAGCCAGGCCCATGGCTGTGCCCCAGCCCCAGACAGACAGCCAGGCCTAGGGGGAGGAGGCGTGTCTGGCCAGGCCAGAGGCCCTGCCTGCCCTCCCCCTTCTGGCCCTCCCGGTGGAGCCGCCTCCTCCCCTGGGCTCTGTGACATCTGCCCTGCTTCCCGGCCCCAGACAGCTGCCCAGAGCCACGTCAGCACTTCCACCGGGGAGCCTGGAAACTGGCTCAGCCCCTGGGCGACAAGGGACTGTTGAGTCCCCAACAGGGTGGCTCTAAGAGAGGGTAACCACTCAGCTGAGCAACTGCTATGTCTGTGTGACCTTGGGCAGGGTTTCTCTTAGCCTTACTTTCCCCTGCTTGAAAAGCGGCTTTGGGAAAGGGTTCATAAAAAGATACAGTAACGTCCTGGGTGGACAGGGAGCAACCATTACCTCACAGCCCGAGTTCTGGGGTCTACTAAGGAGTCTACAACCCCCTAATGTCCCCTCGGGGCAGCGGTCATTTAGAGGGTCTGGGGGCGGAGTGAGAGGGAGGGCGGGGAGGTGTCTGTGCCCGGGCAGCGCTTGCAGGCTGGCTGGGGGCAGAGATAACCGGCGCCTCCCGGAAAATCATTAGCATCTGTTTGGGCCCCTGCAAAGTTGGCCCGCTGGCGCCTCCGCCCCGCAGGAAACGGCAGTGCCCCCACCCGGGAGCACAGACTGGGCCCCCGTCCTCCTCCTTTCCCTCGGGCTCAGCTCAAACTCCAGTGGTGACAACATCCACCCACCCGGGAAGTGGGAGGCCTGGGTGCTGGGCCATAGGCTCAGCAGCTGGGGGGCTTGGGCCGCCCCGTCGGGGGCATCCTGGCAAGGTGTGGGCGGTCCGGTCCGCACTCCAGGCAATCCATGCCGGCTCTTGGTGGCGCCCGCGCTGGCGGCAGCCCAGGGAGTGTGTGGAAATGACACCGCCAGGGCGGCGGAGATCCCCCCTCCTGACATTGGCTGGAAAGTGGAGCAGCTCGTCAGGGACAATCAATGGCGATCGATCGCCGAGCGGCGCTGGCGGACGGTGTGGGGGAGGGGCGGCGTGGCCGGCGGAGGTGGGGGCATCTGCACCGAGGTCAAACAACACACAGACCTTCTAAGGGGAACAGCGGCACAGAGGGGTCACACGGACACACAATCCGTACAGGGAAACATCGCTAACGGCCACTGCCACCACAAAGGAGGCACACTCACTACACAGGAGTTACACCACACAACAGTTTGTGCCACAAGTCTCGACACAACGGGGTCAAACAAATGGTTCATATGGACACGCACAATAGTGTCACAGATACGCATAACCACCACAGAGTCAGTCACACCATCGTACCACCAGTTCACCCTGCCACAACAGGCCCTCCCACCACCACAACCTACGACCCTATACTAGACACCCACAGTATCACTAGGACACAAAATGAGTCATACATTCCACTTTCTGGTCTCAAACCAGGCAACAGGAGGGAGTTACATATTCTGGCTGTATAACAAAGTCACACAACAAAGAAAAAAGTCACACAGCCAAATTGTATGTCTTCACCACAACCTCAAAGAACGCTGTCAAACTGGGTGTCATACTATGCAACAACCCATCCTGGCAACACAACGGAATCAAGAGCCCAAGCACATAACAAGGCCACATAGCACCACAAGTGGCAACTCAGCAAGTAAGACACAGCGGCAGGTCCAGCACATCCTCATCGGTGAATATAATGTGTCACAATAAGCAAATACTGCGGGACAGGCAAAATAGCATTCACTTACAGGGTTCTGACAGAACTAAGGGAGCTACTGCCAGGTGAGCACACAGCACAGGGCCAGGCATCCTGTGAGTGCTCAAAAGAGAGAGGGTCTTAGGATCATTAATAGCCACTAGTATGTCCTATACCCAGGGAACATATAATGCCTGTAACTACTTAATAGTATCTCTCCGGATAGCTCCATTCCTCTCCAGGAACCTGATTCACCCCAGCAACCAAACTTGTTCTGCCATTACACATACCTAGGAAACACCACTCAAGTGTCACAAACACAACTACCACTGTTACATTCAGTCACAACAGTGGCCACACATCTCCCTACTACAGGGGTATGCCTGCTACATACTCTGGGGCTTTGGCAGGGAAACCACCCCCAATCTCTCACCAGGTGCAACTCAACCAGTATATAGCTATTGGCCCCATTTCCTGTCACTCTCACAAAGTTGTAGAACACAAAGAACTCCCCTGCCCTCCACCAAGCAGTGATCCACTCAGTTACACAGGGTCCCAGAGCTCTTACATAAGTTCCTTAAGGACCATCCTTAATCAATCCCTTTCTCCATTCCTCCATTTCCCCATACAGAAACTGAAACATCAGTTCCAGAGCCCTCGGAAAAGCCCTCTCTATTCCAAATCCAAAGCAGGAAACAGGGCTGGCCACTGATCTCAGCAATTTCAGCCCCCATTCCCAGCAGTGCATGTGTGTGGGAGCAGGGCCAAGATCTGTCATTCCTTCAACACACCCTTATAGGCCACTCCTGTGGTTCCAGTACAGGGCCAGCTGGGCTATAGCCCTAACTTCCTCCAGTGAAAGCCTGGGCCCTCCCAGGGGCTTTCAAGAATCCCTTGCAGCCAGGGAGCTCCCCCTAAAGGTTCTACCCAGAAAGGCTCCCAACATTTCCTCCGGAGTTTTTCCTAGCTGTGTGACCTTGGCTAATTCCCCAACCTCTCTGTGCTAGGATCCCAAGTTCTGTCTGCAGACTTCAATAACCCCGTGACCCCCAAATCCCGTGTGTGTAAAAGCACATATACATGCATATATGCTCTTGTGTGTTTGTGTGCACATACTCTTTAGGAAGAGAGCTGTAGGACTATTAGGTAGCCTGACCTAGGAGGTGGGAAAGCATGGATCCTGGGCTATGTGCAATGCTACAATCACCCCTCACCCTCCTCCTTCAGGTAGGGCTATGAAACAGCTGGCAGAGATCTGGCCTCCTTTCACAGGACTTCCCATTCCCAGGTGGCTGGAGGGGCCCATACATTCCACCCCAAGTCCCTGGGTGTAGAGGGAAAAACCTCTGGCTTGTATAGGAATCTAGGAAAGATGTCCCATTGTCCATCCATACCCCTCCTTGAGAACCCATAAGGACCCCTTCAACTTGATAAGGCCATTTTCCACCAAGCATTGCCTAAGGGCCAGGCTGGAAGCCAACTGCCCATTTTCTAGATGAGAAAACGAAGATAAGGAGAGAAAAATTAGTTGCCCAAGAATATACAACTGAAAAGTCACAGCCTATGGTTCAAACACAGATTTGACTCCCGTTTCTCAAAGGCTACACAGCTTAGGCTCACACCCATATGCATAAACACTAAGGAATGTCCATGCTCACAATTCTCTCACAAGTTCATACACACATGGGCAGCCCCTTCCTGCACATATTCACACACACAAGCAGACCTACACTCTCCCACGCCTGGGGCCTGTCAGCCACATTCTCCATGACTCCCTCCCTTCTAACAGGGACAGGGGCAGGCAGGGAGTCCACATTCCCAGGTTTCCACCCTGACCCTGAGCCCCCGCCTTCCCCACTCAGAGCACACATTCCTCCTGCTGCAGCCAGATAACCAACCCCAGGGGGAGGCCTGGGGGAGAGCAAGGCATTCTGGGGGCCAGGCCCTACTCTGGGTTGCCTAAGTCCAGCTCTATTGCCTAGGTCTGGCCTGGCAGGAAATCAGCTTTCCTTGCAGGCCTACCCCCCCCCCCCCCCCCCAGGATAGACCCAAGGCTTCTGTCCTTATTTTCCAGAAAGGGCCCTCAGGGGTCTCCCAATTCCTTCTCTGAATGCAAAATTCCTTACATAGTTAGGAACTAGAACAGGACCTGAGGAGCCATAAAGACTCCTCTCTACCCCCACTCTTACAATAGGTCTCTCAGTAGGTGAAAACCTGGGTTCCAGGCACCAACAACCCCTAGGCAGTTTCCCCATCTGGGGATAGTGGTGGTTAATTCTCCCAACTCTGCCTGGGGTGTAGCCACTTGGAGGTTCAGCAATTCTGGAGATATTTGCATATCCAGATGGCCAAGACTGGAATTTCAGAGAATTCCCCAAGAAGAGGCAGCTGGCTTCCGGGCAGTGGCCCTGGAGGCTCACAGCTGTTGGAATCAGAAGACTGGGGAGCCTGGAGCCCCAAAACACAGAGAAATGAAAAAGGACAAGGGAAGACAAGAGCCCTATCACCAGCCCCCAGCTCTGTTCCTCCTGTCTCCAGGCCTCCATCCCTCAGGGTATGAAAAACTCTGTCCTAGTTGCCCAGGTAAGTGGGCAGTCAAATGAACCTGGACTGCTTGGCCGGACTGACAGGGACTGCCTGCCTCTGGTGAAAGCCAACAGTGGGCACCAGGCAGAGAGCTGCCAAAAAATATGAGATCTCCTTATTCACATGAAGTGACTGACAAGCCTTTGCCCCCATGCAACCCGTAGCCAGGTGGGCAAAGACCATGGCTAAGACCCTACTAACCTCTCTACAACCCAGGGATATGGCTATCATACCAATGGGAAGGAGAGAGGGGAGCTGGTAGCTTGACACTTCTGGCAGGCATTGGGCCATCCAGTTCTGCATAAACTGTGAACAAAGCCAAGCCCAAAGAGGCCTCCCCATCCAACAAAAGCCCCTCTCAGGTTCTGCGCAAGCAGATTTACTGACCACCCACCTCTCGGTTGTTACAGCCATGGGTTACCACTGCCCTCTGCTGGCCACTCAAGCACTAGCATCCACTCAAATAGCTCACTCCTTACCAAAGCAAATGCATCTTAGTCACCTCCTCCATCTGTGGGCACAGAAATTTAAACCCATCCAACTGTCACCTAAAGTTAGAGGGTGGCAGGTGGGCAGGACAAACAGGGACAGTGTGTCAGAAAGGAATCCTGCCCACCTCCACAAAAATCTACATCCTAAACTTCAAAAGAAGTGCCCTTTCTATCAACTAAGAGGTTGAACCCACCATCATAGAAACAGCACCTGCCCCATAACCTGTTACAATGCACCAGAACCTCTCCTCACCCCTTCTCCAATGTCCTCTTCTTGTTTCCTCCAAAAGAGGACCAGGATGAGATGGCCTGGAGCCATACTTCCAGAAAAGCTCAATTTCTCTGGCAAGTCTGAGAAACCCTTGGTTCCCTGTGTCACAGGGGAACAGGTGACTGGAAATCCTGGATGCCCTCTTTAACCAGGCTAGGTCCTGGTAACTCTTAATGCAACACCCTGCCAGCAGCCACACCTTTCAAAGATAGCAGCAAAACTGACTGGGAAACTGCCCAGAAGGACCTAACTCCTTATTTATTGTATAATTACAATATTATACTCCTTTGTATTATTCCTTATTTAGCTGGGGGAAGCTCCAGCCACCCCTGTAGTCAAGTAGATGACCTAGTTTTTGCCAACTACCTCAAGCATTGCATGTCTCTCTCACCCATGAGATGATGTTGATTCTGAAGCTCAAATGTCAGATTGTATTTGGGAGCTGTTTCTAGAAACCTCCAAGTAAGGGAGCCCAAGGAGGAGTTTTGAAGTGTCTAAAGTTAATTTTACTTCTGATGGAAAACTTAAAAGCTGAGAAAGCACAATGTGTGTGTGTGTTGGGGGGGTAGATAGTTGATCCTATGGTCAGGAAAACTAAACCCTTCCTACTCACTGTCATTCACTAAAGGCCCTACAATTTAGATCTGGGGAATACCTTTTAAGAATCAAGATTTTTAAGTATTTAGGAAGATGTTAAAATAGGATTAATAAGTTGCTCAAAGCAAGGAGAGAGGTGCCTGAGAAAAATGGTAGCTATTTCCCCTAATACCCTTAGAAGTTGGAAGAGGAGCAGAGCATATTCTAATCAATGCTGGCGCTGCTCTTCCGCTGAACAGCAGTCACTGGCAGCTTACTTCAGGCACCCAGGATCCCCAGCCCTGGAAATGGTCATTCTACCATTAACAACTTACTCAGGAGGTTAAAAACAAATAAATCCACTCAATTAAAAACTATTAAGCAGCTCTCTTGGTGCCAAGATATTCACACAGTTCTACATGTGTTAAGAGGCAGATTATACTCTGCCTCTCATCAGACGCAGCTCTCTACAAGTAATTTAAAGATGAAAAGTGACCACTTGTCACAAAAAAATGTTTTAATTCCGACTCAAACAGCCCAGGAGCAGTCACTGAGAAAGGCCAAAGCTGGCTGGCAATCATGTTATACACTGAGCCACTGAGGCCCAAGGCTTTAAGAGTTTAGAGCTTTCCCACTGGTATCAAATAAGGTAAAAAATATGGCCACAATGAATATTAAACATGACAAAGTGATCCTACAGCTAGTCCCAGGAACTGGCCCATCCTAGGAACTGGCCATCACAGGAACTGGCCTGGAAACATTCAGAGAAGCCTGAATACCAACTGTTTAGCAGCTGGAGCTTTTAAGGCTTCTAAGGCAGGTTTCTGTGGGGCAGAGAACTCAAAGCCACTCTCATCTAAGTGCATGCACAACATAAGGTAAAATTAAATAGGAAAAAGGCTCCAGAAGCACCTCAAAGGAAATTTATTTCCTCTCCTTGGACATATATGAACATATATTTGGGAAGCTTATTACCTTCAGTTATTTTCTATTAAAAATCTGCTTTCTCCTGTATAACCTCACACCCATCAAAATAGCCCATCACTTGAAATGAAGTGTTTCACAAAGAGAATCAAAAGGAGATGGGTCCTTAACGCTAGTGAAAATTTTCTGCAGGGTAATAAGGATGGTTATTCCTGAGTAGGAAGGAAGGAAAGATATGGTCATGATTCAGAAGACCCAGGAATTAAAGTTCTTCTATTAAAGCCATTAGATCTTAGGGAGTATCATACAGCAGACTGAGAAAAAAGCCAGTTTCACCTTAATTGCAGACACGGGACAGTTTATAGGCATTCCAACTGTAATATGGAAATAATTCATTTCTCTACCTAAGGCTCAAACTAACCTGTTGAGGCAAAAGGACTCACAAAGTGGAAAACTGTAGACACTAGAAGCGGGAAAGGAATGCCTCTATTGCTAGGTCAGGGCAGAGGACACGGTCCCTTCACTCTGACCACTACCATTATCCTCTCTACACACCTCCGTGCCATTCCCTAATCCAGGAACCCTCCTTCCAAGTCTATGTACTATCCAAAGTATAGAAACCAGCAGGACAATGCTACCTTTAACCACTGGCCAATAACAAAGCATGCAAGTATCTGAAATCATATAACTAAAAGGGACTGCTCCAGCTCTAATTTGTCCAAGCACTCCATATTAAGAATTAAGCAGCAAAACAAAAGGAATCCATACACTTGATATTCCAATACTGACGTACCTGATAACCAATGCCTCACCAAGATCATCAAGGTTACTGCAAATGAGCTTTCATACGTGATAAAGCCAGAGGCATTCCTGCAAAAAAGCAACGTGATTCTAGATGAGAACCCCTCCAGGTTAACACACTTTTCTTCATGAGTGGAGAATGCGGCCTCCCTCACCAACTTTGTTCTGGCCAAAGGATATGCATGCAGACTGGACCAAATATGCTCTATATCCAGATAAGCCAAACCAAACTGCATTCAAGGGCCTAATGTTATTTATGACCATTCAAACCCTTTCATTTGGCACCTATACACCACTATGATGGCTTTTATTTAGCATTTAAAAATACTTCAGAGCACTCCTGTGAAAGTATCTACATTACGACCTAATCAATGGTAACGTGCTGGCTGCTCTCTAAGATGACAAAGAGTGGGCTTTCAGGATCTGTGCAACTGACCTACAGTCACCAGTCTAGTTACTTGCAAGTCCAAAACTGATGAATTCCCACCTGCCCATGATACTGAGACTACAGGGTAATTTTAGGTTAGAACTCAATTCTAACTCCTTTCTCCACACGTGTGAACAGTCAAACCTTTTTTGCAAGGTCAAGAATGGTAGAAATTCTAGGACACAGCCAATAGCAAAGCAGCAGTTTAAGAGGTTTCAGGTTATACCACACCTTAATTCCGAGATGAAGGGATAGTTACACTGAGAGATCAGACAAGTTAAACAAGTTTAAAACCAAAAGCAGTGGACATTTATTCCTTAATTTTTGTGCAAGAGTGTAAAGATGCATTTGAAAGAACCTGATGACTAGAGACCATGAGCCACGGCCTTCAGGCTGGCCTGGTTTACACAATTAGATTAGGAGAAGGAGGGAAAAAAAGGTAACTTGCCTAGTTCACATGTACGATGTTTCTGGCAAACACAGTTGTTTACAAGTTTCAAACTACAGTTTACTAGAGTCAAGGGAAGACTTCAAAAAGCCACATACAGTACAATTTATAATTGGATGAACATCCTGCAATGTCAGTGCAAAGTAATTATGTAGACTCTCCAATACAAGATTGTGCTCATGTTTCCCAGGTTTGGTCAGTGTTGCTCTTTAAACAATCACAATCACAGAAGCTTAACTTACCAAATAGCAATGCCTTTGTTTTATGTCCTATGTACCAAGGGAATGTTACAATGTGAAATGCAGCTTAGTTTCATTAATAAAGCAGATTTATTAGTTTAACAGTCATGTTCCTGGAATACTGCACATGTAAGTTTCATGGAAATGCTTTTAAGCTTATGCCCTTATCTTGTTCAGTAAAATTACTTTCAAGATATCCTTTTGACTATGTAAACTGGAATTGTTTCATGATTTTGAAATGTAACCAGTATAAATGAAAACATTTTAGGAGTGGGGGGGAGAACCCACCACTAATCTCTGCTAGACAAAGTTCTTAAAATCAAAAAGCCTAGTCACACAAAATTATATGTAATGACTGTAGTAATCAGTTTATTACACAGATTAATCATTCTTGAACGTACAAGCTCCAGAGGAGCAATTGGGTCTTTAAATATACACAAGTATTTCCATCAAATGAATTTTCACCCTTACATCCAGATAGACCTAAGCAGTTAAAAACATAAGAAAAATAAGAGCTATTAGCTATGTATTAACTGAGAAACCACATACAAACCAAAGAATGTGGAAGAGAGAAAGGGGCTGAAAGGACAAAGGTTGAAGGGTGTGGAGATGCAAAAGATGTGGGACCAAAGCCCATCACACTTTATGTACTAATAGCTCCAATCCATTTAAATGTTGACCAGTTAAACTTAGACCTTAAAATACAGGATGTGGGTTGAGTTTAACCTGGTTGGTCATAACTTTCACCTAAGACGTAGGTCCTTCCGAAAAACATGAATACAGAAACAGCTTCGTGTTCTTCGCCTTGCTTTTCATAACTGTTCTGAGTTTAAAAGGATTCCACTTAAAAACAATCTCCTACAGGTCAGTGGAGCTTTTCTTCCCCATCCAAGCACACACCATACCCACCACCCCTCACCTTTCCGTTATCCAAATTTAAGTCAGTAAGGAAAACTTTTAGTCTCACACCTAGGTTACGCCTGGAGAACTGGCTTGTCACACACACACTTCTCTGCTAGGAGGCAATGTTGGTACAGAAGTACAGTATTTCTAGTTTGTTGTTCCAAGTATGTACAACACGCAGCACTGCTGTATCAGGTAAACATGTGCACAGGGGAAGATGAGGCGTGGGCTCATAGAAAGCAGTCAAATGGAAATCAAAAGGACTTTCTCTTTCAGAGTTCCCCTATCTTTATTTGTAGAGGTTATCCAATAATTTCTTTAATTACATCGCATACTTCTGAGTCCATTCCCGAGCTATTCTGTTGTACCTGTACACACAAAAAGAAGCTTGGCTTAACACAGGTGAGGAGTCAGTCAAAAAGCAACAGATTTCATTCATTATGCTATATGAAACTTGAGGGGAATAACCAGTACTATCAAGCAAAGCCTTATTTATTTATTTGAGTGAGAGAGAGTGTGAGCCTGTGTATGTGTTGGTGGGTGGAGGAAGCATGGGGAAAGGGACAAGTAAACTCCATGCTGAGGGCAGAGTCTGATGCAGGGTTTGATCCATGACCCTGAGATCATGACCTGAGCTGAAATCCAGAGTGGGGTGCTTAACTGATTAAGTGACCCAGGTGCCCCTCTTTCTAAATTTTGAATAAGCATTTATTCAGTGATGGAGGGAAAAGGCTTTAAAACTTTAAACCATGTCCCATAAATGCTACTAATAGAGCATTCTGATTAAATCTTAGCATTTGCTGTTATACCTTTATTCTATATTTGAATGACCTATTTCTAAGAAAGATCTTCAGTCACTGATTCATTTACTCTGAGTTCTCTAAACTACATAATTCCACATTATATGGTTCTTGACTAAATTGACATAATACTTTCCTCTCTATCAATAAAACCAGTTCTGGCAGAACTTAACAATTTTGTTGCTAAATGAATGGGTTTATTACTACAGAAGAACATTCTAGTAGTAAAATAAGAAGGACAAAAGACTCTATAGTTCTTTAAAAAGGGATTCAGGAAAGTTCAATGAATATTACCGCTATAATGACGTGGGAAATCCCTTTTGGAAGGCATTCATGCCCACCCAGATATTGGACAAAATGGTTCTCTAATCAAAAAAATTTGTGTGGGACATCTGGCCGGCTCAGTTGGCAGAGCACGCGACTCTTAATCTCAGGGTTGTTGAGTTCAAGCCCCACACTGGGTGTAGAGATTACTTTAAAATTTTTTTAAGGGGTGTCTGGGTGGGTCAGTCGGTTAAGTGTCTGCCTTCAGCTCAGGACATGACCCCGGAGTCCCAGGATTTAGCCCCACATCATGCTTCCTGCTCAGTGGGGAGTCTGCTTCTCCCCCTGCCTCTCATCCCACTCCTGCAAACTCTCTCTCTCTCTTTCCCTAATAAATAAAATATTTAAAAAAATTTTTTTTGAGGGCGCCTGGGTGGCTCAGTGGGTTAAAGCCTCTGCCTTCGGCTCAGGTCATGATCCCAGAGTCCTGGGATCGAGCCCCACATCAGGCTCTCTGCTCCACAGGGAGCCTGCTTCCTCCTCTCTCTCTGCCTGCCTCTCTGCCTACTTGTGGTTTCTCTCTGTCAAATAAATAAAATATTTAAAAAAAAAAATTTTTTTTTGAATCTTAAAAAAAGGGGCCCCTGGGTGGCTCAGTCACTAAGCATCTGCCTTCAGCTCAGGTCATGATCCCAGAGTCCTGGGATCGAGCCCCGCATCAGGCTCCCTGCTTGGTGGGAAGCCTGCTTCACCCTCTCCCACTACCCCCTGCTTGTATTCCCTCTCTTGTTGTCTCTGTCAAATAAATAAATAAAAACTTAAAAAAAAAAATTTGTGAATGTATATGCAAATAGGAAAAAGCATGATGTAATTTTATTCTGAATGCAGCCAGAAATACTAACTATGGATACTATTCAGAGCTAAACACATACAAAACTAAACTAAGAACCAATTGCTGTTACAATCCCCCATTCTTGGTGTAGCTCCATTTAAAATTGAAATATACTATCTAGGGGTGCGCCTATTAGGTTAAAGCCTCTGCCTTCAGCTCGCTCTCTGCTCAGTAGGAAGCCTGCTTCCTCTTCTCTCTCTGCCTGTCTCTCTGCCTACTTGTGATCTCTGTCAAATAAATAAATAAAATCTTAAAAAAAAAAAACTATCTAGGGGTGCTTGGTTGGCTCAGTCAGAAGAGCATGTGGCTCTTGATCTCGAGGTTGTGAATTCAAGCCCTTGTGAATTCAAGTAATTGGGTATAGCAATTACTTAAATAAATAAAAACTTAAAAAAAGTAAAAATAATAAAAAAATAAAAATATACTATCTATAAACCCCTCTAATCCAACAGAATTCAATGAATTCTTCATCATATATATATATATTTTTTTTTTAAAGATTTTATTTATTTATTTGACAGAGAGAGATCACAAGCAGACAGAGAGGCAGGCAGAGAGAGAGAGAGGGAAGCAGGCTCGCTGCTGAGCAGAGAGCCCGATGCGGGACTCGATCCCAGGACCCTGAGATCATGACCTGAGCCGAAGGCAGCGGCCCAACCCACTGAGCCACCCAGGCGCCCCATATATATATATATTTTAAGATTTTATTTATTTATTTGATAGAGAGATGGAGAGTGAGAGCAGGAACACAAGCAGGGGGAGTGGGAGAGGGAAAACGGCCTTCCGCTGAGCAAGAAGTCCGATGTGGGGCTCGATCCCAGGACCCTAGGATCATGACCTGAGCTGAAGGCAGACGCTAAATGACTAAGCCACCCAGGCACTCCTTTAACCCTTTTTATTTTAGCTTTAGAAAATCATCCACTCTCTCCCACCTATTTCCTTTGATAGTTTTTTTTTTTTGTTTTTTGTTTTTTTAAAGATTTTATTTATTTGACAGAGACAGAGATCACAAGTAGACAAGAGAGGCAAGCAGAGAGAGAGGGAGAAACAGAATCCCCAGAGCCTGATGTGGGGTTTGATCCCAGGACCCCAAGATCATGGCCTGAGCTGAAGGCAGAGGCTTAACCCACTGAGCCACCCAGGCATCCTCCTCCTACAGTCCTAAAGATTGATATACAAAATTGAAAAATTAGAACACTTTCAGTTACTATCTTTTTCAATATCCTGACCACTCCCTCAATAATTCATAGTACAATTCTAAAATATGTAAATTCTACATTGTTGTTTATTTTTATTTTTTAAGATTTTAATTTATTTGACAGAGAGAGACATAGTGAGAGAGGGAACACAAGCAGAGGGAGTGGGAGAGGGAGAAGGCGGCTTCCCGCCGAGCAGGGAGCCTGATGCGGGGCTCGATCCCAGGACCGAGATCATGACCTGAGCCAAAGGCAGATGCTTAATGACTGAGCCACCCAGGCACCCCATCTACATTGTTTTTAAAGGAAATCTGGGGCTTTCATGTCTTGTTGCATTCACTCCCTTTCTTTTTAGATTATGCCAAATGGCAGAAAATCAATTCCCATTAATTTACAAACACCTACCAAAGACAGATGGGCTCTTGATACAAAATGCTTTAATGTCAAAAGCCAAGCAGAAATAGTGCTCTTAGAAAATACACTATAGAGTCTTTCTTGACAGTGGCAGTCATTTGAAACAATTATAAATAAGATTGGCATCCTCAACTTACAATGCCGTCTGATGCAAACACTCTTCTTTCTATCCCCAGGTGAGTATATCAGAACTTCATTTTAAATATCTGACCCATATTCAGCCCTGAGTTAAGATCTGAGACACAAACACCTGCATCCTACCATAAGTACTTTCTGGCCATACTTACTTTTCTCTATCTGTTTTGTAGATCCGAGCAATCTCAGGCACTAAAGGGTCATCTGGATTGGGATCACACAACAGAGAACAGATGGACAAGAGTACTGTAATGGGGGGAAAAAAGGTATAAATTAGTAGAGAATAAAAGGGTTGAAAGAAACGTGAAATGCCAACACATGAGAAAATTCTAAGAACCTATTGATATTGCAGTGCATAGTAGATTTGTGAGCTCTACCTAACTTGGTAGCTAAAATAATCAAGAAAAATTGATGGAAGATTTCTCTTGAACCCCTAAGGATACTGGCCCAGGCTGATGAAGTGACTTGCACGATGTCCCTGGTTAGTGAGTAATTAGAGTGGAATTAGAGTTCAGGTCTTTCAAATTCTAGACCAACAATACTTTTCATAGGCCATAAAATTCAATTTTTAGAAACCCATGTTCAGAGATAAATGGTTCTCAAATTTCCAAAGACAACCACACTACTGAATGCCCTTGGAACTGACAACCATGAAATCCAACAATCACTATTTTCTCAATGACAGGTACTACATTCAGATGCAATAGATTTATTTCATTTTTAGTTGAAAACAATTTAGTCAAAAAACATAAAGATCAGTATTTGCCCCCAAATGGGGCTGGCCACACTTACTATGCAGGATACAACATACCAAGATCTCAAATTCTTTTCAATTATACTTTAGAATCTCAATTAAGCCATTTCCTCAGTGACAACCTCGAACACGATACACAAATCTCAATAGTACAATTGCCTCTGTTCAAATTTGTTATAAACTTATGTATTCCTTATTGAGTGCAAAGAGGAGGCGGCCAAGGCAACTAATTACATTAAATTCAGGGGCCTCTGACATACTGAAATAAATTCTAATTCTTCTATTCTTTTTTTTTTTTTAAAGATTTTATTTATTTATTTGACAGACAGAGGTCACAAGTAGGCAGAGAGGCAGGAAGAGAGAGAGGAGGAGGAAGCAGGCTTCCTGCTGAGCAGAGAGCCCGATTCTGGGCTTGATCCCAGGACCCTGAGACCATGACCTGAGCCAAAGGCAGAGGCTTAACCCACTGAGCCACCCAGGCGCCCCTAATTCTTCTATTTTCATACAACACAACTCAGCTGTCTTATTTCTCTCTAATATTCTGCAGCAGGAGGCAATGATTCTGAGCCCACTTTACCCCCAAAACATCAAATGTACCAGGAAAAGAACGTTTTCATTTTCCTATCAAACCTATTCTATAAGACATCAAAGCCTTCTGAGAGTTGAAGAAAAAGTTCACATGCCCCTAATCATTCAATTTTTTAACAAAAAAGCTATTTCCTTGCCTTAACAGTATATGGAAAATAAAAAACATGAGGAAAGATGTTTTCTGACTCTTCATTCCTGCTGCCCACAATTCTGGCAGATGGCATGCCCAAAACATCTTCTCTTTCCATTGTCAGGTATATCACCTGATGGCCTCTTCAAGCACAGAACATTCTAACAGCAATAAGGAAAGATTTCATGTATTTCCTGGAAATGACAACAGGAAGTTACAGATTTCTGAATGTTCATGAAATTACTGACTACAGAAAGAAGAAACTTATCCAGTCCATCAAACTGGCAAGAAGAGTTCAACTGAATCTTCTATTATTCTAAGAAGGCAACCTTAAAAAAAAATTGTTTAAAAGAGATAATTTTTCTAACTTTCTTTCCAGGAATGAAAGGTTGAGTGGTGGTTATCTGATCTGTAAAAGGATTCTTACTCTACCACTCAGGAACCTTTAATTCATTTAAAAAAAGAAATGATTTTGTTTTATAAAGTACTATATCTTCTTTCCGTATAAAGAGAATTATTCCTATTTCTATAACCTGCAGAGACACTTCACTGAAGTGGCTAAATTTTTACCTACACATACATTTTTCATCATTTTTACTAGTGTCATAATCCATTGTCACTTCCAATTCTAAAAACATATAATCAAGTGGCTTTATACACTTAATTGCTTCCTTTAAGTTTTCCGTGTATTTAGATCCCTAACATATACATTCAAAGTGGAAAGAATTTCAGGTCAAAGCTACTGCCCTCAAAAAAGGAATAATCATTATCACATATAGGATTCAGGCCTTTCACAGAAATGCTTGCCTGTACATTCAATTTACAAAGAGAAGTCATTAAAACACTAAACTTATGTACACTGATATAATCAAATTCAACAAAATGGAACTGCAATTATTCTTAAAGATAGCTTTCCAGATAGAACATAAATCAAATAAACTAAGAGCCCTTATGATTCAGAGTAACTGAAAAATCAACACTAGACACACAAGGGGGGAGGAAAAAATGTTCAGTAACAATTTCAGTCACTAGACCCTCTTACTATATACACACACACAATATTCCACCTCTCTTGGTCCCTTACTAGATTTCTATCTCAACACACACACACACACACACATTATTCCACCTCTCTTGGTCCCTTACTAGATTTCTATCTCAACACACACACACTATTCCACCTCTCTTGGTCCCTTACTAGATTTCTATCTCAACACACACACACACACACACACACACACACACACTATTCCACCTCTCTTGGTACACACACACACACACACACACACACACTCTTACCACATTTATAACATCAAAGTTAACATGACAAATATCCAATACTTTTTACAACAGTGCCTTAACCTAGTTATTTCAGTGCTTACAAGAAACCAACTAACTGTGCATTTTGTTTTTTTAGATTACAATAATGATGAATTAGTCAGAATCATCATCCCTAGTTTACAGATGAACAAAATGAGGAATAGAAAAGCTGATTTGTCTCAAGTCTCATTCAGTAAGAGGTAAAGCTGAGATGTAAATACAGGCAGTTGGATACAGAATTTTTTTTTTAATATAGAATTTATTTATTTATGAGAGTGAGAGAGAGAGGGAGGGAGAAAACAGAAGGAGAGTGACAGGAGAAGCAGACTCCCTGATGAGCAGAGAGGCTGATGTAGGGCTCGATCCCAGGACCTTAAGATCATGACCCAAGCTGAAGGCAGATGCTTAACGGACTGAGCCACTCAGGCACCCCCAGAATCTTTGCTTTGTTGTTGTTGTTTTTTTAAAGAGTTTATGTATTTATTTGACAGAGAGAGAGATCACAAGTAGGCAGAGAGGCAGGCAGAGAGAAAGGGAGGAAGCAGGCTCCCTGCTGAGCAGAGAGCCCAGATGTGGGGCTCAATCCCAGGACCCTGGGATCACGACCTGACCTGAAGGCAGAGGCTTTAACCCACTGAGTCACCCAGGTGCCCCAGAATCTTTGTTCTTTACCACAAACTATGCTGCCCCTTATCTAAAGCTATACATTAAACATAAAAATATAACTTAGGATAAAAAAATTTTCATACAGCAAATTTCATCACCCAAATTATTTCTTTTAACTATTTAACATACTTTTCTATATAAATTAATCTATATAATACATATAAATTTAGCTCTTCTGTTTTCAAACATAGTATTTTTTCAACATTTGAATTTATTTCTTTTTCTTTTTTTTTTTTTAAGATTTTATTTATTTATTTGACAGAGAGAAATCACAAGAGAGGCAGGCAGAGAGAGAGGAAGGGAAGCAGGCTCTCCGCTGAGCAGAGAGCCCAATGTGGGACTCGATTCCAGGACCCTGAGATCATGACCTGAGCTGAAAGCAGCGGCTTAACCCACTGAGCCACCCAGGCGCCCCGAATTGATTTCTTTCCATACTGTTGGACCTGTAATTTCTAATTTGCATAAATAACATTGTCACAAATGTATTTCCATACAAAACCTTTTCTTTTTTTCACATTTGATTTATTTATTTGAGAGAGAAAGCACCCGTACAAGTGGGGTGGGGGAAGGGAGAAGGAGAATTAGACTCCCCATGGAGCAGGGAGCCCAACACAGGCGAGACACAACACTTTTTTTAGTATTTGAGGCTGTCTTCTTAGTATAAATGAATGAAACTAGAATTACTGGATCAAAGGGAAGTATTAATTAAATCTTTAATCTTCAAATACATACTGACAGGGCTATACAAGTCAATACTTCTATCTGTAGTATGTAAGCAACCATTTCAATGTACTTCACCAGTACTTGGTTTTCTTTTTATAAGATCTTTGTTATTTAAAAAGGTGAAAAATGGGAACTTAATTTTCATTTCTTTGATTATTTTGCTCCTTTCTGTTCATTCATCTCTTAGGATATTTTTCTCTTATTGATTTTTATATATGTTCTTCCTATTTTAAACGTATTACTGTATGGCCACTTACTATCCTGTGTAGTAAGTGTGGCCATTATCTCATATGCAGCTTCTTGTATCCGTATTCTGACTTTTTTTTAAAGATTTTATTTGTTTATTTGACACAGAGAGAGAGAGATCACAAGTAGGCAGAGAGACAGGCACAGAGAGGAGGGGAGCAGGCTTCCTGCTTAGCAGAGAGCCTGATGCGGGGCTCGATCTCAGGACCCTGAGATCGTGATCTGAGCCAAAGGCAGAGGCTTAACCCACTGAGCCACCCAGGTGCCCCTGTATTTTAACAACTTTTAACCCACTTTGATTTCATTTGGATATGATGTTGAGGGGCTGTATAATTTCTAATCAGCATATAAATCAGTTCACCGACACAAGAAAATCCCCAACCTACTCATGTAATTAGGCTTTATTCAGAACTACTGGATATTTCATCACAAAACTAGTAACTAATTTTTAATACACATCTCTAAGCACACAGCACTATATACCACAAAGATTAAGACAATCAAATAAAAATTTTTTACTAAACTGGTCATCTTAGATAATGAATCTGTTTCTGATAGAAACCTCAAGACAAGAGGTTTCTTACAGAGTCTGAATATGAATTTACCTATACCTTGTCCTTCAAGAACCTTCTGTATCTTTACCACAAGCATTCCTCTGTAAGGTCTGTTATTTCCTCTTCTGGAACAGTATCTACCCTTACCATTTACGGATCTCAAGGTTGGAAGAGGCTTTAATATCTTCTACTTTAACTTTTCTCTAGAAGAAATTCATACCAAGTAGCCATTTTCCAACCGATGCCCGAATGCCATAATGGACAGAGCTGTCAAGACACCAGAGGATACCTATGTCTGAAAATGCAATTCCCTCCAGTGGTCTCAAGGTCTATCAAAAATAACAGGGGCCACTACCTCCTCTTAAAAGGAATATGAATAATCATTTCAAAAAATAAATAACCTTTAAAAGACAAAAAACAGGGACACTTCAGTGGCTCAGTCGGTTGAGCGTCCGCCTGCCGATTTTGGCTCAGGTCATGATCTCAGGGTTTTAAGATCAAGCCCTGTGTCGGACTCCATGCTCATCGCAAAATCTGGCTGAGAGTCTCTCTCTCTCTCTGCCTCTCTCCTTCTGCCCCTCCCCCGGATTGCGCACACTCTAATAAATAAATCTCTAAAAATAAGTAAGTAAAAAATAAAAGACATAAACACTGCTGCTTTATCTTAGTATCAGATACCCATTCCATTACCTTTTGAAATAGTTAGTGCTGGAGACCACTGTGACCGGAGGATATCCAGACAAATGCTGCCATTACTGTTAATATTTGGATGATAAATTCTTGTTGTAAATGCAACCTACAGAAAAAAGGAAACCTTTTTGTAAACTGGTTTATTAATCATAGAAAGCACATAAAAAAACAAGTGCCATACCACAATTACCTTAGGTGGCTTGAAGGGGTAATCTGTTGGGAAATGAATTGTCAAGAAAAATACTCCACCCTGATAGGGACTGTCATTCTGTTGATAACAAGAAAAGTGGGATTAAAATGAGTGTATCATATGAACATTTATTCTGAAATCAATCTGAATACTTACTGGCCCCATTATTGTAGCTTGCCAATGGAACACTGAAAAAGAACAAAAAATCACCATGAAGCAGTATCTCCAATGTACCTATACCATAATGACTTATCATTCCCTATCTAACCCCACTTCGTTTATAAGCAATATGGTAAGTCCTGGACAAGATGAGGAATCTCAGTCAAGACTGAGTCTGAAGAGAGAAAAGAAAATGACTAGTATGGTCTAGAACACTGATAAGGTACTCAATGAGAAAGTATTTGGGCTAAAACATCTTGAAAATTTGTATCAGGGAGACAAAAGGCCCAAGTTTTCACTTATCAACAGGCATTTCTTACCTCTAAGGGTAAAAAGAACCAAAAGATTCAATTCTTTTTAACTTGTTACGTCATTTCCCCAACACATTAATATATAATATACTCCCTTTTTTTTTTTTTTAAGATTTTATTTATTTGACAGACAGAGATCACAAGTAGGCAGAGAGGCAGGCAGAGAGAGAAGAGGAAGCAGGCTCCCTGCTAAGCAGAGAGCCCGATGCGGGGCTTGATCCCAGAACCCTGGGATCATGACCCGTGCCAAAGGCAGAGGCTTTAACCCACTCAACCACCCACGCGCCCCTATAATATACTCCTTTTACAATACCGGTATGGCACAGGACTGTAAAGCCAAAGTAGGTAACACTCAAATTAGGAAAGACTCGTTTTTTATAGCAAGAAAAAACCCTCTGAGAGCATTCATGGCTAGAATTACTAGTCCCTCACTAACATATGAAAGATCAATAATTGTATCTTTTTATTTTTTATTTTTTTTTAAAAGATTTTATTTATTTATTTGACAGAGAGAGAGAGAGAGAGCACAAGTAGGCAGAGAGGCAGGCAGAGAGAGAGGAGGAAGCAGGCTCCCTGCGGAGCAGAGAGCCCGATGCGGGGCCCGATCCCAGGACCTTGAGATCATGACCTGAGCCGAAGGCAGCGGCTCAATCCACTGAGCCACCCAGGCACCCCTATCTTTTTATTTTTTAAAAAAGGTTTTATTTATTTGACACAGAGAGAGAGATCACAAGTAGGCAGAGAAAGAGGGGGAAGCAGGTTCCCTGCTAAGCAGAGAGCCCGATGTGGGGCTTGATCCCAGGACCCTGAGATCACAACCTGAGCTGAAGGCAGAGCTCTAACCCACTGAGTCACCCAGGCGTTCCAATTATATCTCTTTTTAAAATGATCTAGAATCTACACCAACAAAGCAGAGTAAGACAAACTAAACTAAAAACACATCAAGATGGAATTTAATTAACAAAAGCATCTGAAGACATACAATTAAAGTCTTAGTTGAGTATTCTGCTACATAGGTCAAATATAAGAATTACCTTCTGGAATCACTGACTTAGGTTCCCTGTGGAAGTATAAAAAAGGGAAGAAGGTAGTGGGAGAATATCTAATCCTGACTCAAATTCTAATGGTTTGGTAAATAGTTCAATAATCACTACAGGGACACCTGCGTGGTTCAGTTAAATGTCTGCTTTTGGCCTGGGTCATGATCCCCAGGGTCCTGGGACGGAGTCCCACATCTGGCTCCTTGCTCAGCATGGAGTCTGCTTCTCCCTGCTTGTGCTCTCTCTCTCTCTGACAAATAACTAACTCTTAAAAAAAAAAAAAAAAAGAAAGGAAAGAAAAAGATCACTACAGATTATGGGGTGCCTGAGAGTAGCTCAGTTGGTTAAGCGTCTGCCTTCAGTTCAGATCTCAGGGTCCTGGGATCAAGCCCCAGTTGTGCTCTCAGCTCAGTGGGAAGTCTGCTTCTCCCTCTCCCTCCGCGGCTCTCCCTACTCATAATCTCCCTGTTCGTGATTTCCTGCTTGTGCTCTCTCAAATAAATACAATCTTTTAAATTAAAAAAAAAAAAATTATTATAGATTAAAAAAAAAAATCACTACAGGTTCCAAGTAGAAAGAACTCTCTAGAAATAGTTAACTGGGCAAAATATGTGGCCATAAGCGTAAAATATTGTTGTATTTTATATGAACATCTATATTTCAAACACTTTTCATTTAAAGATCAATCTTGAATTACAAAGTTTTGATAGTTCCCAAACCAGCAAAAACAAACAAAAACTCCCACTGCCACCCTAGTGTGACGATGAAAACCAAATTACAGAAACTAAAAGCTACAACCTATTTTATGAGAGTTTAAATGTGAACCTCACAGCTCAATAAATACTCTTTAGGATACTCAAAGATGAAACTTTAAGGCTAAAAGAGAACAAGAATATCTGTCATAGTTTGAGACATAATCTCAAGAGAACTACATCTAAATTCAGTACAGATCTCCAGAGAGTCAGATTCACCAAGACTTCAAAACAAAAGAAAATGAAACAGATTGTATGACCAATAAATCTTTGATTTACTATTCCTTTCAGGGCCTATACTTCCTCCTGCTTACCAGATCTTCAAAGAAAAATGGGGAAAAATGTAATGGTACATTAAAATCTGGATATTTAAAAATAAAGCACTGTATTATTAATAAATTCAGTATTAAATATATATTATCTTCTTTATTTATTTTTAAAGTAATCTCTACATCCAACATGGAGCTCAAACTCACAACCCTAAGGATCAACAGTCGCATACTTTTCTATGTAAGCCAGCCAGGTGCCCCTATATTATTTTAAATATAAGGGGTACTGGGGTGGCTCAGTTAGTTAAGCGACTACCTTCAGTTCAGGTCATGATCCTGGAGTCCTGGGATTAAGTCCCACATCGGGCTCCCTACTCAGCAGGGAGTCTGCTTCTCCCTCTGACCCTCTCCCCTCTTATGCTCTCTTTCTCTTAAGTAAATAAATAAAATCTTTAAAAATATATATATAAAATAAGGACTACCTTCTTACACTAAATATCAATAACATGGTGCTGAAGGATTTGAGAGCTAGAAGGGTCAAAAGGAGCTCAGAAAGGTCAGAAAACTGTGACCAACAGTTTCTCTTTTCTGAAGATTAAGTTCAGCCTTCTTACTAATATTTAGCTACCCAATTACACTCTGCTTTATCCTTAGATAATTTATCAGAAGACTTAATAAAGACTTTTTGACAGCCATTTATCTCAACTGTTCTCAAACACTCCCTAAAGTTTTCATTATTGTATCAGCAAAGACTCCTAGATGACCAACTGTAAGGAAGTTATTCTGCCCCTAAGGAGGAGATTTTCCTTATTCTCTTAGAAGGTAGGTATTACTGACAGTTTAGTAGTAGGTGAGTCAAGACAGCTGAATAGGAAGGCTAAGAGTTAAAGGAGAACTATTATTTTTTAAACAGCTGTAGAGAGATAATCCATATACCATATAATTCACCCACTGAAAGTGCATAATTCAGTGGTGTTCAGTACATTCACAGAGTTGGGCAACCATCACCAAAATTAATTTTAGAAATTTTCATCACCCCCAAAGGAAACCCCGTACCTGTATGCAGTTACTCCACATTCCCCCAAATCTCTAGTTCTATGCAACCATTATCTATTTTCTGTCTCTATGAATTTATTCTGGAAATTTCATATAAATGGAACCATACAATATGTGGCTTTTTATATCTGGCTTCTCTCACTGGGCATGTTTTCAAAGCTCATCAATGTTGTAGTATATATTTGTACTCCCCTTTTTTTATTGACATATAATATTCCACTGTATGGATATACATTCTATTTATCCCTTCATCAGCTGGTGGGCATTTGGATTATTTCCACATTTTGGCTATTACAGCTGCTGCTTCTACGAACATTAATGCACAAGTTTTTGCATGGACATGTTTTTATTTTTCTTGGATAAATAGTTACCAATGAACTCATTGGGTAATATGATAACTATGTTTAACTTTTTGAGAAACTCTTATGTTTAACTATTTGAGAAACCTCTGAATTGGTTGTACCATTTTACATTACTATCAGCAATGTATGAAGGTTCCAATTTCTCCACAACCTCATCAACACTTAGAATTATCTGACTTCCTGATTTTAGCCATCATAGAAGGAATAAAGTGCTATTCCATCACAGATGTGATTTGCATTTCCCTGATGACTAATGATACCGAGCATCTTTTCCATGTGCTTGTTGGCCAATTGCACATCCTCTTTAGCAGATCCTTTGCTTATTAAAAACAATAATGGGTTATTTATCTTTATATTGTTGAGTTACAGAGTTTTTTAAAATATATCTTGAATAAATTTCCTTATCAGAAATATGACTTGCACAAATTTTCTCTCATCCTGTTGTCTCTTTACTTTCTTGATGATTTCATTTGCAGCACCTAAATTAGACTTCATTAAAATGTAAAATTTACCTATTTTTTCTTTTAATTGCTTATGCTTTGGGGGAGTTCTTTATAACTCTCAAGGACAGCAACTCTTCTATCTGAGAAAGGAATGTGATAATACCTACGATGTGAAGTAAAGGCAAATTATTCAGGACACTGAAGAAAACTTCAAAAATGAATTCTATGCCCCAGACTTCAAATGCTTTTAAATGAAAGATCAGCCACTCTCAACTTTGAAGAATTTACTGGAAATAAAACCACTTTTCAACTGAAAGACCACAATGATACAGGTGGACTGTATGATACCATACACAACAAAACTAAAATCAGAAAACTTGAGGATGAAGGGCACCTGGGTGGCTCAATCCGTTAAGCATCTGCCTTCAGCTCAGGTCATGATCTCAGGGCCCAGAGATGGAGCCCTGAATTGGGCTCTCTGCCTAGTGGGGAGTCAGTTTCTCCCTCTTCTGCCCCTCCTGCTCACGTGTTCGTGTTCTCTCTCTCTCTCTCTCAAATGAATAAAATCTCTACTTTTAAAATTTTGTTTAAAGATTTTACTTATTTACTTGACAGAGAGACAGAGAGAGAGAAAGAAAGAGCATATGCAGGGGAAGCAGGAGAGGGAGAAGCAGGCTCCCTGCTGTGCAGGGAGCTGGATGTGGGGCTTGATCCCAGCATCCCAGGACCAGGACTGGAGCTGAAGTCAGATGTTTAACTGACTGAGCCATCCAGGTGTCCCAAATAAAATCTTTTTTTTTTTTTTTTTTTTTTTTTTAAAGAGTTTATTTATTCATTTGACAGAGGGAGAGAGATCACAAGCAGGCAGAGTGGGGGAAGCAGGTTCCCCGCCAAGCTGAGAGCCGGATGCAGGGCTTGATCCCAGCACCCTGAGATCATGACCTGAGCTGAAGGCAGAGGCTTAACCTACTGAGCCACTCAGGTGCCCCCCAAATAAAATCTTTAAAAAAAAAGGGGGGGGGGAGAAAAAAGAAAGCTTGAGAATGAGCCCAAAACCACCATGCGCCTCTCTCACTAGATTCTTCTCTAAAATACTTTATAATTTCTACTCCATTCAACTAAAAGAGCTACTGTGAGGCTTAAATGAGATAATGCATGTTTGATTACTTGGCCTATCTTGTTTGTATCAAACACTATAGTTACTCATACTGGACAAATGTGAATAATGTAAATGGGATTTTTCATACCTGTACTTAGCTTTATAATTTATCAATCTGTTTTACATTTAAGCAATCTCTGTAAAAGGTCCTTGTTTTAATTTTTAAAAATTTTTATTTAAATTCAATTTGGTTAACATATAGTGTGTTTATTACAGTTTCAGGGGTAGAATTTAGTGATTCATCAGTTGCATATAACACCCTGGGGTCATTACATCAAGTGCCTTCCTTAATGCCCATCACCCAGTTACCCCATTTTCCCCCACCCACCAAACTCCCCTCTAGCAATCCTCAGTTTGTTTCCTATAGTTAAGAGTCTCTTATGGTTTGCCTCCCTGTTTTTAATCTTACTTTTCCTTCCTTTCCCCTTGCTTTGATTCTTAAGTTTAGCAAACCAAAACCAACATTCTTAAGCAAAAATAGGAAAAATGTAAAACACAAGCTAATATAACGTCTTTATTGTCTTACTGTATATACTTCTCTGACAAAATTGTTTCCAAGTATGTTCTTTTTTCCTATTCGCTAAATATTACTTTTCTTGTGAATTAGTTTTGTGTCATAAAGCACAGTCTCGTTCAAGTATATTCCTTTTAAAAAAGGCTAGAAGATGGTATAAGGGGAAAAACTGCTGAGACAAAGTGAAACAAAAGGAAAATTATTATCCAACATGTGTGATAAGGCCTAATAAATCATTTTATATAGGATTAAACAGAGAACCTAGACATTAGAAATAAACAAACTACCTGTCTTCATAAGCATGAACTAGTGGAAGGATAAACACCACACACACACACACACAAACACACACACCAATATCCCTTATCATCCTAAGTATTATTTTACTTAAAGAACAATAGCTTGTTGTAAGTAAAACCTCAAATATTTGACCCCAGGAAAATATCCAGAAGGCTTGAAGGATATGTAGGAAGGAGTTGGAAGAACTACATAGACAACATCTGGCAGAAAATGTTCAAAAGGTTCAAAATTAATACTACAGAAGAAGATAGGATATACACAGAACTGCACCTTTCATGGATAAGTAAGGGTAAACACTGCCTCTTTGTACAGCATAATTGTTTTTTCACAAAAAATATAATCTTAATAGAGACATATTCATCAGTCCCAGCGTTCCCCAGAGGCAGATGGTTATGTAGTTTTACTCCACCATTCCTTTTAAATACTTACTATCATCTCCAACAGGACCTGCTGAACACTGTGCTGGGGGGTCCCGTGCCAGGTCATTCAATTCCTCAAGAAAATAGAAAGAAAAGAAATTATTCAACATAAATATAACTTTAACCAATTAATAAAATTTTCACTCATACCAATATTGTCTATCCCAGTGCTAAAGTTTTTAAAGGAAAACTCCTCCAAAATCAGAGAAGGATGGCTTTGTGAATCTTGAGGTTAAAGTGTATTTTGGATTCTTCTTCTTCTCCACTCCCTCCCCTTTTTTAAACAGAGGGAGGGGGTAGGAAGAGAGAGAGAAACTTAAGCAGGCTCCACACTCAGCACCGAGCCTGACGCTAAAATTGACTGAGCCACCCAGGTGCCCCAGTATTTTGAATTCTTGAATGCAAATATATGTTTAAAAACTGGATTATTTTTGCTTAGTTCAGAGTTTAAAAACTATAAGGAAAACGAACATGTATTATATACTAAAGAGTTATAAAAATGGTTTTAGGGGTGCCTGGGTGGCTCAGTGGGTTAAGTCTCTGCCTTCGGCTCTGGTCACGATCTCAGGGTCCTGGGATGGGGCCCAGCATCAGGCTCTCTGCTCAGCAGGGAGCCTCCTCCACCTCCCTCATGCCTGCCTCTCTGCCTACTTGTAATCTCTGTCTGTCAAATAAATGAATAAAATCTTTTAAAAAAATGTTTTAAGGAAATGGTTTTAAAGTAAAAACTTTACTAGTTTTCAAAAAAGAAGTTGAATTTCAAGGCCAATTTTTGAACCAGAGAACTATTAGGTTACTCTTAAGACAAGTTCTTGAAGTCATCAATATTTCAAATAATAGGAGACCACCTGACAAGATGTTGTTTTCAGCTGATATGGACTGCAAGGGTTCCAAAGGTAGCTGAAAAAACTTAAAAAGGGATGTACTGAAAAGGCTGGATATATTAAAAAGGCTGAAGTAATAAAGCCCACCACAAAATTTTGTAATCAGAGACAGATCTGCCCATACTAATGCTTTATAACCAGATGCCGGCTTCTTAGCTATTTTAACGTTTAGAGCCCACAAACTTACTGGATGAGAATCCTGAAAAAAACCACAAGGCAGGAAATCATATTCTATTCCTTTCCCTCTTGGCTTGGTATTGGAGGTTAAAAACAAGGGCTAGTTTTAGACTATGATTTTTTAAAAAGATTTTATTTATTTATTTGACAGAGAGAGAAAGCACAAGCAGGAGGGAAGAGTAGAGGGAAAAGCAGACTCCCCACCAAGCAGGAGCCTGATGCGGAACTCAGTCCCAGGACCCTGGGACGGTGATCTGAGCCAAAGGCAGATGCTTAACTGACTGAGCCACTCAAGCACCCTGGATTATGTTTTTAATTAAAAAAATTTTTTTTAAAGTAATTTCTACATCCAACATGGGGCTCAAACTCATGACTCTGAGATCAAGAGTTGCATGCTCAACCAACTGAGCCAGCCAGGTACCCCAGTATTATATTTTTAAATGACAAAAGTAAAAACAGTAAAATCTAGTATTTTAAATGTACGATAAAAAGTATCTAGAGCCCACAGGACACCTGGGAGGCTCAGTCTGTTAAACGTCTGGCTCTTGATTTCAGCTCAGGTCATGATCTCGGGGTTGTGAGACTGAGCCCTGAACTCCATCTGGGTGTGGAGCTTAAGATTCTCTTTCTTCCTCTGCCCCTTACCATGCCCCTCTCCCTGTAAAACAGCAACAATAACAACTTATAATAAAGCACTATTCAGAACCCAGAAATAAACTCATGCTTATGTGGTCAATTAATCTACAACAAAGGAGGCAAGGATATACAATGAAGAAAAGACAGTCTCCTCAATAAATAGAAAACTTAGCTACATGCAAAAGAATGAAATAGGACAACTTTCTTACACTATACACAAAAATAAACTCAAAATGGATTAAGGACTTAAAAGATTAAGACCTGAAACCCAAAACTCCTAAAAGAAAACATAGGCAGTATACTCGCGGCCATCTGTCTTAGAAATATTTTTTGGATCTATATCCTCAGGCAACGGCAACAAGAGCAAAAATAAACAATTGGGACTATGTCAAACTTTAAAAAAGGCAACCTTTTTGAATGGGAGAAGATACTTGCAAATGACTTATCTGGTAAGTATTAATACCCAAAATACATGAAGAATTCATATAACTCAACATCAAAAAACGCCAGTATGATTTAAAAAGGGCAGAGGACCTGAATAGGCATTTTCCCAAAAAAAGATATAAAAATGGCCAAGAGGCACATGATAAGATGCTCAACATCACTAATCATGATGGAAACGCAAATCAAAACCACAATGAGCTAACACCTCACACTTATCAGAATGGCTAATATCAAAGAGACAAGACAGGGGCTCCTGGGTGGCTCAGTCCATGAAGCGTCTGCCTTCAGCTCAGGTCATGGTCCCAGCACCTGAGACTGAGCCCCGCAGAGGGTGCCCTGCTCAGTGGGGAGTCTGCTTCTCCTTCTCCCTCTGCCTCTGAGTGCTTGCGCATTCTCTAAAAATTAATTCTTAAAAACAAAACAAAATAAAACAAAAGACATAAGTGCTGGTGAGGATGAAGAGAAAAGGGAACCGTTGTGCACTGCTGCAAGGAATGTAAATTGATGCAGCCACTAAGAAAAGCATAAAGGTTCCTCAAAAAATTAAAAATAGAAATATCAGAGCGCCTGGGTGGCTCAGTGGGTTGGGGCCTCTGCCTTCGGCTCAGGTCATGATCCCAGGGTCCTGGGATGGAGCCCCACATCGGGCTCTCTGCTCAGCAGGGAGCCTGCTTCCTCCTCTCTCTCTCTGCCTGCCTCTCTGCCTACTTGTGATCTCTGTCTGTCAAATAAATAAATAAAATCTTAAAAAAAAAAAAAAGAAATATCATACAATCCAGCAATTTCAATTTTGGGTATTTACTCAAAGAAAACGAAAACACTAACTGGACATGATATATGCTCCCCTGATGTTTACTACAGCATTATTCACAACAGCGAAGTTACAGAAACAAAGTATCCATCAACAGAAGAATGGCTAATGATGATGTGATACACACACACACAAAGAATTATTATTCAGCCACAAAAAGTAATGGAATCTTGTCATTTGTAACATGGATGGACCTTGACGGTATTATGCTACTTGAAATAAGTCGGACAGAGAAAGACAAATACTGTACAATTTCACTTATATGTGGAATCTAAAAATCAAAACAGATGAAGAAACAAAACACAGAAACAGACTCATAAATATAGGGAATAAACCTGAAGCTGTAAGAGGAGGGTGTTGGGGAGGTGAACAAAATAGGTGAAGGTGATTAGAAGGTAGAAACTTCCAGTTATAAAATAGATAAATCACCTGGATGTGAAGTACAACATAGGGAATATAGTCAATAATACTGTAATAACTTTGTGTGGGGTCAAATGATAACCACACTTATGGTGAGTGTTTCATAATGCATTTAAATGTCAAATCACTATGCTCTACCCCTGAAACTAATATAATACTGTGTGTCAACTATACTTCAATTAAAAAAAAAAAAAACCTATTTAGAATCTTATTAATGAGTTCTAGAAAGATATGATTTAACAGTCCAAGTATTATACAGTTTTTAATTTACACCACACAGTTATTTCTATAAGTCCCTTCCTCTGAGTTAATTTAACCAGTCATTTTGGTACATCAGTTATTCTGTAGTATCCTACCTGCAAGCCTGGAAAACAAAGCATAGACTACAGATATAAAGTTCTGTATTTTTCTTTTTTTAATTAAAGTTCTGTATTTTTTTAAAGTTTATTTATATTTTCCTTACCCATCTCAAGAAAAATAATAACTGGGGCACCTGGCTGGCTCAGTAAGAAGAGCAAGCAACTCTGAATCTTGGGGTTGTGAGTTTGAGCCCCAAGGTGGGGGGAGAGATTACTTAAAAAAAGAAAAAACATTCTACAGTTCCCAGTCCCAAATGTTGCTTCTAATACAGGTCAGTATAACTAAGAACACTTGCTTGATTTAAAACATAAAAGCCACCTATTTTTAATTAATTTTTTAAAAGATTTTATTTATTTATTTGACAGACAGATCACAAGTAGGCAGAGAGGGAGGCAAAGAGAGAGAAGAGGAAGCAGGCTTCCTGCTGAGCAGAGAGCCCCATGTGGGGCTTGATCCCAGGACCCTGGAATCATGACCCGAGCCGAAGGCAGAGGCTTTAACCCACTGAGCCACCCAGGCGCCCCTAATTAATTTTTTTTAAACTAATCTCTACACCTAACATGGGGCTCAAACTCACAACCCCGAGATCAAGAGTTGCATGTTTCTTCTGACAGAACAGCCAGGTACCCCAAGAGTTATCTATTTTTTTTTTAAGATTTTATTTATTTGTGAGAGAGAAAGAGAGAGAGAAAGTGTGAGAGCAGCAGGCAGACAGAGAAGCAGGCTCCCTGCAGAGCATGGAGCTCAACGAGGGACTCAAACCCAGAACCCTATATCATGACCTGAGCTGAAGGCAGCCACTTAATCAACTGAACCACCCAGGTGTCCCAGTTATCTTTTTTTTTTTTTTTTTAACAGATTTTATTTATTCATTTGATACAGAGAGAGAGAGAGCGAGTGCTCGCACACAAGCGGGGCAGTGGCAGAGGGAGAGGGAGAAGCAGACTCCCCACTGAGCAGGGAGCCCGACGTGGGGCTTGATTCTAGTACCCTGGGATCATAACCTGAGCCAAAGGCAGCTGCTTAACCGACTGAGACAACCAGGTTCCCCTATCTTTTTATTTTATTATTTTTAAAAAGATTTTTATTTATTTATTTCACACAGAGAGAGAGACAGTAAGAGAGGGAGAACAAACAGGTGGAGTGAAGATAGGGAGTAGCAGGCTTCCTGCTGAGGAGGGAGCCCAATGCAGGGCTCAGGCCCAGGACCCTAGGATCATGACCTGAGCCAAAAGGTAGACACTTAACAACTGAGCCACCCAGGTGCCCCTATTTTATTTTAAATTTAGTAATAAGTTGTTATTAAAATAAAACAAGAACAAAACAAGTTTTTCTGAAGTCCTACATGTGCATTAAATGGAATTTTTTTGTGCTTTAATATTTTGCTCTCAAATTAAGTCATCTTTTTCCATCTTGAAGGGCAGCAAGGTTTAACATCAAGAGTTAAGATTTATCTAAGTTGAATGTAAGAGCCATCAGTCTGTTTGATGAGCCAGTATGATATAATTAATTTTAAAAACCTCACCCAAACTTATGCTAATAGACATTTAACACCTTCATTCAACACTTCCTTGGTTCAAGGCACTGATATGGATGAATCTCAAAAGCATAATGCTAAGCGAAAGAAATCAGATATAAAAATACTACATTTTATATTATTCTGATATGACATTTTAGAAAAGGCAAACTTACAGTGACAACAAGCAGATCAATAGCTCCAGGGGGGCTGGAGGGAGATGGAGGGGACTAACTAGAAAGGGAAATAAGGAAAACCTGGGGGGTGATGGAAATGTTCTATATGGTAATTTTGGCAGAGACTGCGTAACTGTATATGTTTATCAAAACTCAAATATACTTTATACTTGAAATTGATGAATTTTATTGTATATAATTGTATATAATATATAACTCAAAGTTGTTTTTTTTTTTAAGCATCCACCTATCTTTCTTTTTTTGTCTTTTTAAATATTTTATTTTAAAAAAAGTAATCTCTACATCCAACATCAGGTCCCAAGATCAAGAATCCCATGCTCTACCGATTGAACCAGCCAGGCCCTACTCTATCCATCTTTCTATATGCACAAAACCTTCTAAGAATACACAAGAAATTAGTTAACAGTACAGTTGACTCTTGAACAGCCTGGGGGTTAGGAGCACCAACCCCTGCACACAGCAGAAAATACGCATTTAACTTTTGACTTCCCCCAAAACTTAATTATGTACTTGCCTTCAGGAAGGAGAGCCTGCTTTAGAGGTGAGAATGGGAACTCTATGTATTTCCTTTATACTTTTAAATTGTGTAACAAGTGTATTTATTGCCTATTTGAAACAGAAATTATGAGTTTTGACTATAAATCTGAATTAGAATAAAACAGCTATTAAAAGTTGTAACCATCTAGAGGGTAATCAAATAGTGAAAACCCAGTTAGACTGAATAAATATAGAAGCTACACAATTTGATGTCTTTGCATCAAGATGTAACTGAAATTGAATCTTAAAGTTTAATAAAGGCACTGATGTAGACAGATCACTTACTCTGGCAGAAGAAATACCCTAATATATCAGACAGCTTTTTGTTTAACATTTGACTTTATATCTATACATTAATTTCTTTGACTTCTTATTCTAAAAGAAGCAGCATTTGGGGCGCCTGGGTGGCTCAGTGGGTTAAGCCTCTGCCTTCAGCTCAGGTCATGATCTCAGGGTCCTGGGATGGAGCCCAGAATGGGGCTCTCTGCTCAGCAGGAAGCCTGCTTCCTCTCCTCTCTCTGCCTGCCTCCCTGGCTACTTGTGATCTCTGTCTGTCAAATAAAATCTTTAAAAAAAAAAAACAAACACTGGGTGTTGTGCAAAAACAAAGAATACTGTTATGCTGAAAAAAAAAATAAATTAAAAAAAAAAAAAGAAGAAGAAGAAGAAGAGCAGTATTCAAGGATGCCTGGGTGGCTCGGTCAGTTGGGGGACTGCCTTCGGCTCGGGTTGTGATCCCAGGGTCCTAGGATTGCATCCCGCCACTGGGGTCCTTGCTAAGCGGGGAGCCTGCTCCCCCCTCTGCCTCTGCCTGCCACTCTGCCTGCTTGTGCACTCTCTCTCTGACAAATAAATAAATAAAAATCTTTAAAAAAAAAAAAAGGAAGAAATGGTATTCAGATTAATCTTGTATATCAAACAGCAAATTATACATTACTGGGAATGAGAGTGGGGCTAAGACAAAACAAAAAAATCAAGGAATCAAAAAAATCAAGGAATCTATTTTTTTTATTTATATGTCAGGGAGAGAGAGCGAGAGCTCGCTCAGGCAGGCAGAGGCAGAGGGAGAAGCAGGCTCCCTGTGAGCAAGGAGCCCAATGTGGGACTCGATCCCAGGACACTGGGATCATGACCGGAGCCGAAGGCAGCCGCTTAACTGACTGAGCCACTCAAGGGTCCCAAGAAAACTTCCTCTTCTCCCTCATCAGAGGACTCAGGCATTCAATTCGTGTATTTATTTCTGTTTGAGGGAACTCCACCCTCACCCCAGCGTGGGGCTCGAGCTCGTGGCCCCGGGATCCAGCACGAGATGCTCAAGTGACTGAGCCATCCAGGCGCCCCTTCAAGGAATCTATTTACTGAAAAACTTCTCTGTAGAAAGAACAACAGAGAAATAAAGCATATATTTAAAAATTGAGGAAGAAGAGGGAAGAGGAAACTGAAAGTTAAGGTAGAATACTCATTTTTTTTTTTTTAAAGTAAGCTCCATATCCAATGTGGGGCCTGAACTCATGATCCTGAGATTGAGTCGCATGCTCCACTAACTGAGCAAGCCAGGCGCCCCAAGAATACTTCAGTTCCAAAAACATTTTATATCTCACTTTCCTTGAAATCTAAAAAAATAGTAAAGACTTGTTTATTTTAGAGAGGTGGGGAGAGGCAGGGGAGAGGAAAAGAGAGTCCTAAGCAGACTCTGCACAGCATGGAGCCCAAGATGGGGCTCAATCTCATGACCCTGAGATTATGACCAGAACCGGAACCTAGAGTTGGATACTTGACTCTGTCATCCAGGTACCCCTTGAAATCTAAAAAATATTAAAATAAAGGTCTTATTATGGGAGTAAACTATAGATTTCACTGTACAGTTCTCAACTTAAAAAAATTATTTGATGCTATATTCTCCCCTTATTTCTAGGTATATAGCAGAACTAGTATTTTTAAAGATCAAAGGTCATAAACAATTTTGATTCTCTACAACCCTCCTAAGTGTTCATCTTAGTTCAAACAGCCTTATAACCTTATACCAATTAATTTATTTTAAAGTTTAATTCTCTATGGATTTTAAAAAACATTTTTATGTATTTTCTTATCTGAGACAGAGAAGGAGAGAGACAGAACACCTGTGCGTGTAGGAGCAGGGGGGATGAGTAGAGGGAGACAGAGAAGCAGACTCTCCACTGAGTGGGGAAGCCAGACCCTCGGCGCAGACTCTCCACTGAGTGGGGAAGCCAGACCCTCGGCTCAAATTCCAGGACTCTGAGACCATGACCAGAGCCAACGTTAAACGCTTGACCAAGTGAGCCACCCAGGAACTCTTCTATGGATTTTAAAATACATTTCCTAATACTATCATTTTTGGCTCAGGAATATGATTTCCAATGAAGAGATATACAGGAATAACAACAGTGCCTTACATTATTCCTGAAGAATATCTATTTTCCAGAGGATTTAAGATGAATCACTATTAAATAAAACCAGAACACTAAAACATCTGAAAGCCTCAGATATTTCTGCATTATAGCACTATACAAGAAAGGAACTTTCTTTTTTTTTTTTAAAGATTTTATTTATTTGACAGAGAGAGATCACAAGTAGGCAGAGAGGCAGGCAGAGAGAGAGAGAGGGAAGCAGGCTCCCTGCTGAGCAGAGAGCCCGATGCGGAACTCCATCCCAGGACTCCGAGATCATGACCTGAGCCGAAGGCAGCGGCTTAAACCACTGAGCCACCGAGACGCCCAGAAAGGAACTTTCTTAACTCGAGGGGATGGGGTCCTGGCAAGGGGTATGTAGATTTTCCTTTCACTTCTTTTTTTCTCTTTTTTATTTTATTTTATTTATTTTTTAATTTGACAGAGACACAGCGAGAGAGAGAATACAAGGCAGGGGAAGTGGAAGAGGGAGAAGCAGGCTTCCTGCTGAGCAGGGAGCTGGATGGGGGGGCTCAATCTCAGGAATCCAGAATCATGACCTGAGCCAAAGGCAGATGCTTAACGGCTAAGCCACCCAGGCTCCCCTCTCTCTTTTAAAAATATTTTATTTATTTGTCAAAGAGAAAGAGACAGAGTGTGCACAAGCAGAGGAAGCGGCAGGCGGAGGGAGCTGCTGAGCAAGGAGCCTGATACAGGACTTGATCCCAGGACCTTGGAATCATGACCTGAGCAAAAAGATAGACATTTAAACGACTGAGGCAAGCAGGCATCACTTCTTTCACTTTCAAGTAATCAAGTCAGGCTATTAGTTGGTTAAAATTAATGCTTCTATTAGTTTTTTTTCTTTTTCATTTTTTTTTTATTTTTAAGATTTTATTTATTTATCTGACAGAGGCAGAGAGGCAGGCAGAGAGAGGGGGGAAGCAGGCTCCCTGCTGAGCAGAGAGCCGGATGGATGCGGGGCTCAATCCCAGGACCCTGGGACCATGACCTGAGCCGCAGGCAGAGGCTTTAACCCACTGAGCCTCCCAGGCGCCCCTCCATTAGTTATTTTTAAATAACCCTTCCCCAAATCTTAATAATTATGAAACAAAATACAGATGGCACGAAAACAGGGATGTGTTTCACCATTTTGGTCCTTAACCTGTGGCATAAGGTGAAAGGAACAAGATGGGAAAAGGAAAGGTTACAGTTAATTTCATAGAAAAATGGCTCCAAAGTCAAATTTTAATAGTTCTGAATGTTGTTAGACAAATCAAAGATCTCTAGTAGTGATAATCAGAATAAGAGATGGCTGAGATGGTCGAGTGTCTGCATTCAACTCAGGTGATAATCTCCATGTTCTGGGATCAGGTCCCAGGTCAGGCTCCTAGTTTAGCACAGAGTCTGTTTCTCCCTCCCCAACTCTCCCCACCCCCGTCATGGAAGCACGTGTACTCTCATTCTCAAGTGAATCAATAAAATCTTAAAAAAAAAAAAAAAGAGAAGAGAAGATTGAAAGATTACGATTCATAAAATTATAATTTCAAAGTCAGAAGAGATCACCCAGACTAATACCCAATTTTAGAAAAAAACAAGATAGACAGTATCTACCCCAAGGAAAATGTATCAGTAATTAGGAGAGTAAGGAAGTGATGTTCTATAATATCATGCTTCTTTAGTTTGGATCTAAAATGTTAGATATGTGTAAGTTAAAATGCCTGAGAATTTCTGTGTTCCCCAGGAAATTAAGCTGAAGCTCCTTTAAGATGATTGCACTGCCAAGAAGGAACAGCTAGACCAGTTCTCAAAAATGAGGTCTTGGCACAGCAGGAGCATCACAAGAAAACTTGGTTCCCCAACCTACTGAATCAGAAACTCTGGAGTGTATGCTAATAATATGTATTTCAACCAGTGCTCACCACTCCCAGAAATTATGATGCACACTAAATCTTGATTACCTTTTTGTTTCACAAATTAAGCAAAGAGACAGAGAGCAATGCTAGAAAACTCAGTATCAGCAAGACTGGAAGGAAGAGGAAGGTAAAGGGCAAAATGGTAGCACAAAATGAAGAAATCAAGAAAGGGATGAAGCTTAGATAGATAAGGTGTGTTCCACATTTTCAGGATACATTGAAGAGAAACGGTCATCACTATAGCTCTACATTCTCTTTGTGTCACTCCTGTCATACTAGTGTTGCAACAGAAATGTTAACTTAATTTTTACTATCTACTTTTATGTCCAGCATAAGAGTTGAAGCTAATATTTCAAAACAATTAGCAATAACTAGCACTCACATGCTCTCGTTCTCTTTCAAATAAATCTTTTTCTTAATCAGAGAGATAGAAAGCGAGCACAAAAGGAGAACTGGCAGGTAGAGGGAGACGCAGACTCCCTGAGGAACAAGGAGCCAGATGCAGGACTCAATTCCAGGACTTTAGGATCCTGACCTGAGCTGAAGGCAGCCCCCCCTTTTCTTAAAGATTTTATTTATTTATTTATTTATTTATTTATCTATTTGACAGAAGGAGAGAGATCACAAGCAGGCAGAGCAGCAGGCAGAGAGAGAGGGGGAAGCAGGCTCCCTGCTGAGCAGAGAGCCCCATGCAGGGCTCAATCCCAGGACCTGAGATCATGAACTGAGCCAAAGGCAGAGGTTTAATGCACTGAGCCATGCAGGCGTCCCTAAAGGCAGCCCCTTAACCAGCTGAACCACCCAGGTGTCCCTCAAATAAATAAATCTTTAAAAAAGGGGGGGCGTCACATGCTGAACTGAATGAGCTAATCAGGTACCCTTAAATTTACTCATTTTTAAAACTTGGGAGATATTATTGGGGAACCTGGGTTGCTCAGTCCATTAAACACCAGACTCTTGATTTCGGTTCAGGGTCATGGGATCAAGCCCTGGGTTGGGCTCTGTACTTAGCAGGGAGTCTGCTTGACATTCTCTCTCCCTCTCTCTCTGCTCCACTCCCTGCTCACATTCTCAAATACATAAATCTTTTTTTAAAAAATTGGGAGATATTAACTCATAGTTATCCTAGATAAGTTTAAAAGATAAATATGTAATTTCTGACAATATAAAATTATAAAATCTCAAATTATCTAGTCTGATAGACTTAATTCCCTTGGCACTGTCAAATATTTTCTATTTCTCTGCTATGAACGCTGCCTTCTACTATAAAGACAAATTGATGTGAACATGCAACAATTTCAATCTTTACCTGAACTGAGTATAAGCAGAAGTAGTAACCTTATTCGAGATTAAAGTCTATACCCCTTTAAAAATTTTTTTTCTTTTTTTTCCGCAGAATGAGAGCGCATAAGCAGGGGGAGTGGGAGAGGGAGATGCAGGCTCCCCCATGTGCAGGGAGCCTGACGAGGGGCTCAGATTCCAGGACTCTGGGATCATGACCCAGGCTGAAGGCTGATGCTTAACAGACTGAGCCACCAGGCACCCCAATAGTTCCTTTCTTTAGATGACTGGGATTTATTTCCTATTTTTCACTATCACAATGCTTTGGTAAATATTCTTATTCTTGTACACAGAAATTTTTCTAAGTACTGTTTCAATTTAACTAGAAAGAGTAACACCTCCCACTTTAAACAATGCAATAATGCCTTTTATAATGTATGAGTGTTTAAAATTATTTCCTCAAACCATACACAAGTGTACTGTACTTACTGCTGAACAAAACTTGCAAAGTTGATCAATGTCTAGAGAAGGGGAAACTATTCCTAAAACATGCTTAATTAGGAGACCAAATTATCTGCTGACCTCCAAAAACATGGAGATGAACATGACAGACACTGTCTCCCACTTGAACCTTCATTCACCACCATCTGATAACCCTTCTTCAGGTCCAGATTAGCAGCACATTTCTTGCCCACAATCATTAAATGTGCATTACATCATTAAATGCACTTTCATCACCACCTTCTACTACAGATACTTGGGATATATGTTTCCTAGGTATCACCAGAAAATGTGGTGGTGCTTGAGGGAAACTTCTTTTTAATTATAACTGTCTCATTAACTCTGCAGTTAAAGTTTCAATGACTGAAGTAGAATTTTCTTCTAAATGTCTACATGGATGGCTACTTTCTAAGTTTATAAAAAATTCTAAACGTCTTTCCCTTCAATAATAGGTCTACCAAAAAAATCACATGGAGATTTTTGTACTACAAATACTGGAAACCAACCAACTCATGTATAAGCATATTAATAAAAATAAATTGCTGGAAGAATGTTAACTGTTATTCCATAACTTGTGTATGTTCTTGCTGGTATCAGTAGGGGCTAAAGGCAGAATTCAGGTTTTCTAAGTCTTAACATTCTTTGATGCTTTTTCATTATTCTGAGCTTAGATAACTTTAAGCAAGTCATTCAACCTCTCCAGACCAGAGTTTTACAACTATAACACAAGGAAGTTAAACTGTAACAGAAATTTACAAAGGATGTTTAATTATATGTGTAGGGGTCAAAAAAGTTTGGAAAATTTTATAATCCACATCCTTTTAAGAATAGTCAAGAGTCTAAGGTCATCATCTGATGGCTTAGTCAGTTGAGCAACCTACTTTTTTCAGCTCAGGTCATGATCTTAGTGTCACAAGTTCAAGCCCCATGTCAGGCATAGAGATTACTTACATAAATAAACTTAAGAGTTTCATAAAGGAGAAACTATATGAAATTCTGACAATGTATATAATTAACCCAATCACAAATCTATGATTAGAAACTATTATTTTTTTAAAGACTTTATTTATTTGGCAGAGAAAGACACAGTAAGAGAGGGAACACAAGAAGGTGGAGTGGGAGAGGGAGAAGCAGGCTTCCTGCTGAGCAGGGAGCTGGAAGCATGGCTCCATCCCGGGTCCCTGGGATCATGATCTGAACCAAAGGCAGACACTTAATGACTGAGCCACCCAGGCGCCCCTTTTATTTCATTTTATTTATTTATTTATTTTTAAAAGATTTATTTATTTGACAGAGATCACAAGTAGGCAGAGAGGCAGGCAGAGAGAGAGGAGGAAGCAGGCTCCCCACCGAGCAGAGAGCCCAATGCGGGGCTCCATCCCAGGACCCCGGGATCATGACCTGAGCCTAAGGCAGAGGCTTCAACCCACTGAGCCACTCAGGTGCCCCTATTATTTATTTTTTTAATGTAATCTCTACCCTCAAAGTGAGGCATGAACTCACAACCTTAATATCAAGAGTCACATGCTCCAACAACTGAGCCAGTCAGGTGCCCCTAAAAATTATCTTTAAAGGGCAAGAACTCAGTTTACTTTAACTTGTCTCCACAATAGCACAGTTAAATGGCTTTAAAATACAACACTAAACACTTCCCATTAAGAAAAGCAGTATTCATACACTGGGCCTTTTTTTTTAGGATGAAAAAAAATATATATATAGATATATTTTTTTTAAACTATTCATTTCTTTGAGAGAGACAGAAAAAGCACAAGCAGGAGGAGCAGCAGAGTGAGAGGGAGAAGCAAACACCCTGCTAAGCAGGGAGCCTGACGTGGGGCTCAAACCTGGGACTCCAGAATCATGATCCAAGCTGAAGGCAGAAGCTTAACTGACAGAGCCACCCAGGTACCTCCATTATACATATTTTAAAAGGTTTATTTATTTACTTGAGGGGGGAGGGGCAGATTGAGAAGGGGAGAGAGTCTTAAGCAGACTCAGTGCTGAGGTGAGTGCGGAGCCTGACGTAGGGCTACAACACCCTGAGATCACAACCTGAGCCAAAACTACGAGTAGGACCTTTAACCCACTGTACCATCCAAGCACCCCAGGATGAAAAAATATTTTTTTATTCCCCAGGGACATCCTTTTTTCTCCAAGCAGCTGTATTACTCATTAACTGTACTGTACAAATCTAGTATCATGTATAGTACCACAGAGTAATATTTCATGCTCAATTTTTTATCTGTAACTTTGAAAAGTTAACTTCCATATACCCCTCACCTCTACCCCTTGAATCCTTAATTATAATTTCCTTGAGTCAAAGACAAGACATATCATATTCTTTACTCCATCTTCCAGAGACTGGAATATAAGAGGCACTCAAATGCCTGAATGAATGGATGAATGCCTAGCATAGGACCAAGCAGAATCACTTGCAAATGGGATAAACGAAAGCACAGAAACTTACCAGAGGAAGTCTAGTCTATTTGGTTTAGAAACTGCTAATGTCATGAAGTAGTCCACAGTGATATACAAAATATATTAATTACTGAAGTTGAATGGAACAGGGCTTTTATTTTTATTTATTTATTTATTTATTTTTTTTTTAAAGATTTTATTTATCCATTTGACGGAGAGAGAGATCACAAGCAGGCAGAGAGGCAGGCAGAGAGAGAGGAGGAAGCAGGCCCCCTGTGGAGCAGAGAGCCCGATGCGGGGCCCGATCCCAGGACCCCGAGATCATGACCTGAGCCGAAGGCAGCGGCCTAATCCACCGAGCCACCCAGGCGCCCCGGAACAGGGCTTTTAAAAAAAAATTGTATTTATTTATTTGAAAGAGAGCATGAGGGATGGGGAAAAAGAGGGAGAAAGAGAAGCAGACTCGCCACTGAGCAGGGAGCCGGAAGTGGGGCTTGATCCTAGGACTCTGATAGCATGACCTGAGCCGACACTTAACCAACTCAGCCACCCAGGTGTCCCTGGAACAGGTATTTTTTGGTGAGATTGCATGACACCAAACCACAAGGAGTTTCTTTGAGCACTTTGGCAACAACCATTTAGATGGAAATGTTCTGTTATAATTAAAGACAATATTATTTGTTCATTATTGAAGATCAAGAACTTTCCCTAGACTTTCTATTTTACCTCTATGTACTACCATTTACTCAGTTCAAAACTTGAAAAAAAAATAAATTCAACCAGTCCAAGATCCTAGGAGCTGTCTTGTCTAGAACACTCCACACTCTGTATCCCCCAACTCATGTACCTTTAGGCTTCACTCAAATGTTGCCTTTGGGGAAGTGCTTCTAGGAAATCCACCATTTCCATTCAATCTCTTAAATACTATCATGGAGAAGTGCAACCTGCTTTAATAACTCATCCTACTTCATTTTTATCTGTGTAATTATTTTAATGTTTCTTGATATTAAATGAAAAATAGGGACCTGACCTCCACCTTCTGGCACAATCCCTGGTCCATGGGAAGTGCCCAGTGTCTGTGGAAGAACAGTTACAATTACACAAAGTAACTCTAAGTAGCTGGAGAAAGACAATATGATCTTTCTTTGTAAGATACTTAAAATATATATATATATCTGAAATCATACTGCATATTATAATCAATAGTATGTCAGCTTAACTGGCAGTGTTTTCTTTCTTAGTAGTATATATAATAACGATACATCTTTCAATTGATGGCATCTTAGATTCAATGAAGTAAAACACTTGGAAAAGCAGTAATATTCTCTGATACTGCAGCCACGGGATCCTATACCTAACAAAGTAAAAGTTAGAATTTTGGCAATCAGGGCCAAAGGAGAAAATGACTTAGTAAATGACAAAGTTAGGATAGGGAAAGCACAACTCTTCTAGAAGACTGCTTAGATAATAGGTGGGGGACAAAAATATTAAGGAGGCATACACGGTACCAAAAGCAGAACAGGCCAACAGCTATTCCTTGTTAACAACTCATGGAGCTGGGGTGCAGTGGTGGTTAGGCTGTCAGGGCAGCTTAGACTGTATACAGGGTACCTATCAGTGTTTGAAATTCCTTCTTTTCAGTTACCAAAGCAGAGGTCAATGCTCTTCAAAACTATAGGTTCAAAATGAGGGTGGCAGGTAGCCAAGTAGATGGGAGCTAATACACAGTGGAGCACCTATGCCAAAAGATTCCATTATTCACTAAGCTCCAAAGAAAATACTGAAATATCAGGAAAAGCTCCCTTCCTAGCATTCAGGTAACCAGAATCTTGTACACCCCACCAGCTGATTCCACCTCAACTGACAACTATGTAGCAAACGAGAAACCTAAAGAACTTATTTTGTCAAAGGTCACCACCACACTTTTCCATAACAATAATCATGTACCATAGTCCCACACTACAGAAAATACGGAAATGAACTGATATTAATATAATTACTTTAGTGTATTTCTGTGCTACCACTAGTGGCAGGATAATGGGGATCTCAAAAAAAAGGTAAAAATGACATCTTATGCCCCATTATACTCTGTAAAACTATGCTCCACCCCCTAAAAACTCACATGTACTATTTTTAATAAGAAGCATATGATTAAGTTTTGATTCTGGTATTTTGAAATATATAAAAACTGTTAACCTAGAACTGTAAATCCTTGAAATTTATTTAAAGATTTTATTTATTTGAGAGAGAGTGCGAGAGAACATGAGCAAGGGGGGGAGAGACAGAAGGAGAGGGAGAGGCAGACTCCCCATGGAGCAGGGAGTCACATGCGAGTCTCAATCCCAGGGCTCTGGGATCATGACTTGAGCCAAAGGCAGGGGCCTAACCAACTGAGGCATATGGGCACCCCAAATCTTTGAAACTTAAAAGTAATACTTCTCACAGACTTTACTCTTCAAACCCAAAGAAAAGTCAGTTTCCATTTCTTTTTTTTTTTTTTTTTTTTTTTTAAAGATTTTATTTATTTGACAGATAGAGATCACAAGCAGGGAGAGAGGCAGGCAGAGAGAGAGAGAGAGAGAGAGGAGGAAGCAGGCTCCCCGCCAAGCAGAGAGCCCGATGCGGGACTCGACCCCAGGACCCCGAGACCATGACCCGAGCCGAAGGCAGCAGCCCAAACCACCGAGCCACCCAGGCGCCCCATTTCAAAAGTTCTCCAACACTAACCCAGGGAGTCCAAAATAGTTAATTTGTTTAGTTACATCAGTCTTCCTACAGACTGACAATCTCTGATATAAAATGGTGATCAAAGTCAACTAAACTATTAAATTTTACTATGCTAGAAGATTGGCTACATATTTGCAAAACTGTATCATGTAATGATCAAGACACAGAAAATAACAAATCACTGAAAAAAAAAAAAGCCCAAATGAAGTCTCAAGCCTGGAATTATATTTTAGAACAGTTATTCAAAATACCAACTGACAGGGAAAGATTTCTGCATCTCTATGGAATAGTCCAACCTTCAAAATTAGACACTAGACAGTATTAACAAAAGTGTGAATAGGTACATCCGAAGAAATGTCTTTTCAAAATTACATTTTATGTAAGCTTAGAGATAGGAGCTCTTTGTCCACATTGAAATCACTTGAGATGCCATCTAATCAAGTATCTTCTACACAGTAATAGAAGCATTTATTAGTGTCTTGGGGGAAGATATTACAGAACCATCACAAGAAAAATGAACAGTTTCTGTTTTCCTATGATGAAATTCACACTAGAAGAATTTCCACTTCATCAGCAGCAAGAGCTGGGAAAAGGCCAGACAAAATTTAAGTCTATATATAGTTAGGCTAGGGAAAGATTTGGGACCAGTGAGTATTACCTATTTTTTTTTTGAATATTTTATTTATTTATTTGACAGAGAGAAAGCGATCACAAGTAGGCAGAGAGGCAGACAGAGAGAGAGGAGGAAGCAGGCTCCCTACCGAGCAGAGAGCCGGATGCGGGGCTTGATCCCAGGACTCTGGGATCATGACCCGAGCCGAAGGCAGAGGCTTTAACCCACTGAGCCACCCAGGTGCCCCACCTATTTTATTTTTTATTTATTTTTTAAAAGAATTTCTTGAGAAAGAGAAAGCACAGGTGCTTTCAGGAGGAGGGGCAGAGGGAGAGGGAAAAGCAGACTCTCCACTGAGTAGTGAACCTGACCAGTATCCCAGCATCACTGACCTGAGCCAAAGGCAGCTGCTTCACTAACTAAGTCACCCAGGCACCCATATTACCCGTTTTAAGAACACTTTATACTTCCTGATATTAAGAACAAAGCATAACTCTCATAGGCTCTGTGTGTGTGTGTGTGTGTGTGTTTTCTCATAGGCAGTTTTTGACGTGGCAAATCGGACCAATTAACCTGCAGGGAATGTTTAACCCATATAATCATTACAGAGGTGCTACTTGAGGATTCTGAGAGCATTTTTGAGATTAACAAAGAGGAGGTACTAAGCAGAGCAAGAGTTCTCTGGTATGACAATAGGAAAAGTATGAAAACGTTATGAATCGAGTAAAAAAGGACAGCTAGTCAGCCTCAAGTTTCTTTCTTCTTGTTTTTAAGTTTTTATTTAAATTCTAGTTTGGGGGCACCTGGGTGGCTCAGTGGATTAAGCCGCTGCCTTCGGCTCAGGTCATGATCTCAGGGTCCTGGGATCGAGCCCCACATCGGGCTCTCTGCTCCGCAGGGAGCCTGCTTCCTCCTCTCTCTCTGCCTGCCTCTCTGCCTACTTGTGATCTCTCTCTCTCTGTCAAATAAATGAATAAAATCTTTAAAAAAAAAAAATTAAAAAAAAAATAAATTCTAGTTTGTTGGGGCACTTGGGTGGGTCAGTTGGTTAGGCCTCAGACTCTGGACTCCAGCCTGGATCATCATGTCAGGGTTGTTACACATCAAGCCCTGCAATGGGCTCTGCACTCAGCTGAAGTCTGCTGGAGGTTCTTTCTCTCCCTCTTCCCCTTCTCCCGTGCTCGCCCAATATCTCTCTAAAATAAACAAATAAATCTTAAAAAAACAAAAAACAAAAAACCTAGTTAACATACAGTGTAATATTAGTTTCGGGCGCAGTCTCAAGTTTCTTAATATAAATGTGCTATCAAGACCATGAGTTAGGTGAGAGTTTCAGTAGGAACAAGTCTGGTAGTATGAAATTCTTTCTTCCTGTAACTCAAATTTTATCCAACAATTACCACACAGGCAACCAAGAAGAGAGCACCTCCTTGATCTTTAGGCTTGTAAGGTCTGATAGAAAAAAACTTAAAGAGTACAAGGTGAAAAAACACAAAAGAGCCCAGTAATTACATTTTAACTCTACAAGAAATAGTTTAATTCCAACACATATACAGTTTTTTTAGAACGTAAATGCTTGTTATCTTTTATCTTTTTAAGTCCTTTTTTTTTTTTTTTAAAGATTTTATTTATTTATTTGACAGAGAGAGATCACAAGTAGGCAGAGAGGCAAGCAGAGAGAGTGAGAGGGAAGCAGGCTCCCTGCCGAGCAGAGAGCCCGATGCGGGACTCGATCCCAGGACCCTGAGATCATGACCTGAGCCGAAGGCAGTGGCCTAAACCACTGAGCCACCCAGGCGCCCCTTAGCCTCCCAGCACTAGGTTACACAAAGCAACCTGGAGGAGGGAGAGGATGGAGGAAATGAGGAGATGTTGGTTAGAGTACTTCCAGTTATAAGAGGGACAAGATCTGGAGACCTAATGTATAGCAAGGCAATTATAGTTAGTAATACTATATTATATACTTAAAACTTCCTTAAAGAGTATACCTTAGGGGCGCCTGGGTGGCTCAGTGGGTTAAAGCCTCTGCCTTTCGCTCAGGTCATGATCCCAGGGTCCTGGGATCGAGCCCCGCATCGGGCTCTCTGCTTGGCGGGGAGCCTGCTTCCTCCTCTCTCTCTCTCTGCCTGTCTCTCTCCCTACTTGTGATCTCTGTCTGTCAAATAAATAAATAAAATCTTTAAAAAAAAAAAAAAGAGTATACCTTAAATGTTCTTACCACAAAAAAAGAAATGGTAATTATGTGACAAGTGGAGGTGTTTAGCCACCACTATGGTGGTAATTATTTTGCAATATGTAAGCGTATCAAATCAACATTGTATACCTTAAACTTAGATAATGTTAATGTCAATCACATCTCAAAAAATCTGAGGAAAAAAAAGAAAAAAGGAACTAAAGCAATATAGGAAGTTATTCTGACAGGGAAAAAAAAGACCCCAAATAAATGGCTATCCTTTTCCCTCAAAACCATCACATTTTTTAGGTTTTACTCCAATAAGCCTTTCCCTTCCCATCTATTCCTCCCCTCTTCCTTCCTCTTACTACTGATTGGCTAAACAAATCTTCAGAAAAACAAACGTTTTGAAATTAACATTTGGGAAAATGTTAATTTAATATTACTCAACCATTAGAATTGTTTTTAATGAATCAAAAAAAAATCCATCGTTAAATTTCTAACACATGACCTTACCCAAGAAATACATTATCAAGACAACATTTACTACAATTTCCCCTGCAGTAAATAATCTCCAAAGGCGGCTATCGACAATCTCTCTATCCCTATAAGAACATACTATTCCTCTTACCAACAAATCATCTAGGGGCACCTGGCTGGCTCAGTCAGTTAAGAAACCAACTCTTGATTTCAGCTCAGGTCATGATCTCAGGGTTGTGAGATCCAGCTCTGAGTTGGATGCCGTGCTCAGTGTAAAGTCTGCTGGAGATTCTCTCTCCCCCTCTCCCTCTGCCCCCCTCCCCTCTCCTGTTCTCTTAAAAAATTCCCATTCCCATAGAATCCTGGCTGTGCCTCCTGGTTGACCAAAAAAGTAAAGCAATTTATAACACTGTGTCAGTTTTAAGTCTAGTGTTTAAGAGGCCTGACAGCTTTTCTTTTACTCTGAGCCATCACATAGGAAGTCCAGGCCATTTTGCTGGCAAGACCCTTTGAGGGCTGGGGATGTACATTTCAGCTAACAGTGAGCATCAAGTTTCCAGACATGTGAGGGAAGTCTTTGAATCTTCTAACTTTGTGACAGCTGAACACAACCACAGAAATGACCCTAGCTAACAATGCATGAGGCAAAACTGCCTAATCAAGCCAAAGAATCCTGAGAAATAATAAGTCTTTGTTTTAAGGCACTATGCTTTGGAATCATTTATTACACAGCAGAGCTAACAAACACCCCTATATTGTCTCTAAAGAGAATACGACTCTGACGAATGAGGAAGGTATGGTCAAGGCCCTTGAGGCACTCCATGTGGGTAAAAGACATGCATAAGCAAGGTATGTTAATAAAATATGAAAACTCCACTCATAAAAGTATTCACAAGATGCTAATCAAGCTCAGAGGAAGCCCAGGCTGGATCACCACATAAATTTTCTGGAAGAGACATATTTGAGCTGAGTTTTGATGGAGAGTTAGTCAGCCGGATAGGTAGGAAGAAAACAATATAAGAAACACCAGAGGGGGAAAAGCAGGATGTTTGTGTGTAAGGAGCTGTGTGCATACATATGTGTAAATGTGTGTGTGGCCCAATGTTATAAGCAATTTGGTGTTACCAGAAGACTGAGAAGCAAGAGATGTAGTTGTCAGGGGGTAAAGAGGTTACGAAAAGCTTTGTCCATCATGCAAAGGAGCTCATAGCTCTTGTATGAGGTAAAGAGTCACTTTGGGGTTTTTAAGGTTAATAACAAGGTCACAGTAAGGTGACAGTTTTAGAAAGTTTGCTTTTGCAGCATGTGGAAAAGGTCTTTACAGGGAACTACACTGAAAATCAAGAGTAAAAAAGGGGGGCGCCTGGGTGGCTCAGTGGGTTAAGCCACTGCCTTCGGCTCAGGTCATGATCTCAGGGTCCTGAGATCGAGTCCCACGTCGGGCTCTTTGCTCAGCGGGAGCCTGCTTCCTTCTCTCTCTCTCTGCCTGCCTCGCTGTCTATTTGTGATCTCGCTCTGTCAAATAAATAAATAAAATCTTAAAAAAAAAAACCAAGAGTAAAAAAGGGGACTTTAGATTAGTCTAGGTGAGAGATGATGGCCTGAATTAGGGCACAAAGAAAGGGATGAAGAGAAAAGGAGACAAAAACTGGCAAGGCACAGTCACTAATTGGATATAGAGGACTCCATCAGTCAGCATCTTATCAGGAAGGCAGAACCCATGCCAGTGAGTTTCACAGAAGAAATTTAATATGGGGAACTACTTTTGAAGGTGTCAGAAAAATGAAAGGGCTAACAGGAAACAACTGGAAACCCCAAGATTAGGAGGAGCAAGGCTACTATCCCTGAGACTGGAGAGACCAAAGAGGCAGGTCCTATCACCAGAGCGCAGGAGCTGTGGCTGCCTAGAGGGAGCTGGACCATGATAGAGATGCCATCATCTCAAGCAACAAGAGGGGGGAAAATGCCCTACCCTGGTCCTCTTATCTCCACTGGGCAAGCCCAACTAGGAGCCTGCTTAGCAAGGGAGCCTGAGAAAGGTAGATTGCCTTTTGCACAAAAAGTAAAGTAGAGGAAGGCAAGAAAATGATCTGAGCATAAACAAAATGAGCAAGACATGAGGATAAAGGAGAAAGAGTAGATTGATTCCTCCTTGCTATCTGGCTTTCAATGAGGTGGAGTAGTAGTGTTGGAACCTGAGATAACAAAACCAGGAAGGTGGTGGGGGTGAGGAGGATAAAGGAGGGGATACAGAGAAGGACACAAATAATCTAACTTTTAAAACTCCCTCACTGGGGCACCTGTTGGTTAAGATTAAGTGTCCAACTCCTGATTTTTTGCTTAGGCCAATGATTTGGGGGTGTAAGATCAAGCCCCACGTTGGGCTCCATGCTCAGCAGGAAGTATGCTTTGGAATATCTCTCTCTCCCTCCATCTGGCCCTCCCCACCCTCTAACTCTCTAAAATAAATTAAGAAATCACTTAAAAAAATAGGACTCTGAACAACAGATCTTGCCAATTACAACAAAAGCAGTGTCTCAGCAAAAACAATCACAATTTTTGGGGCACCTGGGTGGCTCAGTGGTTTAAAGTCTCTGCCTTCAGCTCGGGTCATGATCTCAGGGTCCTGGGATCAAGCCCCGCTTCCTGCTCTCTGCTCAGTGGGGAGCCCGCTTCCTCCTTTCTCTCTGCCTGCCTCTCCGCCTACTTGTAATCTGTCAAATAAATAAATAAAATCTTAAAAAAAAAAAAAACAAAAAAAAACAGGGGTGCCTGGGTGGCTCAATGGGTTAAGCCTCTGCCTTCGGCTCAGGTCATGATCTCAGGGTCCTGGGATCTAGCCCCGCATCGGGCTCTCCACTCAGCAGGGAGCCTGCTTCCCCCTCTATCTCTGCCTGCCTCTCTGCCTACTTGTGATCTCTCTATCAAATAAATAAAATCTTAAAAAAAAAAAAACACCAAAAATCACAATTTTTTTTAAGATTGCATTTAATTATTTGTCAGAGAGAAAGAAAGAGAGCATGCACAAGCAGGGGGGGCAGCAGGCAGAGGGAGAAGCAGGCTCCCTGCTGAGCAAGGAGCCTGATATAGGACTCGATCCCAGGATCCTAAGATCATGATCTGGGCTGAAGGCAGCCACTGAACTAACTGTGCCACCCAAGTGCCCCCAAACAATCACAAATTTCTAATTCTGCTAAATTTTAAAACAAAACCAAATAATAATAATTTTTAAAAAGACCCACAACTGCCTTGTTTCCAAAAGCTACTGGCTGAAAAAATTGTAATATTTTAAAATATTGTTAAGGGTAGGAAGTTATGATAAAAGTAGTTTATTTCCAGTGATCCACTTCCCTCCAGATTTGACATGCTAATATATTGTCCAGGGTCCTTTACAATGCCAAACAATATTCTTCGTAGATATAAATACTCATCTAAAATCTCAAATGAGGTACATTATAGGCTAGCCATCTTAGCTAAATATAGAAGACAGGGGCACCTGGGTGGCTCAGTGAGTTAAAGCCTCTGCCTTCGGCTCAGGTTGTGATCCCAGAGTTCTGGGATCGGGCTCTCTGCTCAGCAGGAAGCCTGCTTCCCCCTCTCTCTCTCTGCCTGCCTCTCTGCCTACTTGTGACCTCTGTCTATCAAATAAAAAACTAAAATAAAATAATCTTTAAAAAAATATAGAAGACAGCTATTTTTAAATGTTACATATCGATCTAGAAGAAAATCATGAATTATTTTTAGAATACTGCGAATGTCCAATAATTTCATTTGCTACATAAAAATAATTAGATCTACAAGGGTTCTGTACTTTGACTTTTGAAGTACCTGTTTAAGTTACAATTCCTAGAAATACAGATTTTTGTCTAACAATACAGCATGTGTTTAGAAAGATATATATTAAGAACCACTGAAAGTATCTCAAACTTTCAGGCAAAATGACAGATTGAACATGTAACTTTTATTCTCTCCAAAATCCTATTAAAATAAGAGTCAACAGAGTTTTTAAAAATTTTTAATTTCAGGATACCATACAGTGCTATATTCATTTCAGGTGTATAATACAGAGATTCAACAATTCCATGTTATTCAGTGCTCATCACGATAAGTGTACTCTTACTCCCCTTCACCTATTTCAACTATTCCTTGACCTACCTCTCCTCTGGTCACCATCTATTTGTTTTCTATAGTTAAGGAGTCAACCCTTTTTTTTAAGGCTTTAACCCACTAGAGTACAAAGAATGGGAGAAAAGGCAACAGCAACAAAATTTTGGGAAGGTAAAAGGCCAAGAGTGATGAATGTTAGTGACTTAGCAGTCCCAAAAAGGTTAATTGTAATTTATGGGAAAACTCAAGAAGCCAAATTTACAGAGGCTCAGAAGTTGATGGTACAAGCAACTCCTGGAGCTAAAAACAGGACTGTCTGAAAATCTGTTTAGGCAGAGGATACAATATGTAATATCTAGAGAATACGGAGCAGTATACAAAACAAGGGATCTGCTTTATTCAACAGTAAGTTCAAAAAGAAAGAGGAAATATATCTATATATTAATAAAGACTTAAAAGACATAAACCAAATGCAATTAGTTGACTTTATATATTAATTCAAAAAATAAAGAGTAAAAAAGATTTAAAACCTCATTTGACAGGGTCTGGGCGGCTCAGTTGGTTAAGACTCTGACTTC